>NC_081411.1:301464466-301819466 GCF_030272615.1 Cryptomeria japonica
AACAATAATTCTCTTTGGGCATTCTCAGGTAGACTACCATGCAAAGACAAGGTTGTTGTAGATGCACTAAAAACATTAATTGAAATTTTTTGGCATGACAACACAAGAGTATCACCCAACCAAAGAGATGTTGTTAGAAGGCCAATTGGGTCTAAAAATCGTGAGCCACATGTGAAACACTGTTTGGATATGACTCAAACTAAATTTTATGAAAGATTCCTTCAAAGTTTCCTCAAATAAAAATTTCTCAAAGATTTTTTGAAATGGCAAAACCTTTTTATATTAAGATTAATCATGTATGCACCACCTGTTGTTGTAGGATGCATATTGAATTTTCCATGCATTATGATATTTTTCATCATATTTGTTCTACTTTGCACACTAACAATATTTTGCAGGAATGTAATATACAAGCACCTCCTAAGTCAGCAAGAGAATTTATTTCAAGTGTGTTATGTAATAGACATGATGGTTGCATTTATTATAAGATGCCTTGTTTGGAAGGTTCTTGTGCTATATGTGGTGGTTTGTAACATTTACCAAGATGCATACATTTGGAGAGCACACATGAAATTGTTACGAAACTAGTTTCTTTTGGAAAATACAAGACAGTCACATATGGAGTTAAAGATCGAAAAGATTTGAAGAGATGTGAGCTAGTGAAAAATGATATATGTGTAGCTCAATTTATGAAAATGTTTCAAGAGAAACTAGTTTATGAGTACATAATGCATACACATAGAGCTCGATGGTTAGATGAGAAATTCAAGTTGTGTAAGGACACATTTCCTCTTGACACCATTGTCTCTATCATTGATTTTGATGAAAATTTTATTCTACAACCTCAAAATGAAGTGCAATCCATGTATTATCACTCTACACAAGTTTCTATTTTTGTACACATAGCATTCATGCATGTAGATGATAGCACAGAGGAGGATAGAAAGGTTGTAAGAGAGTATCACTTCTACATAAGTGATGATCGTACTCATTCATCAGAGTTTGTACAAGGATGCTTTAAAGTTTTCTATGATAGTTTAAGGGAAAGGAACATACGATACAACCGACACTTAATATGGTCAGATAATTCACCGCATAATTCAAGAATGCAAGGATGTTTTATTGGTTGACAAGGATGCATGTGACAAGCGATGTACAACATTTTTGGAATTTCACTGAGGCTGGACATGGTAAGAGAGAGCACGATGGTGTAGGAGCATGTGTGAAAAGAGCCCTAGCAAGGGAAGAATTGAAGTACGAAGGTGGTGCTGAGCTGGTAGATGCAGAAACAATTGTGCGATGGTGTAAGTCTACGATGGGTCCAAGTAATCTAGGTACGTCATTGGTTTGTAGATATTTTTGGTTGATTACTGAATCTAACATTGAAAACTATCTAGATTGTTGTAAAGTTGCAGGATCGAGTGACATGCACTCATTTATGAGTTCAAATTCAAGTTCACAGGTAATTTATACGAGACAGATGGTATGTTTTTGCTCTTCATGCATGCATTGTTTGTGGGAAGAATGTGAATCAGAAGAGTGAGTTGACAAATGGTCTTGTAGACCATTGGTTCCCATTGATTCATATCAAATTCCCAAAGCACTACAATTCAGCCAGATGGAGACATCAGTGGATTTTGACCATGTATTTGACCTAGTGGATTCAGGTGATTTTTTGAGTTAATTTTTTTGCAAGTATTCTTTTTGGTTCATTTTGTTGTACATCATACTTTATTTTTGGTATTAATTAACACTTTATAAAATGTAGGTCATGTGTATGCAGTTGTTGCATAAGAGAACAATGAAGAAGGAATAGATTACTATTTGTGTTGTTGTGTTGAGCCTAAAAGAAAATTGCCAACCACAACCATTGACGGAAAGGGTATTGAATACCCAATAGGGTCTGTTGTCGTGATAGGAACATGGCTTCAAAGATACCCTATTAAGAATTCTGATGTTTGGTTGTTCGAGGACTTTGAAACACACAGACATATTCTTCATTTCTCTAACCTTGTTGTTGCAACAAATATTCATTTGATAAAGTATCGTGGTAGACCTCATAACAAGATTTTATGGAAAGTTCAAGAATCTGACCATGAGGCAATACTTGACACAATACGGGTTAGAGCCGATCTTAAAGGTTCACTTGATTGATTATATGGTTTAGAGTAGAATGATTTAGAGAATTTTGTATAAATCATTGACGAATTGTTCTATATTCATTTTTTGTATATATAAATGCCCATGAGCTGATTTTTACATGTTTAGGGGCATAATTTTGTATATTTAAGTGGCAATGAGCTGATTTGTACATATGTACATGTCAAATTTTGTATATTAAAATGGCGATAAGCTGAATCACACATATTGTAATGCCAAATTTTGTGTAAAAGCCCATGAGATGATTTGTATATTAAAATGGCGATGAGCTGAATTGCATATATTGTAATGCCAAATTTTGTATAAAAGCCCATGAGATTATTTGTAAGACAATTTTTTGTATAATCAAATAGCCAAGAGCTGATTTGAATAATATGTGACAATGTTTTGTGACTATTTTGTGTGTCAATGTTTTGTGACTATGTTTTTAGTATATGTGATGTGTCCCTAGTCAATCATGAGCATTCTTGATTCTTGTATAATCATGGATAATTATTTGAGTCATTATCGGGTCATAGGGGTGATAGATTGAGACTAGATACAATTTGAGCAAAAATTGTCATTGTTGTCAAAAAAGTTGTCAAGCAACTTCTACATTGCGTCGGTAGGTTATGACTCTAGACGTTCTAGTGCTTTGGGATGCATGACATGCGCATTCCTAGCGTAAAGATTCCCACCCAAATGTTCTCGCGATGTCAGTTTGTGCACACGAGGAACATAATCAATTCTAGCCAATCTTGCAACTTTTCCTTGCAAGCAACTGACTGTAGCAGGCGAAAAAATGCTACTAATTGAAAATGGCTTCGAGTCATCAAAACTGAGATAGGCCATTGTAGAGGAGCCTCATGCGACCCCACAGGATCAAACAAATCAATTGTATGAGTCATGGATTGGAAGAAACAGTTCGTCAAATTTTGACAATTTTTTGGACTTAGGGCACTTGAGAGATCTCACTGGTAGGGTATGACTCTCAACGTTCTGGTGCTTTGGGATGCATGACAAGGGCATGCATAGTGTAAATATGCCCACCCAGATGCACTCACAACATTGGTTTGCGCACACAAGGAACATAATCAATTCTAGCGAATCTTGCAACTTTTCCTTGCAAGCATTGATGGTTTTTTGAGCAGGCAAAAAAATGCTACTAATTGAAAATGGCTTCGAGTCATCGAAAAGTGAGATAGGATATTGTAGAGGAGCCTCATGCAACCCCATGGGATCAAATAGATCGACCGTATGTATCATGGATTGGAAGAAACAGTCCATCAAATTTTGACAATTTTTTGGACTCAGGGCACTTGAGAGATCTCACCGGTATGGTATGACTCTCGATGTTCTGGTGCTTTGGGATGCATGATAGGGGCATGCCTAGTGTAAACATGCCCATCTAGATGCGCTCGCGATGTCAGTTTGTGCACACGAGGAATAGAATCAATTCTAGTTAATCTTGTAACTTTTCCTTGCAAGCAACTGATGATTTTTTGAGCAGGCAAAAAATGCTACTAATTAAAAATGGCTTGGAGTCATCAAAAATCAAGATAGGCCATTGTAGAGGAGTCTCATGCGACCCCACGGGATCAAACAAATCGACTATATGTGTCATGGATTGGAAGAAACAATCCATCAAATTTTGGCAATTTTTTGGACTCAGGGCACTTCAGAGATCTCACCAGTAGGGTATGACTCTCAATGTTATGGTGCTTTAGGATGCATGATAGGGGCATTCCTAGCGTAAACATTCCCACCTAGATGCGCTTGTGATGTCGGTTTGTGCACATGAGGAACAAAATCAATTCTAGCCAATCTTGCAACTTATCCTTGCAAGCAACTGACGGTTTTTTGATCAGGGGAAAAAATGCTACTAATTGAAAATGGCTTCGAGTTGTAAAAAAATGAGATAGGCCATTGTAGAGGAGCCTCACGTGACCTCGTGGGATCAAACAAATTGACCGTATGAGTCGTGGATTGGAAGAAACAGTCCGTTAATTTTTGACAATTTTTTGGACTCAGGGCACTTGAGAGATCTCACCGGTAGGGTATGACTCTTGACGTTCTGGTGCTTTGGGATGCATGACAGGGGCATGCCTAGCATAAAAATGCCCACCCGAACATGCTCACAGCGTTGGTTTGTGCACATGAGGAATAAAATTTGACCATTGCGAGCATGAGGGTGCTCTCGCACCAAACACATTGTTGTTTAAATTCATATTGTCGATTTTTGTTGTTTATATTCATATTGTTAATTACATATGCAAATATTCATTTAAATTTATAAAAGGGCAGCCACCAAATACAACAAATACACATCAATGAACTGAATACAAGGAGTTTTGTATGGTTAATTCAACATTTTAGAAATTTTATCAAATCATATTCCATGATTGCAATGCTTTATATCATATATTTTTGTTGTTTATATTCATATTGTTGATTACATATATAAATATTCATTTAAATTTATAAAAGGACAACCACAAAATACAACGAATACAAAATAATGAACTCATTACACATTTATTGGATCGAATATCGATATTTATATATATAAAAAAAGGCATGTCTGCCAAGTCAATACAAGTATTACAAAAATGTGGCATATGCCATGTCCAAATTGATATACAATAAAAATGTAGAATATATCTACATGTATTGGTCATTCTATGACCAAAACTATCACTATATGATCCTAAACTTCTGGTGGATCATCAAAATCAAGCCTCTTCGGCGTAGTACGCGACTCTGTAGATGGCTGCAAAACCACAATTCAAAAGCCAAGTTAGAATTCTTTTGTAGAAAATAGTTCACAATTGACATCATAACTATGCATTTAACTTTAATTCCTTTGCAATTGAAATGTAGATTACCTCATTGGCTGATCCAAGAGCTAATGTCTTTGCTCTCCTCTCCTTGTCACTCTTAGGAGTTTTCTTGAAGACATACTTAAATGGATCCATGTTATGGCCATACCGCGAATGAGTCTATTGTAGATTAAATGTACAATTAATACAATGTACTAGCATAAATATATCAAAAACACTTAAAAGCAATAATATAGAGAACAATGATGTACCTGTGCCTTAGATGCTTCTCCAATGGACTGAGGCTGGCTCACCATCAATGTAGAAATGGTCGCTATTACCTATACAAAAAATGTACAAAGATTAAATACAATAATATAATGATAAGTATTGAAGGTTGAAAACAATTAATTTTACATATCAAACAAAAGTGTACCAGATCCTGATATGCTTCTCCAGTGCAAGGAGGAGGGTTTGCCATTGACAAAATAGGTATGGATATTTGTTGTATGAAAAAAATATAAGATTATAATATATCACAAGTTCACATGTACACGTGCATATAATCATGAAATCAATAAAATAAAGTAGAGATACATACCTCCACCCTCTCTTGATTTGCAGGCGAATCAGGTGCATTCAACATATCCACAAAGCTCAATGGCCGTTGTACATGTAAAATAGACAAAAAACAGTAATCAATCTACAAACGCCAACTAATACTTGATTTCAACATTTTCAAACAATTGTACAACTAAAAATGTGTTCAATTACCTTCTTCACACGTTTTGGCATCTTCGAGATATTCTTTTTCTTTGGACGATCCCTAGACGTGGAGGGAGTGCCCTAAAAATAGAAAATTAACATGAGATATTAGTATAGATAATAAATTAAACATAATTTTAAAAATCTAAAATGAAATGACTTTCATATTCCATCAAAACAATACATAAAAAGTGTTGTACAAAATATGATACCGTATAGCCTTGTAGGCCAAAATCGATCGCTGATAGGATGATGTCATCAATCTAGGATATTTCGTCCCCTGTCAACACCTACAAACCAGAAATTGGACCAAGCATTAAAGATAGTTAGTATATCTTGTATTTTTTTGAATTCAAAGTGTACTATTCTATTTTAACATGTTACAAAATTTATACCTCAGGCATCGAAGTTGCAGCTGTGGTAACTGGGGGAGGTGTATGGGATACTGCTACTGCATCCTGAAATGCATATTATTTGTCTCAATTTAAATTGATGTATAAATGAAAATTTATTTATGTAATTACAAAATTAAAGTGACTGATAAATAAAATGTTATGAATTCAAATCAACACACCTGTGTCTGTGGCTCATGGGAAAACACCATGTCCATCAACTCATCTGTCAGTGTGACATCCTCAACTGTGTGAGCTTGACATCTACAACCACAAATCATGCATAGATGATATGAGTATCCATCTGCACCGGCTGCATCATCTATCCCCGCGCATATCCTCGAGCAACTGACACACATATGCTTGATGGGCTCTCTGTCGCCCTCTAACGACTCATCATCCAATACAATAGGGTGTGCTAATGATGTCCCATACTGGATGATGGCACCAGTCAATGTTGTGGCCGCCTGAAGAGTCTATAGCTCCATTGACTCTTTCAGCTCTAATGGGACAGCCTGATGCACCTTGGGTTTGGGTGCTAGGGGGCGGCGACTCTCTGCGGTTAATCGCCTACGAGTTCCAAATCTATCTTGGGTAGAGCCACCACCTCTACCATGAAACTCTCTCATGCCAAAATAATTTGGGCGCACATTGAACACAAACTCACAATATATTTTTCTCAAAAAATATAATGGCACCTCATAATTATTACAAGGTGGATCGTCAAAGACCATCCACCACCTTTTCCAAAAAAGATTCTTCATTTGCACATTGGTACACCAATGTATGGGAAACCTCTTTGCATTAGGAGGTAATGACTAACCATTTTTGGGGTCAACAAAAAAGGCACATATTTCTTGTTTAGAAATATTTTTGTTTTTAACTCCATCGTATGATAGCCCATTGGCTTAGAATTGACGACACCTATCCCTAAAGCTTCCCCATTTGGTAATTTCAATGTAAACAGCTATGGCACCACTAGCTAATGTTTCTAGGCTAGTGGCGAGGGATTGATGATGGTCAAGTTCAAAAGTTTTCAATTTTATAATCAGTCTATTGATTTTGTATGTATTTTGCCCTAACTGATTAATTAATTCTTCCTGCGCTTCGGCTATGCTGTCAAAAGGAGGAATTGGGGGTTGTTCTTGTGTGTTTTCAGGAGGTGCATTTGGTTGTTCTTATGGGTTTTCAGGAGGTGCATTTGGTTGTTCTTGTTTTGGATTAGAAGAATCTAGTTTTTGAAACAAAAAATGAAAAAACCTAATCAAAATTAATGAGATTAAATTCAAAATGTAAAACAAATTGCATAAACCAGAAAGAAAGACAAAAAAAAACAAAATCTAACCTTGATCCAAGGCCTGAGGACAAATTTCGCACCCCGTTCGTAGTTTAGCTTAAAAAATGGCAAAAAAAGAAAGTAAAAAATGCGCTTTTCAGGTAAATGAGGACCCAGTTTTTTTTTAAAAAAATTTCATTAGGCACCGCATACGCGGTTTTACTATGATTATTAGCACGTACGTGCTCATTTTCCTATAAGTAGCGTGTACGTGCTAATTTTCCTAGGCGTAACGCGTACGTGCTTAGTTTCCTAAGCTTAGCGCATACCCGCTACCTTTTCTAGGCTCGAGAAGAACAAACCTAAGCACGTACGTAGAAATTTAAAATTTTAAAACCACGTATGCATTGCCTGTTTTTCCAAGTTTTTTGGGTGGTGTCCACTTTTCTAACCACCATCTTTGTGCACACGCCCATGTATATATCTATATATATGTATGTATGTATGTCTATATGTATATGTATATGTATGTATGTATATACATACATACATACATACATATATATATAGATACATGTATATATGTATATATATGTATACATACATACATATATGTATATGTATGTATACATGCATATGTATATGTATATATATACATATTTATGTATACATATATACATATATGTATGTATGTATACATATACATACATATATGTATATATATATACAGACGTGTGTGTGTGTGTGTGTGTGTTAGATATTGCTTGATATGTTGTCATTGATGTCAACATATGTAGAGATTGTTAGAGATTGATGTTTGTTTGGATGAGTTGGTTTAGCCTGTGTGTTGCAGATAAGCTCATGTGGATTAATGAGTTTCAAGATACTTATCTCTAGTTGATACATAAAAGTTTTAGAGGTCCCCATGAAGAATTGATTGAGTTATAAGATATAGTATTGAAGTTGATTATTCAGATATTCAGTGTTTATAGAGTTTGGTAAATCCATATGTAATGCTCTAGAGCTGCAATATCTTTAGTTGTGGATGTGTGGGATGTATTTTGGATGTTGACGTTTTTCCTCAATTTGAGTGGTTCATGATCTAGGGATTTATAAGAAAATCTTTCAATCTAACATCCAATCTTGTGTTGATGTTCTTGAGCTCCAGTGGAATGATGATGATGATTCTAGTAATGCCAGTTGTTGCAGTGTGATTCAAGTTGCTTGTGAATGTTGTTAGATCGTGTGTTAAGTGTAGTGGTGCACCGTATTAATTATTGCATGTGTTATTAAAGATTTATCTAATCCGATGATGTTCTTTGTGTTATGCGACATTCATGATGTTGTAGTGTGTTGTGGATGATCAAGGCATAATTCTTGGAGGTGTTTCATATTTGTGGTGGTTGTTTAGGTCCAAACGTCTTAGCCAACATCATTTTGGTCTGCATGCATTATTGTAGCATGTGTGATTATATTTTTGTAATATGTAATGTGTGGTGAGTCGACCTTGAAATATAGGTTGATGTCTTGTATCAATTAATGTAATAAACATTGAGAGGAATCATGCTATGTGTGAATATTGTATTAATCATTCAGTAGCTGGGATATTGTGTTAAGTTGTGGGAAATTGTGAGAAGAGGTGTTGCAGAACAAGTTTGATAGTAAGATTAACCAGAACAATACTCAAGAATGTGAAGATGCTATTTAATTAGTTCATGTTTCTCTAAATGCAATCTGAATGTTTTTGTAAGTTTGTGAGACTTTGTGTAAAGCAGTGAGCCTTCCCTAAAGGTTGTATCCTTTTTGGGTTTCTTCTTTTGAGCAATAAGCTCTAGTTAGTTCTCTTGAATGCATGTGCATTCCCCATTGTAATATTTCACTTACTCATAAAAGGGTATTATCTCATTGTGAGTACATTCGCACCGTGGTTTTTCCCTTAACCGGGTTTTCCACATAAAAAATCTTGGTGTTGTGTGTTATTGATGTGGTGTTGTTTCATGCTTTAACTATTAACTATTAGATCTTATTTGTGGTTTAAGTTATAGTAAGTTTTTGGTACAAACTGATTCACACCCCCCTTGTCAGTTTGTTGTATCGTTGCCACCAATATACATACATACATACATACATGCACATCCACATATATATAGATATATGTATATATATAGATATAGATATATACATATATATACATGTGTGTGTGTGTGTGTGTGTGTGTGTGTGTGTGTGTGTGTGTGTGTGTGTGTGTGTGTGTATGTATATGTATATATATATACATACATATATATACATATATGTATATGTATATGTATATGTATATGTATATGTATATGTATATGTATATATATGTATATGTATATGTATATATATGTATATATCTATCTATGTATGTATATATGTATATATGTATGTGTGTGTGTGTGTGTGTGTGTGCATATATATGTATATATATTAAAGGAAGAGATGATGTTCTATGGAGGTTATGAATGGGTAATATGAAATCATTCCTTTCACCCTAAACCCCAAGAAAACCATATAATAAAGATCTATTCTACACATAAAATAGCATTTGCAATCAACATTCACATATTATGTTCATGAAAAAAACCCAAATTTCATTGTCAGGCTCTTTGAAAGCTTTCATTTCTACACTTATCATAGATTAACATATCATAAAACATAATAATAGGTCATAAATATATAATCCAAATCATAAGTATAGCATCACTAACATCAATATGTCCATCTAAAATAAAGTATAACAATAATCATTTCCTGAAACTTATAAACATCATAAAATAGTTTAATAACATACATCACATGAATGTATCCATATACACACACACACCAAGGAAATAAACCACACATAATGAGTCAAAGATAGTCTAACAAGTCAAAGTAATAAGTATCTGGGTTGGGGCCTAGCTCGATTGGTGAGAGCTTCTAGTTGTTAAACATGAGGTCACGAGGTCTAGTCTCCCCCCAGCCCATGTGGTACTGGAGGACATGTCATGCTAGCATCACTAGTCACACTAAAAAGTTTACCCAACACATTGAAGTTTATAGGGGGTGGTATACTTGATTCCTGTAGTCTACAAAAATTTTTTTAAAAAAATATAAGAATCTAAAGAAAAACATGGAGGGGTAATACATAAAGGTAGAAGTTTTAGAGGAAGACAACAACCAAGTGGTGGAGGTTAGTTTTAAATTTAGAAAGAAGAGGCTAGTAGCTTATATCATTAGAAACAACACTCAAGGGGTAATAATTCTTATTTTATATCTAGATTTTTGTGGTTTTATTTAATATTTTTATAGATAGCATAATTAGGAGGTTATAAGCTCTTCCAAATCAATATCATAAAATAAATATAGGATGTTAGAGGAATTTTAGGAATTTTTATTTGTTTTTCCTAAATAAAGGGAATTGGATTAGATTAGTTTTAGGCTTGAACTAACCTATTATTGTGTATAAAAGATAGGCAATATTTTTAGCTTGGACATAAGAGAGAGTTTCCATGCAACAAATTGTGATATGAATAAACTATAATTATTAGAATTTATGAATGACATATTCCTTATAGATTCTATCAATTTTGTAAATATTGTTAGGGAGAGTTTTGAAGGCATTGTTTTGGCATGCATTTCCAAATCAGATTGTGATATGTGTTATTGTATTTTTTATTATTATAAAATATCTTTTTTTAATTAGAAATTTAGAAAATGATAATACTATTTGGCAATTGAATTGAAATGAATATGATAATTGAACTAGTGTGGATATCTTAAATATATCTATCTAAAAAAACTTGGGAGATGTCAATTCACAGCTCTTCTATTTAATAAAAATGTAGAGAAAAAAATTGTGGGATGCTTATTTTAGAAATATTGTTTTTAAAATTATTTTAAAATATGAAGATATATAAATGGTGAATCAAATTTGTAGAAATTAACATAAGAGAGGTAAAACTAATGTTGAAGTGCTACCAAAAATTTGTAGAACTTAAGAGAGTAGTGTGTAAGCTTTATATTGCTAAAGAAATACCAAAGAGAGTCCAATATTAAAAACTAGATTCAAATATGAGAATAAGAGGTAAGATAAATTTGATGATGATTGATTTGTAATGATCTAAGCTATTTTCACTAACTCAGGAAAGCAAAAATTGAAATATAACCAAAAAAAAAAAAAAAGGGCCACAAAATTTAAAACAATCATGGGACACAATTGTGATGCATGAATGTCAATGTGGTATGACAATGTATAAAAAATATATAATCAAAAGTGATGAGATACTAGAAACATAATTATATCACAAAAGGCGACATCAATAGTTGTCAATAATAAATAAGGCTTAACTACCATATGATAGAAAAAACTAAAGCAAGGGTTTAAATGAGTCTATATAAATAGCAATGGAATGAACATTAAAGTGGACAAAAAAAATAAAAATCACAAGGATATGTAAATATTAGCATTATATCTTCACAGTTTCTAACCTTAATTACTCTTTAGATATTGAATATGCTTCATATTAATTTTTATTCTTTATGAGAGACTCAATATCCTCCAAAATACTCTTTTCAGTAAGGACAATATTTTTGTTGTGCCCTACACACTCAAGATATATACGTCGTTAAGTTTGGTTATAGTTACTCGCAAGCTGATCCTCCTTATTCTTCAGGCTAGAGGAATATTTTGAACTATAAATTGATCCCCATAATCAACTTCTTTTGTTGGATTGTTGCTCATGGTTGGATTCCTTCCTTGGATGACCTAAAAGAAATGGGATTCCTATATCTTAGTAGATGTTACTTGTGTAGCAATTAGGAGGAGATGGTGAATAATGTCTTATTTAAATGCTCTTTTTATCTAGATATATAAATTAATCTCTTAGAAAAATCTAAAGCTAGTTAATTTAGCCATCAAATCTTGAAATTACAAAAATTGACCAGTTTCTCCTATTTGTTCATCCCTAAATAAACTTTATGGTTTCAAAATATTTATTAGTCATGTTGGGCCATCCAAAAGTAAATAAATAAATAATTACATCTTCCAGAAAAAAGAAAGAGGAATTCTATGAAGCTTTTCAATATTATCATCAAAAGGTTTTTGAATATATAGAGGCTACCAATATCAAATCAGCCATTTTCTACCTTCAAGTTTAGAGTATAGAGTGGTGAGAAATTAGGAATTGAGAACGGAAGTAAATATAGTGAACTCATAAATAAATTCTTAATATGGGTAGTCATTTCTAGTTCTATATTGATTATTAAGAATTACAAAGGACAAATAATTGGTACTTATGTCTATGGGGGTTTCACTAGCTAGACAATATTATATCATGTGCATTCATATCGGGGGTTTTACTATCCCAAAAATGAGGGTACAATATATTTCCTATTAGTGAAAATAGGGGGGGTTTTAATTTGGGCTATGCAAAAAAATAATATTTGGTGAAAATAGGGAGGCTTTTAATTTAGGCTATGTATTGGGAGGGGTTGACAAAAAACGACTTTAGGGTAATATTTTTTGAAAATAGGGGGATTATTTAGTATGCCATGAATGCATGTGATATAACTGAGGTTCACTAAGTGAAGCCCTCGTGCTTATGTCAAACCTATTTCTCTTAAAACAAATAATGAATTTGAATTTGCTTCTAATTTTTGGGGCATGAATTTCATAGTTTATCTTGACATTGGCTATGTCTAGCTAGAAGGAGACTCAATTTTAACCATTGGTCCCTTGAATAGTAATTATTATTTCAATTAGAAATTTTATTCCTATGTTAATGATGGTAAAAAAGAGATACAAAGGTTATGATGGGTTAACATTAGGTGTAATTTAAGAGAACGTAACAAGACTATTGATGAATTACCTAATAGCTATTAGAGGATATGGAAATTTTAATCTAGTATTCTTATAAATATAAAAATATATTTAACAATGATGCTTAGAACCAATAAACTACACATATTACAACCAAAAGTATGATTTATTTCTTTAGACAACATTTTTTGTCATTTCTCATTACAATAAATCCTTCAAATTTCCTTTATTCATACTAGATGATTATATAGTTTTTTGTTTGTATGGTTATTATAAGTTATCTTCAAATGATAGAAAGAATTTATTGTGTTGTAAGGAAGGTATTCACTTTTGTGTCTTGTGGTTCACCCATATATTTGTTTTAGGAACCCTTATGCTAGAATTGAAATCTTTATCGTTTATGTATGATAAAATGACTTGAAACGATAGGTTTCATTAGTTTTCTCTAATGTATTGTACACTAATAGGTCTAGGTGGAACCCATGTCATGTAAAATGGTTAAAGGTAAGGAGGGGCCATGGTAGATAATGTTAAATACTAAAATTGATTGCTAATTGAAGTATCTTAAGGTTCAAGACTTTAGCCTTTTAGTGCAAAATTTGAAATTATAGAAATAGGGGCTAGTTACAAGTGATAATATTATTTTTACTATTACTAAACAATTTACTACCCTAATACTTGTCTTGGAAGAAAGGGCATAAAATTACAATAAGTGGGGAAATGTAAAGATAAAATGATATAAAAAGTTTATTTGAGGGATTTACTCACAAAATACTTCACCATAGTATGTAGGCATGGTTTTGTTTTCTTCTACCATTTCTTTAGATTGAATCATTTACAACTTTTTTTTCTTGTTATGTTTCCCCACTTCCTTCTCAACTCCCTATTAGAGTAGTGATGGAACTCATTCTCAACAAGGACACAATTCCCATTCACCAAGCTCATTTTTCTACTCTACCCTTTTCATTTTTATAATGTTCTTTCCCTTTCTATGATTATGCCCGATAATTCAAAAAATGTGGAGACTTCAACTCCCTCCATTGCTAACCTAGTAAATGGGATGGGGATTATTTCTCATAGGAAATTCATTGATTTTTATTACTTTAGTAGGGTAGGGACCCTAAACCCTCACAAAAAAAGAAAAACCATAGAGCAATAAAACAACCTCAGGCATCACGTAACCAGACAACCAACAAGCAAGAAGCAAGCCATCAGAAGTAATAAAAAACTGACCTACATATGTATCTACACTTAAAATAACCTACCATACTACTTCCTACCAATTCTGGTAAAACTAGCAAGTAATTAATAAAATTCTATAGTCTTAGCAATATCCATAATTAAAATAAAACCAATCATACTAAGATGGCACACAAGGCTAGTTAACCATAGGTTCATAGTAATTAAATAGAGCAAAATTAACAATGAAAGAAACTAAACTAACTAAACCAAAATTTTGAACATGAAACACCTGAAAAAGCATTGGGCCAGTAACATCCTTATCATCCCTATTGAGATTCCAATTCCTGACCAAATGCTTCATTTTCTCCTATCAGGCTTTGGGGCATGGCACATCCTCTTTTTGTTCATCCTCTTCAATGTTCTCTTTACCCTTCAATTTTAATGGCTTTCTTTTACATACGGCTTTGTCTCGAAACAAACCCCATCACTGCTTTTTGGATAACCCCATCTGTGATAGCATAGAAGGAATACGGGGCATCTCCCAGAATCCTATAACCTTGCCTACACTCCTCCACTCTTTCCTCCAAATTCATGACCTTGACCTAAAGGTCATTAATCTATCTTTTCAGTTGTTTGGTAGTGATCTCATTGCTATCAATTAGATAATTTTGGGAACATGACACCATTTCATCATCATCAAAGGCCACCAAAGATGAGGAATTTGGTTCAAAGTTATCTTTTCCTTCGTGTGAGTCACTTAAACCCTCCATGTCCTCCTTGCTATCATCCCCTTACACTTCCCCAACCTCCTGAAATTCCTCATCTCCTGAATCTTCACTAGAGGAGCCATCATCTTCCTTAGGGGTAAAAACATCAATAGGGTTAGAGGAATCCTCTTTAGTTTGTAATTTATATTTTTGTCCTTGGCAAGAAGGCAAACCTAGTGCCTGTCTCTAGAAATTCCATCATATTTCTCCTTATCATACAAATTTTCTTCCTCTACCTCAAAGTCATGCAAGTCCAAAGCAATGGTTATCTTCTTCTTGCATGACTAACCTATTTGAGAAAGGTAACCTCAAGGGAACGGTTTAAGGGAACAACCAATTTAAACCTGGGTTAGGAAATGGCAACTCACTATCATAAGGCAAAACCATCATGTCATAGGCAAACTATGGCATTCTTGAAAATAGCACATTTAATGTTCTTTGAAAAAATGATATCCGATGCTCCAACGCATGCCACCACCTTTGCATGTCCGTAATTGTTATTAATGACGGTACTTTATGAATCTTGTCATGATTTGTTCCTGAGAAATATACATGATGCGTCAACCGATGAGATTGAAGTTGGTGAAGGCACGGCTTAACAAGCTTACTTATTTTCGGCGGCGTCCTGGGTATGGTCCACCTTGATCAACACTTTTCACTATTAAGAATACTCCCGCCTTGGGAAAAGGGAATATCCTTTAAAAAAACTTAAAGTAAGATCCGGCAAAGTTGCAACCATCTTTCAAAAGTGACCGCCAGCCTGACTTCATCGCGACATCCAATTTTACAAGCCTCCTAAGCATATCAGCAGATTGGGTATTTCTCGAAGTTAAGAACTCCATGACAAGGTTCAGAAATATAGAAAGACCGCGAGAAGATCAAACAAGAGGGGACCAAGTAAAGGGGCACGGTGATTTTAAAAGTTTAAAAACTATGGGTAACATGAGCTTTGAATGGGGACAAGGACTAACTGGACGCAGAGAACCTCAGAATCTTAGGTAAGACCGGTGCTGAAAGATTGGACTACAGAGTCAGAAGGAAAAACCTCAGAATCTTAGGTAAGACTGGTGCCGAAAGATTGGACTACAGAGTGAGAAGTAAAAAGTAGAAGGAAAGGGTGATGCTATGCAAATCGGTGGAGGGGAACTGGGCACAACCACAATCAAACAGACTCAGAAGAAGAGAGAACTAACTGCAAGCCAAAATCACCTAAATATATACATGGCCATAAGGGCCTTTAACTACAGAAGTGTAAGATCATTCAAGGGAAACCATTAACGAGTTGGGAAAAATATGTACCCGTGTGAAACAGAGTAGTGTGGACATGTAGCTCAATCAAAGATGACTATTGTAGGATGATGACTCTGAAGATGGACTTCTTATCCATGCCCTGCAAAAACCTTTTGAAGTTATAACCATATTCAAAAATCCATTCTTCATGGTGTACTTCTGGAACATATCCACCCGTCTCCTTATAATCTGCTTGAAGGGACCACTAACAGCCTCCCAGGAAAAATTCAACCAGCACCTCTTGCTTAAGACAACACATTTCCCACATCCAACCAAAGGCGGAGGCACAGTCATCATAGCTGAATATGTTAACTTCATCCAAGAATAACTTTGTGCTTAAATTTTCAGCGGGTGAGGGTTCATCAACAATCTCATCATAGAACAACTCGCTACCGGCTAGGAGCCCATAGATTTGACTTGGGTGATGAACATCATCACTTGACATTTGCATGCTGGGCAGAGAAATGAATTTATCATTTAAAATATCTTCAGAGAAGGTTTCTTCTACCAACTAATATTTCTGGGATAGTGACCTTTCTTCAATGGGCTGGGAACTAAGGAATTTAAAAAGAGGGTTATCTCTAACTTTAATATCCTGAAAAGATTCCATAGGGCAATACAGAGCATTTAAAAGACCCCCATTTGGTTTTCGTCTCTTGGTCCTCAGACAACTTCGTGGGAGTAAACACGGGAAGGATTTTCCTTGGGCACCACATTCGAGGTAGAATCGGTCAAACAATCAAAACGAGCACAAGAGGAAAATAAATTATTTTCCATACCGAGGGTCGGAGAGGAGCGGGTGCATGTTGCACACAGGGACACCTGTTTGTCGTGCTCGAGAAGAATAGGATCAAACTTTCAGAGTATTTGATTTCTTCGTAGACGCAAGGAGTCATCTTGGGAGGCAACTTGAGGGAGCCTTTCATTCTTTCCCACGTCATCGGGACAGCTAACAAAATTTTCTACTTCAACTTCAGTGATATGACCTTTGTTATCAATGATACCACATCAGAAGTCTTCACCAGAACCCCACAAGAACTGACTCAAAACATAAAATTTTATGAACTCCTCTAGGTCTTTTTCTTCTTTAGGAACAAAAAAGATAGCTCTTTCAGTTTGACTGACATGCACGGTTGGAAATATCCAACCCCTATGCTTCCGTTCGGGTGCATTTCCTTTTTGGCTGTTCGATTGGACTCTATGGTATGGATGACTCAAGAAACACAACTTCAATCTCCCATTCTTTAAGAACATAGGAATTGCAAGAGGACAATTCCTATGTTTTCTCCAAAAGTAAGTCCTTCATCGTCACTAGTTTTCACTACCCAGAGAATCTATCATTTCTTCTAACAATTACCTTGAACCATTTCTCAAGACCATACACAAACAGAATTACCACAAATCATTAAGAATTTCTTTTCAAATCATGTTCACAAACACACATCTAGGCTTAAAAGTATTAAACACTCACCGTTGACTGACATTTTCTAGGCTTAATATGTTGCTTAATGTATATGGTCATAGTAAGAATACAATTATACACTTAAAAGTGTTAAACATTGAAAGTTGGTCATAGTAAGAATACAATTATAGACTTAAAAGTGTTAAACAATCAAAGTTGACTAACACTCTCTAGGCTTAATATGTTCCTTAGTGTGTGTGGTTTAAAGTTGGCCAACCTCAAGGGCTTTAGACACAGGCTTGACTTTGGGTTATTTTTCCTTAATTTTGGAAGCAAGGTTTGCTCATTCGATGATATAGGATTAGTTTAAATAAGCTCAATTCTAATAGAAGAGAAGGGGTCTTCATCTTTAGACTAGTAAAAATTTTGTTTCTCCTACCTCCCCTAAAATTATGAATAAAACGTCTACAAAGAGAAGCTAAGCCCTAGCTACTCCACGTTTCTCTCTTCATTGTACTAGTAAATCGTAGTCCCTACCCCCATCTTGTGTTCAGAAAATGATTTCATTTCCCTTAAAATATATTTAGAACCTACCCATTTCAAGGAATAGCTCAAGAAATATATTTCAACTAATATTTGCATTAGTTTTAGGTTTAATATAAAATCATAGTGCTATGATAATTTAAGATTGTTATTCATACTCTTGGATAACCTTTTTTTTTTAAGCTTTTGATATCCTCAATTTGGTTAACAATAAGTTTATCTTTAATATAAATTCCTTGTATTTGATTACTCTTTACAACCTTATTTCTAAGCATATAGATATTCATGCTACTTTTAAGAGTAGATTGAAGTAGGAAAGATACACATTCCCCTTCCTCTCCCATCTACATTATAAAAAATCTACTTTTAGACCATCCTTTGATTTTTCAAACGAAGGTACCAACATTAAGAGACATGTTTAGTATTTTACACTTCAAATGCTGGTGTCTAAGCTAAAAGCATCACAAAGGATCTATAAAGTAGAACCCATAAGATTGATTCCAAAATGACAAATGTTTTTAAAATCTAGGACGATATTGTTACATCTCTCTCTTTTATTATAATATTTAGTAAACAGTTGATGAAAAGCTCCTCCATTAATAAGATGGTTTTAAACTCAAAGATTGAGAAAGAAAAATATAAATTAAGCTAACCACGCCTCATAGAAACCAAAAAGGAAAAATATTTCAGGTCAACAACAATTACAAATGGAAGAAATGTGCTCTACCTTTTTTTTTTAAGAACATGAATTAATGATGGACAACTTGGAAGCCATTAGAAGTCTAAGGGTCATTAATACTATATAAGATGATGATATTTTGTTGATTTTATTTATTGTTTTTCCTACTTTTCTATCATTTCTAAGACTCCGTAGGTTTCACATCTTAAAGAACCACATTCTTTTAGACATTTATTATTGTCTATTGGGTAAGGACTCCTAATACACTCTTTCTTTTTTATCAAAAACATTATGTAATATAACTCAATTCATATTACAATATATAAAAAATAATTAAATCAAATCAAATGAATTCAGATAAATATTTAAATAGTCTTACCTTTATTTTGTTTTTACGTATATTAATTAGTAGATGGACTAAAATAGACATAAATTCAATTTTGTTGGTGCATTTAGAAGATATTTTGACCCTTTAATTATTTGGTGGTTAATCAAAAACCATTTAAGACTAGCAAAAATTTCATCAATAAAAATGCTAGAAACAATGAATATTGAAGCACTGAGAAGATTACAAAATTTAAAATTTTACATTAAAGAAAACCTAAAAATAAGAGAAATCTTTAATAATCGAGAAAAGAGCTTAATGAATTTAGAAATTGATTAATATTCTAACACAAATATGGCCATTATGGTTAAGCTGACAGATTTCAATGTCACAAGTTCAAATCACTGCATAATATCATGCCTCATTGAAATCTTTTGAATATTTTTTATAAATAACGAAATAAGGCACTTTCGACTTAACCAACCCACGTCTTCTTCTAATGGCATCTCACAATATCTATTCGGCTATACAATGCCTTTAATAATGAGATCGAATAGAGGAATGCCAAGCATGTGAAACATAATGTCTCTTACGCTCTTGGGAACCAATTCATTTTTAGATAAAAATGAGGATTGAACTTCTAAATTCCTCAACCAATACAGAGAATGCCATTTTAGTCTTTGGTTTCTTTGAATTCAACCATGGATTCAAATACATGAATAATTACCAAGGAAAGAAAATAGACATTGTTAATGGTATCTCCAATTTAAGGTTGAAAAAGGTATTCAAAACAAACTTGATCATAATAATACATGCCATTAAACTTGTTTTAGGTGAACTATTTATGGTAGCAGACCATCAATATCAATCGAACACAAATCTATGGTCTAATTTGCCATAATTTATGATCTAATGTGCCTGGCGGTTATTGTTTGCTAGAATTGGAGTAGAGGAACGTCGAAATCTTGACACACCACTACAATATTTCCTCACCACCATTAAACCATCCAACTTCTTCAATTTGGACAAGGGCCTTGCTTCTATTTTAAGTATAACAGAAGGTGATGTTGGAGAGTTGGTAGTTCGAACCGCCAAACCTCTTCTTTACCATTCACACCTTGCAACCAGTGCGATCGCGCTTACTTCGGCATTAAAAGCGGCCGACTTTCATTTTGTTAAATGTCAAAGGTGGTCCGTGGAAATAGGGGCTCCGAGCCCCTCCCCCTCTCCCCTAGCCCAAATATGCACAAGTTGAAACAATAATATTAAAACCATAACCGAAATTAAAGGGGAACCCATAATCATGAAAATAAGTCATATTTTCAAAAGATTTTTATTTGATTTAAAATCTATAGGGCCTTAAAATAGGTGATGTAGGGGATTTTGGAAATATTATTGTTCACACCCCTTATTACCATATGGTTTGTATAAAATAATTCTAGAGGAATTCTTAGGAAGAGAATTGAGCAATGGAATTGTCTTAGAGGGAGAAAATAATGTTTAATGTAAACAACATAGGCTCTTTCTAAAAGGGCAAAATCTCTTATTGTAAAGAGAGCTCGAAGGGGGAAACATTTTTCAATCCACTAGACAAAATATTGCTCATAGAGGTCATTTTGTCCATTCTTCAAGATTGAGGAGAAACAGAGAGGCAAGCTGAACGCATCTTGGACCTAAGTGCAGATTGAAGGTTTGCGAATGGATTATGTTTATTCTCTATTTATTATTATGTCGGTTTATGTACATGCAAATTAGAGATTCTTTGTAAAAACCTAGATTGGAAAGTGCATCAGTTATGCTACAATCTTTCCATAAGGTGGCAAAGGATTAATTTGCAATCTGAAGATCAGATTGTGATGTAACAAAGCCTTTTGAGCTTCACATTAGATAATGGAGTGGCATTTGAGTTGAGCGAGCCTGGAGACATAGCCCGAACATTGGGTGAACTCTGTTATCAAATCAGCTCCCGTCTCCTTCTGCTTATTCTTGTTGATTTTAGTATATTGATTTCACGTCATGAGTTGTTAATTAGTATGCAATTAAGTTCATAACTAATTAAATGAACCCAATTCTATAATTTCAACAGTTAAAGAACATAGACACGCAATTCTGTTTATGATCGCGAAAATCTGTAATTTGAGTTAAGTGCAAATTTAATTCTGTAAGCCTTAATTACATATCAGAAGTGAAGGACACAATCACTAATACATTTGGTCTATAATTCTGATGGAGGTTTTTGACGTTGAAGGTATATTTTGAACAAATTTGATTTTTTTTAAAATGCATGAATTTGTTAGAATTTCGACGATAATTTCACATTTGGTTTTGAGAGAGAAGACATTAACAATGAAATTTTATTTTTTTTCAAAAAAGTGCCCGCGTTCGTCAAAATTGTGATGACAACGGGCATTATACTTTAAAAAAAAGCAAAAGAGGGCAAGTCATTTGTGACATTTGCAATCCCGCACAAGCTTTCGCGTCGAGCTCAACCCCTGGCAAGATCAAATGAGACACTCACCATTCGAGGTAGAATCTTCACCTTCATTTCCGATTTGCATAATATGATCTAAATCTTCACCTTCATTCATTGAATCTTCGGATTTGCATAATATTTGAATGAGGAATTTTGGATTTGCATAATATTTGCATAATTTATGGAATTGCTTGGGTATAATCTTCACCATTAAACGTAGTTGAATCTTTGCCTTCATTCATTGATTTGCGTATATGAGGAATTGCTTGCATCCCACCCATTGCTTGAGATATCCACTGCATTTCACAACTACTCGTTCTTTGCCATTCCTAGGTCATCGGAAGTCTTTTAATGTTGCCCCCATGCCTCGGTTGTCGATGTTCAATCTTCCCCTTTCACCACCATGAATTCTATATGCCCTAGAGGGCAATCAACCCCAGTTTCTCTTTTCTCTCTCTCCCACCCTGCCTCTACCATGGCAGTACCAGTTCTAGGGAGGTATCTAGCAGAGGAAGCAGATATGCCTAAGTTTGAGAGCATACTATAAAGCATCTAATTTAAATGAGACTTGATTATTACAGTCATGATCAAACACAACATGCATCTTTCCAAAGAATTAGTTTCATGAAGATGTATCTAGGCCTAGAAGACAAAAAAAGTAGCTATAAGTTACAACAATGGAAAGCACAGGGATATATACCTATGAATAAGAATTAAAAGGAGTAAATGATGATCTAAGTCAGATTTTATAGTGAAATGAAGTGCATGTTATCATAGTAGTCTTATCAGTGAAAGTGATTGTCAATCATCATTAACTTCAAATAAAACAATGACATCATCACCATGCTAGATCACATTTAAAATAGTTTCAGATGGGAGTCAGTTATTTTAACTATCACAAAGTACACATTCATGAAGTATTAAATAGAATAGCCAAGACATAGGTCCTCATGAGAGGAATACAAGAAGTTCATTGTATGTGTAAACAGTCTTTCAGATTACAACACACAAATTTTCATTTATAGTCAAAGATCACAATGATAATAAAGACCTACATAGTCCTAGAGGAAGTAAAGGGACAACCCAGGCTTTTGATTTGTGTTCAATATCAACATCAATGAGTACCATAGCAGTAGTGAGAGAAAAAACAATGATCACCCCATACCCAAAACATGGTGATCTTGCAAGCTAAGGATTAGAACAAAGATGGAAATATAGTGCACAATTAATTCTACAAGAGCCTTCATCATCATTGAAAAGACAAGATAGAGTTGCAGACCAAGTCTTTTGTTCAATTATCCTAAAGTATTTTGGTGTTTTGAGACTACTCTCTTTCCTATTTGATAGTGAACATCCATTTTACTACTTTATTTATATTCTTAGATTTGGTTTGAGTCTTTTATGTATATAATTTGACAATGATTTTATCATTTTGACTATGTTTCCAATGAAAGTGATGGCTCTTTTTTACTATGTTTGCCTATATGTTGCCCTATTACGAACCAAATATATAGTCTCTCTACTTGAGGATTCTTCATGACTGATCTCCCTATCAAAATCAACTTTTGGGTTTTCTCTTCATGGTATTAAGGTTATTGATTTTAGTTGTTCTATGATTTATACCATGGATTGATCTATCTTATTGTGTATAGACTACTTGTTACTATTTTGTGGCTATCTCTTTTTTTATAGGCTTTGTCCTAACTTTCTCTCTTTGGTTAGGGTGTCATTGAGATTTACATTTCAAATATTTTCCCATGATCTCACTATTATTAATTTGGCTAGGACTATAATCACTTGTACTTTTCCATGTGTATTTGGTTCTTATTATGTATCATCTTCTCATGACTTCTTCAGGAGGCTTTGTGCCTTCTCTTAACACTATCCTAGAAGATCTTTACTATATTTTCAATGAAACTTGGCTTTGTTTACTTCTTATTCACTATTTTGTTGGTGTAGCTATTCCTTTCTATGTCTTCTTTTAATGTGTGCTTCAAAGTGATGTGTTTCTCACAATTATTTTTCTTAGACCTATACACAAGGCTTGTCATTGTCATCTACAAACCACAGTTATACTATGCTCTCAGAATTAGGCATATTTGTGTTTCCTTGCACATTTACAAATGTGCATGAGAGTCATCTTGAACCAGTTCTAGGTAGGTATCTAGCAGAGGAAGCTTCATAACATTATAGTTTGTGTTAATATGTTCCAAACATATATGTAAATAAAAATTGACAAATATACCTCAATTTTGAAATGCTTTAATATTTCTAGAACATGTTAGTGTATGCTTTCATCGTGGAAAAATATAATGTAGTTGATCATAACTGATGTAATAAAGTTGTATCTTTGAATGCATTATTCCTTGATTATAGATCTATGCTCAATTGATTTGAATTTCTTGATTGAAAAATTGGTAGATGTGGGTTGGAGTTTATAGGGGTTTGAAATGAGAAATATACTTGTATCTATATGCAACTTGCACCTTTTCAAATTGAAATTTTGGAATAGTCCAAATTTGGAGAGGAAATTCCTACTATTTGCAAATCCAACATTCATCTTTCAAATTTTAGGTCCAATTTCCATGAATAAGGGTTCCCAAGACCCTAGTCCTAGAAAATTGAGCCATGAGGAACACCATGAATAAGGGAATGGACCAAATTTATGGAAACATTCTGAAACCTAAGTACAATTAGGCATAAATAAGGCACAACCACTAAAGTGAGTCCAAACCTAGTGTATATTTATAAAGAGATACAACTTCTGATGCAATGTTTAGTCCCCTCTTAGCAAGATTATGAAATTATTCTCATGTACTCTTGGGAAAATATGGAGAAACCAAATATTCTTTCACCAAGATATTGAAGAGTCAAGATGACTACAAGTTTGGAAAGGTGGTAGCTCCCAAGACTTATGATATTGTCAATCTACAATATTGTGATAAAAGGGAAGTACAAAGTGAGTAATATGAGTAACATTGGTAACACACATGGAGCATGCAAAACACAAAGTTATGACATTTAGAACTAGTAAGATTCATATATTCTCACTAGGAACCATATAAAAAAGACAAGGCATTGATCTAGGACTAGTATGATCTTTATATAGTTACTAAGAGTCAGTTCAGAGACACATAAAAGAATGATACCCAAGTTAGTAAGATCCTCTAATACTTAGTGATAGATCGCATTCTAACAACAAATAAAAGGTCATATCTTGGTAACCTAACTAGTCCATGAGTAGTAGCTCAAAATGTTATCAAAGCTAGGTTAGGTTAGGATCCCCAAGAACCTATAATGTGTCTTATAATCGGTGTTGAAAATAATCTACACTCAAGCCAATAAGGGAATATTAAGAAAGGGAGTAGTAGCTCAATGGTAGAGAAATTTATTAACAAATAGAATGCCTTAAGTTGGATTCCTAGCTATTTTATGAATATTAGCTTAACATTTTCATGTGTAAATAACATCTACTCCCACCTGTACCATAGATCCAACTTCCACCATTCTCCTTCCACAACCTCTAGTCAGCTTCATGTACCAAAGCCACTAGTGCCACACCTTTAGTACTTACATCCTTCACTTATCATCCACCATATGGCCTATTTATCAAATTTATTTCTTCTACATGTAAAAGCCATATGCACAAGATGGAATGACAATTGGTAGATGTAAAATCCATATTCCACAACCTTTGCTAAAATCCTTTTTGCTAGTGCCAAAATGTGAGGTTTGTAATAGGATGTGACATCCATCATAGCATAATAGAGATGAGATTTCTAACAAGATGGCAGATCAAACAATGTAGGAAAGCATCGATTAAAAATAAATACAAGATTGGAGTTTATAGAGTTAACTTCATTTTATCTTTTTGTGGCATTGAATTTCATAGAGTTTTAAAGAAGATATCATAGTTTTTCCAAAAAATGTCAAAACCCTAGCTAGTGTTTACCTAGAGGAGTAAATATTGTATAGTTTGGTCTCACATGCATATAAATTCACCCAAATGTGTGGGAAGAACTTTATTCATTTTATGTATCATATTATGTTGTGTGCGGGGCTCCAAATTAGATTTGGTACGTGTTTGGGCATGAGGCTAGTCTAATATCTCTATGTATCAGATAGTAAAAGGTAGTAAGAGTGAATAATTTGGTGGGAAAACCGAGCGATTGGTATTTTGAAGTGGTTGATGACAGAGAGAGGGGTGAGGGGACACTATGAAACTTTCGAAAGGGTTTGTGGATCAAATCCAAATGAAATAGATTAAATTTCTATGACTGTCCTAAGGGTATTGATTGTCATAGTCATAGTTTTACTAGTGCTATTGTTTTTGTTTTGACAGAGTTGTATTTGTAAACCCAAGTGTGGACATTTAATGGAGTCATGAGATTTCTTAAGACTACATCAATACTTAAAAACAACATAGTGTGTAGGCACCTAAAATATGAAAGGACTGCATATTGGAAGGCACGTGTGATGATGCCAAGAAAGGTCTAATATCCCTATGTATCAGATTGAGAAAACCAGTGAAAGACATAAAAAAATGCATTGAGAAGGCAAAAGGTTGAATTACCTAATGTTTGTTGTTGAAGTGATGTGTGGGGACCCTTCCAAGTCAAATACCTTGTTGTAGTTTCAAAGGGTGGAAAAAGAATAAGCATTTTATTTACCATCCTAATAGACTATCCATCATAACAATGATTTCCAATGATGTGTGCATTGTAAACAAAGTTCTAGAGGAAGGCTTTTTCTATTGTAATACCAAGTGAGTGTTCATCCTTGTGTAGGGTCCTCCAAGCCTAGAGTAAGGATCAAAGCCTAGATATATTGATTTGGCCTTGTGGCCACCAGTGAGTGTTGATCCAATAGGAGAAGTCTTGAGATTGACAATTTTAGAAGTGTGGCATTGCTAAGAGCCAACACTTATGTGTGAACCCTATTTTCACATATTATGATTAGTTGTCATGATACTTGACCCTATCCTCATAATGTTGGCTCTATTCATATTAGTTTGTTTTGTTGAAGAGACATGATGTGAGAAGTTTGATGTAGAGGCAAGGGTGGAACTCGGTATTTCATATTAGGACAGCAACCATGTTGATTAGGCAAGTCAGAGAAGGTCTCTCCAATGTTTAGGATACACAAGGGAAACATTAGTCATGTAAGTATTTATGAGCGTGGGAATGGATAGTTTCTTTCCTTTTCGACTGATTTGAGAGGATCTTATAAGGAATGACTATCACCATACTCTCAATGACTTCACAACATTGATAATGAATTCAAATTAGACACTCATGGATTACCCTAGTTAGACATTATTCAACTTAAGATATGATACAAGGATTGAATACCACAAAGCCATTAGATATGTTTTGAGATGAAAAAGAAGAGCTAAATTATTTTGGTTCAATTTGCATAATTTTTATATTCAAGTAATTTAATTTGGTATATTATACTGAAATGCGATTTCATAACTAACATTTAAAATTCTATATAACTAGTTCTATGGCCCAATTTTCTTTCCTGTGAAGAAAGACCATGTCAGACAATATCACCGAACAACAAAATAAGGAGACAATTGCCAGATTGTGGTTTAACTTGAAAAGAAAAAGGTGATCGGACATGTTATTGTCCCTACAAAATTTGTAAGGGGTTAAAGACTAGAAGACTTCTAATCAAAACAAATAAGAAACATTGTAGGTTTCATGGTCACATTGAAGGTGGACATGATTATCATCCATTGGTAAGTTTTTTATTATATTGTTTTAACAATTTATATATACATAAGAAATCACTTGATGATCAGATCATGATCATGGTTTATTTATGTTTATCATTTTTATATAGGTCAAGCACCCTGGAGCAAATGATATGGATCAACACAACCCAAAGAATATGATTTTCGAAGTGGATGAACATGGAGGTGTGAATATCGAAGTTGAAGATAATGATCCCATGGAAGATGATGATCATGAGCCACAAAACATAATTGAAGATGATGATATAAATACATTGATCCATGACACCTTTAGTACTTGCACAGTTGATCATGATGATGAAGATGACCTTGATGTTGTTCATGATGTCCCTCTACTTGAGAAGGCATCTGAGGCCCTTTACGAAGGCTTGCAGACAACTCTTCTGTATGTTGTATTGTTGTTGGTGAACTTGAAGGTTATTAATGGTTTATCCAACATAACAATCTCACGTATATTAAGGTATGTCATATATGTCATAATAAATGTTGAATCATGATGTACCATCAATATTCTTTATATTAACAAAGTATATTTTTTGCAGTAGATTGATAGGTGATTTTTTATTACCACCATCAAATATTCTACCTCACTCATACCGAGAATTATCTACCATTATGAAAGATATTGGAATGGAGTATCAAGCAATAGATGCTTGTCCCAATGAACATATTATATATCACAAACAACATGAATTTCAAACTGAATTCCCTAATGTCATATCAATAGATATAAAACAAATCAAATAAAAAAAAAGGGTTCCTCACAAGGTTCTTTTCTATATTCCCATTATTTCACGTATACAATGATTATTCAAGTGTACTAGCTTAGCACAAATTATGGATTATCATGCACGCAATAGAAGTCGAGATGACATTATTCAAATTCCTACAGATGGTTCAACATTTATGGAAATAGAAGAAAAGTGGTCACACTTTAAAGAAGAACCTCGTAATCTTAGGCTTTCATTGGCAGCGGACGGTGTCAATCCATTTGGAGAGATGAGATCTGTTTACTCAATGTGGCTTGTTTTTGTTATCAACAATAACATTCCTCCATGGATATCAATAAAGAGGGAGCACATAATGTTGGTAATGATTGTTGCAGGTATTTTATCATTTAAATATAGTCGTCAATATTTAATTATAAATATTGCAGTAAAATGGTCATAATAATTATGCAATATATTTGTTCATTCAATTAGGTAAGTACCAAGTTAAAGATATGAATGTATAGATCGAGCCTCTTATCGACGAGTTGTTGGAGTTATGGAATGGTGTCACTATGTATGACATCTCCAGACCAATAGGACAAAGGCAATTTCAATTCCATGCGATGCTTGTATGGATAATACACGACGCCCCTGAGCTAAGACAATTTTTGTTGTATGTTATAGTGTTTAAATTGTGCATGAACATTATAATTCAAAAAATTAACATATTTAATCCAATTATACATTATCTTGTAGGTCTTCAAACAAAGGTAAAATTTACATGTCTGGTTTGTGGTCCAAAGATGAAATCTCATCATTCAAAAAGTTTAGGAAAGCAGGTGTTTGATGAGTACAGGCACTTTCTCCACAAAAATCAGAAGTATCGAAATGCTGAAAAACATCTTTTCAATGGGAAATAAGAGAATACATCAAAGCCACGAAGAATGACACCTCACTTGTGGAAGTTGGAATATAATAGAATTAATTGTCAAGGTAATGCCATTCCATCTAATGCTTTATGTCATAAAAAATCTTTTCTATTGTATTTTGTTTACTGATGATGTGATTGATGATCGTGAAGGTTGTGAAGACATAAATGAACACCTTCCTAAGGGACTAAAAAGTTATCCATGACAATTTAGTAGGATACCCTACTACGAGTAGTTACAAATTGTGCATTTGTTTGATACTATGCATATTGGAAAGAATATAATAGAGACATTATGGAAAATATTGGATGGAAGGCGTGACAAAGAAAAAATTGTCAAAATATGTAGTGACATTTAGGATTCCAATCATCCAATGATAAATGTCATTCAATCAAATAGCCATGGAGACCAGATTAATATAAGTGAGCTTCCTTGGTTATTAACAAACCAGCAAAGAAATGCTATAAAATAAGTCATACAAAAAATTCGATTTCCCACAGGATTTGCTATGAATGTAAACAATCTCATATCAAAGAAAAGTGAATTTGTGCTAGGGATGAAAATGCATGATTGGCATACCTTAATTAAGGTAATTCATGTTCTTGTGTTTTTTCTATGTATTTAAGTACTGCACATGTACTTTTCATTGTATTATGTTAGAAAAAAATAAAAGATAATTTTATAATTGTTGCAGTATGTTCTACCTCTTTCTCTCCCAGACAACTTTGACAATAATGTGAAGCAAGTCATATATGATCTTAGAAAATAAATGAGGTAAGTAGTGATATTTGTTTAGTTCATTGTATAGATATTATATATGCGATTTTTTTTACTTGTTATGTAATATATTTTTTTGCATCTTGAATAACTTGTAGGTGGTTGAAATGTAAATAAATCCATAAAGAAGATATAAAATATCGGAAGAGAAAAATTATTCATCTAATGTGTGAAATTCATAAGTGTCTACCTTCAGCTATTTTCAATGCACAAGAACACTACCTCATACAACAAGTTTAGAAGATTGAATTGTGTGGACCTATACACACTAGGTCAATGTGGATGGTTGAGAGGCACTTGAAATTTTTGAAGGCTTTGGTTTGACAATGAGCACATCCTGAGGGTTCTATGGTGGAGGGATATATGATATACCAGACTATGGTATACATTTATGAATATCTTCCTAAGTTTGCAGTAAAGATCCACGTGGACCACATTTTGGATCCCAACCCCATTAACAAATTTGAAGGGGAGTACTTGATAGGGAAAGGTAGATTGAGGAAAGTGAGAGGTAATTATAAGATGTTATTGTAGTTAATTAATTCTTAATCTTCAAAATAAATCAATTGTAAGACATCTATTTATTTTTTGTATAGTTGGTCGAGAGTGGGATGCACTACAGTTGTAGATTGCAAACAATCTTGATTGGATGACAGTATGGATTGAATGTTGTCAACATTCTAGTTGCACATTAACATGGGAAGGTGTGGCTTCATTTGTTAAAGAAGCTCATCCTAATGGAGATTAAAATGTTATGCAAAGGGAAATTGATTTAGCATATGGTTTAAGAGATAAACAGGTACGTATAAATTTATTAATCACCCATATATTTATCAACTCACAATGCAATAAATTTTACATGTTTGACATATCACAGGTCAAACACAACAACTCTATGTGTTGCAATGGTCATAAATTTCGCATCAAAAAGTTGGATGACATGAAGAAAACTTGTGATTCTAGCATCATTGTAGTCTTTGAGGTGACAAATATTTCATTGAGAAATGACATACATCCTCAACAATCTCAAAATTGATACTATGGCATTTTGGATGATATACTTGAGTGTGACTTTAATTCATTCAAATTAGTTTTGTTCATTGTCAAATGGTATAGCCTACGATTGAATAAAAATGATCCTGATAGAACTGTTATTGAACATGATAATGGTTTTACAATGGTTAATACAAGGTCATTTGAACTAGTTGGGGATGAGCCCTATGTTCTTCCAAGCCAATGTGAGTAGGTATTTTACTCAGAGGTTCCACATAAACTAGGTTGGTCATTTGTTGTTAGACATGATCCAAGAGGAAGGCCGATAAAGTATAATGTGATGGAAGAAGAAGATACTGAAGAAGTAGAAGATGAAGTAGATGATGATCATGATTGACAATTTCTCCATGATGATGATGATGAAGAAGAAGAAGAAGAAGAAGAAGAAGAAGAAGAAGAAGAAGAAGATGATGATGATGATGATGATGATGATGATGATGGTGATGGTGATGGTGATGGTGATGGGGATGGTGATGGTGATGGTGATGGTGATGGTGATGGTGACGGTGGTGATGATGATGGCGAAGACGATGATGGTGGTGATGGTGGTGGTGATGTTGATGATGATGATCATCATCATCATGGTCATTATCATGATGGCGATGATGATCATGATGTTTCGATTTCTTGATAGAATTTTTTTTTACTTATATGGTTACGTAATTAATTCATTATGTCTTGAAATATAATGCCATTACATAATTAAATCATGATGCACTTTTTAAGATGGAGATGGAGATAGGGAGAGTGACTATTTATGCGACATTTTTTAAAATTTGTGTTTATTTATGGAATTTGGATTGTTTATTAGCTATGTGATGGATTACATGTTTATAATGATACATGTGACATTTTTTGAACTTTGTGTTTATTTATAGAATGTGGATTTTTTATTACCTATGTGATGGATTACATGTTTATGATGACACATATGTGATGCTAATTATGATGCTCAATTACATATATGATGATACATCATGTGATGCTTATGAAGCTTATGATACACATGTATTTATTTTTTATCAACTTACAAATGTAATGGTTACGATGCTCAATTGATGGTGTTGATTTCATGTATATTCCATGTGTGATGTTGTCACCCTTGGTGGGAACAAGTCGTTGACTATAGACATCGTCAACCATTTTGTAGAGGATCTTGCATAGTCTACATAAAGTAAAGGTAATGAATTAAAAAATTTACAATGATTTTGATGACAACATCTTTCTATTATTTAATACTCTTTTTGTCTACAAAGTTCATGTTGTTCATGTTGTGTACTATGTAGTTTTTAGCTAACATAAGATAATTGAATTACATGTGTAGGAACATGAACCCCTTTGACGAGGATCCTGCATAGTCTCATGGATGGACAGGTATAACTAGTCAATACAACCTATAGAAACAATTTATTTTTTGAAAACTTACTTGGAAAAAAAACTTCCTCATTTTTTCAAACCTCGACATTAGCAGCAAATATAATATAGTTATCAAAACTTGAGGCCCCAATTTGACTATTCAAATTTTAATCCCAACATCAACTATAGGGATGACTTCTTCATCAACATTACCCTCATTTGCAAAATTTCTCTCTCATTACCAATTAACTCTTTCATTTGATGGAGTGTAGGTACCCCAAAATAGGTATTTGTTAGATTTGTCTTTCATGAATGAGGGAATTGGAGTAATAGAAAATGAAAGTGAGACATGTAGTAGGTCTACAGTAGGGAGATCAACAAGAGGTCAAAAGATTAGGAAAAAATTCAATAAATGCATGAAATTTTTCCTTGCTCAAGGGGGGTCATGTTATTATGAGGATGAGACCAAAGGAGACATTCGGGTGCCATTGAGGTACAAACATCTACAGAAAAAATGGGTACCCAAGGAAATTCCTCCAATAAACACTGATTTTTGTGTTAACGATAAGCTATACCACATAACACCTTCGTCGTTGCATAGTTTTGGCCTATTTTCCATGGATAACATAAAGGTTTGTTACAACAAAGTTGCTAAATTGATGGAGTTTGTCAGACCTTGACACAATTACAATAATTGGATGTAGATTGTTTGATATAAAAAAAGTATGCGTAGGTATGCACTGTTAGCAAATTATATACAACAAAAAGATAATGATCAAAGTAAATGAGTGGCTATATACATTGATGGTAAGCCAAAAGCAATAGGGAATATTGTAGGTTTTATAAATAGTATGCAACCTGGGTCAACTAATAAATAACCCAATTGCATATTTGAGGTGTGCAAGGGAAATCATGTATTCGTATGTGCGATAAAATCAATAAGTGCAGGCGAAGAGCTTCTAATCGATTATAGTTTGAATCGTATAAATACAAACAATGTTAATATCATTGGGGTGGTATGTACTATATACCATTTAAATTAACCAACATCCAATTAATGAATCCAATATACCATTTTATTATGAAGTTTTTTTGCTAAGTCTATTGGTTTAATTTTGCTAACATTTTTTTTTTTTTTTCTTTGTCACAAGGTGACATGGATCCATCACATAGTAGAGACAAGGATGTAGGTCACGACACTTCTACTGAGTAGGTAAACCTCATTGTAATTGTACAAATTAGATAGAAGTAAACTGTTACATTATTATGTTCTTTTCTGAGTGATTTAGACTAATTTTGTAATTGTTAATGATATTCTTAACACATACGGATGTTCGGGGAAAGGGAAAGGGAGCTGCAGTGCCTAAGAACCTCTCTAGGGATGTGGACACAAGAGGATTAAGTGATGATGACCCTGAAAAATCCACACACCCTATGGAATTCATAAAAAACCCTCTTATAAAAATTAGTAAAGAGATTATTGCTTTGGCATCCATGTATCCTATGACTGATGAGATTTGAGAGAGGGTGCAAGTATTGATTTGTATAGCAGCAAACTTACAAGTAAGTAGTAATGAAAGCTTTAATTATAACGAAAGTTCAATAATGGTTTATATTTTATTCTCTTTTATGTCATTAACTAAAATATGTACATGTTGTTTTTACAACAATTTATGCACCCTCATGAAAGTGGTGGCCATGATCAGGGTGTTGCAGGTACTTTAGGTGATGACAAGTTTCTTGGATTATCGTTTGCTTGGCTTATCACTTTGAGTACCCAAAACACATCATACTTGATACTGTCAATGTTCATAATAAAGGTTCATCCTTGTTTACAATTCTTGCACTTTTCATATATTTAATGTTTGATATATTTAATGTATTATTCTTCAGGTGCTGTCAATGTTCCTGTGCAAATGTCATTGCCACCTCATCAAGGGTTAGCCCCACCTATATTGCCAATTGCAATATCGGCAACACATAGCATGCAGACATCCTCTAGTGCATGTCATATTCGCCAACCCATTGTTGGTAGATCCCTCTTTTTCTCTATCTTTTGTTATGTGTTTATTTCCCTTCAAGCATTTTTCTTGGAGGCATTTCATAGTGGCTTCATTTTCTCCGGGGATCTTCTCATATTGCTAGTATAGGAACGTTGCAAGCCACATTGGTGGTGAGTGACAAAGAAATGATTTCCTTAAAGATACAGAAGGTTCTAGGTACTTTAAAATTATTATTATATATAGTCTAATTGCAATTTACTTTATGATCACTCATTTTGGACTAATGATCCCATGAATTTTTTGCAGGAAATTATATTTTCCATAAACATCTTAGTGACATTGCATTGTAGATATTTGGGCCCACCATACGTAAAAGGTGGTACATCATATGTGGGCTAACACTAATCCACTATCTTGATTTCATATAATTGCTGGAATAGTTTTCCTTTGATCTATTTCTTGAACTATAATAAATGTAGCTTGAGTTCATTTCTGAATCTAATAGGTTTGTTTTTTCTTTAAAAGGTGGAATGACCAAGAAAAATGGTTAAAAGATGAATTGACAAACCAAATGGTTGAGTGGCTTGGAAATGACACCTTTGACAAAACCATGCTCCTTGAAAAAGCTGGCACATATCTAAAGTATGTGAGGGACCAATACAAGACCCATTTAGAGAGGAACCTAAAGTATGAGCATCCCCCCATGATTCCAGAGAGGTAGTGGAAGGACCTAATTTTGGATGCCAAAGAGAGAATTGAAAGGAAAAAAGGAAATACACCACTAGACACCAAAAGAAGGTACGGGGTACTATTTGAATGTAATTATGTACTAATTATTTACTCTTTATATTTTTATAATATAACACATTTCAAACTTTTTATAAACTGAGTGACATGTCAAAGGCAACCAAGGCAAGACAAGAAAAGCATGGTCAACACAAACTCGACTCTGGTGTTTATATGAAACTTGCTGCATTAATTGTAAGTATCTCATGTAAATGAAATATTGCATCAAAATATTAATAAATTACAAACGATTTTTTTTTTAATCAAACAATGCAAGCAAAATTCATGATACCAAGCAAAAATCCAGGGCTTTGAATTCAATAGAGAGCCCATAGAAGATGACAAGAGAATTGCCTACCAGCAAGGCTATACAACCATGGCTGATCGACTACGAGAATTGAATGGGCATACACAATATTCGAGTACATCCGTCACACAGGTAAATATGCTAAATGAAAATTGTTTCAAATTGAATACTTTACCAATAATCTAATTGATGTTGAGTTCCAACATAAAGTGAATATATATATTTTAAATAAGAAATCAATGATAACAATGTGCATGACATTGGAATGCAGCTTGCTAATTGTGAAACACCACCTGCACATGAAGGCCCAGATGTGCATCCGAGTAGTGGAGGTATTCATTTTCTATTCAAATTTATTTATGTAGTTATTAATACAATTAAACATCTTAATTTGTAATTAGAGTAGTAATTAATGTAACCCTTTTTGTTAATATTTTAGAGCATGTAGTCGGTGGTGACCAAGTGGAGCATGATCTAGCTACACAACATCAGGAACGTGGTGTTCCCCAATCAGGTAAAGAGGACCACTGTTATTCCTTTAAACAAATATAATTGCAATTTGTGTTCAGCATTAATGTAACCTTTAGTATTTCAACTCTAGATGATATAAAGTGTGTTCAACATGTTGAGATTGAGGCTAGACAAAATGATGTGGCCCCATCAAGTAAAGACTACAAAAGTTATGTTCTCTAAAATAATGAAATACTTGTAACAATAATAAAAAATAATTTTAATTTAATTGATTTCTCTGTTATTGCAGAGGACCCCCCTTCACTTCAGTGTCCTCATCCTCAATATAGGACTAGGCATACATCAAGATCACGAGAAGAGGGCAGAACAACTGTAGAGGGGGGAAATGATGAAGAAATCGATGTTCCACTTAGTGTTTTCATAGCTTCAAAGAAAAAACAAAAAAAAGAAATGATTGTAATCTATCTTATTTGATAATGACTGATTTTTATGTGTCAATGAATGTAATTATGTGCTAATTAATGGTTATGAATGATATGCATTAATTAATATTGATGAATGTTGCATGTTAATTAATTTTAATCAATGTTATATGTTAATGAATGTTATGTGATATTAATGAATGAATGTTATATTTTATTAATGGTAGAAAGAATGAATGAATGAATGCTATAAGATGTTAACAGGGAATTTAGAGTGATGTTAGGGGGGAAGGAAAAATGAGCTTCCACCTTCACGTGGTTGGTCATATTAAGTAGAGAATATTAAACTATTCTCAAAACCAAGCGAAGCTCAACAAGATAACACACTTTTCAATATTTCATTATGTTGCATAGTTAATCTTATTGAATAATGTATATTGAATCTTAATTGTTGGGTCCAACAGAGCCAACATGAACAACAACACCACAAGTTGCTGGGTATAATGAACTCCCATATTGTCTTGTATGTACACTAATAGTATGAGTTGCTTCTAGTGTTGATATCCATGCCAGGACTGCAAAAGTTATGAATATGCCTCATCCTTGTAATTTTTTTAATTGCTTGTCATTTTCTTTAGCATTTTGTTACTTCATGAATGAGATGTTTTCAGATGTCTATTCCATGAATATCTCTCTATTGTATGCTCCATGATTGATGTGTCTTCAGCATGTCCACTCCATGAGAACCTTTCTCATATATGCTTGTACCTTATGTGTATTTATGTATTACTTCATGGTTTGCATGTATGATTCATGCCTTGCATGTATTCATATGTATGGTTTGTGCTTTACATAGCTCCTTCATGCCTTATGCGTATTACTTCATGCCTTCCAGTCCTCTCAATATATTGAAAAATCATTCAACAAGAAAAAGAGTAGTAGAGGCTACATACCAAAATAAACTAGATCTCCCTCTTTACTTCTTCACTTTCTTCCCTATTTTCTTCCTCCCTTCTTTATCACTTCCCTTTTTCTTTATTTTTCCTTGATATAACTAACCTTTTCTCGTTAATGTTCTTCATAAATCCAAAGACTCCTTTGCACTCCCCACTTTACATCCATTATAACTACCTCCATAACTTCATTTAGTGTGAAGTAATTATTCTCCTCTACCATGGCCTTCATATATATTTCATATATCCTTTCATATATTACCATCCATATATATATCGACCTCATTCTAAGACTTTGAATCTACCTCTTCTACCTCATTATGTGACAACAAAATGTGAGGATTTAATAGAAGCTTCAAATCATAATAGCCCTTAGCATTGGTTCAGAAAGAGTCTCATATTATGCCTCCAAGATTGGATGGCTCTGATCCTCATCACACTATTCAGCTTTGTCCTCCTCACTGGATTGTTTGCATTCGTGATGACAAAATTGTGAAGATTACATTTCAACATTTTTTCATTTTTTTTTTCTCGCTTTTGATTCAACTCTTTATATATCCTAAAATTTTATGAGCCTAATAGCTTCTACTCTTGTTGATAGTTTGGTGGATCTAAACAATGGCTCCTTCGAAGAAGCGTGGTCCTTGTAATTTTGGCCTTCCATGATGTGAAAAAGAGGTTATGTTATGAATAATGGTCCAGATGATTTAGTTATTTCTTATTATGTTGAGTATGAGTAAATTTGGGCTTCCTTGGCTATGGTCACTATTTTGTACTAACTATTGTCATTTAGTGTGATTTGAGCATGGACTTCAAGTAATCATGAGGGTGAAAACAATATTCAATTGTTAGAGGGTATGCAGCCTTGACCAAGGGATGAAAGTATCAGGAAAGTAAAATTGATTCATGTGTAGATCAATGTATCATTCACCTATTAATTCCTAGTAACATTCTCAAATAAACAAGCAAAGAGGTATGTTGAGTGCATATATACATTTTATGTTGCCATGATATAAGTAAGATATCAAACATGTAACATAGATTGATTTGCAATTTCATTCATAAATATTAGATCTTCCTTGTAGATTTTTGAATGCATAATGTCTTGTTGATCTCATAAATCTTTATTGCAAGTACTCTTTTCAGCATGAAAATCCACTCATTGAAGTCTCTTACTAAATACAAGTCAGTTATCCTATCAATGATGATACGTTTTGCATGCATTTTATGGGGAAATCTTATTAATAGCTATGGTTGGGTTGTTAATTGTTTTGTCAAAATACATACAAGTAGATTGGGACATTAGAGTTATAAACACCATAAATTATGTTTATAACAGTCAACCACCATCTGCCCAAGGCCACACCAACACCATTGTGACACCAAGGTTTGTGCATAGTGGTGTAAGGGCTATTCTTAGGACATTTCATTACCATTACATATACACACCTAGTGGGGTTTCTAAACACAACTTGTTTGGTAGTATCACTGGAAAACTTGTGATTATCACAATTGGTACCCTTAGGAAAGTCATTAATATTTGGTCTACAGAACTTTTTTATGGCTTCTAAATGCTTCTATAGGGTTGGAGGGGTCCCACACATCTCTTCCAACATTCCATCCAAGGCATTTCACTCTCACCTATCTTATATTCCACTTTCTCTATGCTGCTATCCCAGATGTCTGATACATGTTGTTAGCATTGCTCGCATAACTCCAAATTCATATCTAAGCTCATCCTAAGGTAACATGTTCATAGTCAATCAATAATATTTCTCTATGTGATTTCAATTAAGATATTGATCTATATAGTTAATTTTGTGATTGATTTGAGGGATACATCCATTGTCAAACATTAAGAAAATTTTATTCCATATCCTAGATTTATTTTGTTTTAATTCTCAGTGAGTAATTTTCAAAAGTAATAAAGTGGTATATATACTTGTATTTCAATGACAAAAGATCAGTTGTTTGAATAAATACATATAGACATAAAACATATTTCAAATCTTATCTATTACAATTAAATATATATAACGATACCATATTATGCATATCCCCATTTATATAATGAACAATAAAGACTTCTTTATAGTATTATATATTCATTATAGCTGATAATGCTTACCAAAAAAAAGAAAGATAAGAGTTTATATGTTGAAATGTTCTTAAATAGATATGGTTGCAAATTGCTTTGATATATTATGTATAACAGATTGCTATAACTGAATTTTTGTGCTATACTCTTGGATCCAATACTCATGATTTTGGATTTAAGATAGCATACCTCACTAGATTACTTTGGACTATAGGTGTAGATTCATTATGGTTTATGCTAAAAGAATTCAAATAATTGTACATAGTTTATGGGTAACTTCACTTAAAAAACTCATGTATCATCTCAATTATGTTCAATTACATTGTCAATTTGAAGATTTAGTCAAGTTTGAGGTAGTAACTCAAATTCCTCCTTTGTTTTTCAATTGAATTGATTTTATTTTGTTGCAAATGAATTTTTGAGTGAATTAAAGTATTTCTCCAATTTAAATCTCTCCATTTGGATGATTATTTGATTTGTATGAACCAAATTTAGAAATTACGAGTATATATGAGGTTATGTTGTTCAATTCTATTTGGGATGTTGAAATGACAAATTGAGGGAGTATTATATTGTTGAGTTGATTAGAATCAAAAGGCTATTCTTGCATTTTCATTTTATGCACTTTAAAATTTCAAGGTTTTTGAGGTCCATCAGTTAAGGGTGTTTGTCTTGGTCCCATAGACTATTTAGTCTCGTGGACGTCATTAAAATCCTTCATTCATTATGAGATGATATTGAGATGATATTCTATTATGGAATCATGATGACATATATGTGAATTTTGATAAGGGATCAATTGGGATCCATTCTCTTGGTGTTGTGTCCAATTGAGTATGTCTTGCTTATGTATGAAAATGGCATTTTGCAATTGAGACAATTTGATGTATTTGAGATGTATTGCATTTAGATATGGCATGAGCTTAGTCCTAGAGTGAGTCTAGGGAGTGGTTCCCACTCACATCCCTCATCTGAAAGTGGTATGCTTGGCATTCATTTTTGGGGAGTTTTGTAATGAAGTGATAACATAACAATAGACTTGGGTTAAAACAAATAACAAGATAATTGGTTCCTTGAGCACGCCTTGAGCGCTATCACAACACCAAGGGTGTTTTGGGAAGGCATGCTCACACATGGACTGTTGGGACTTCTACGAAGAGGAATGCCCACTCACACAAGGACTATGTGATAATTGTTATCATTCACATGAGAGAATGCTTGGTTCCATATGGTCCATCCCCAAGAGCACATACGGTGAAAGGCATGCCTGCACATGTAGCGTGGGGACTTGTGCAAAGAGACATACCCGCTCATGTAGCATAGGGATTGTGTGATCATCGTTCTCATCCATATGAGAGAATGCTTGGTTCCATATGGTGCATCCCCATGAGCACATACAATGAAAGGAAAGCCCACACATGGAGCATTGGAACTTGTGCAAAGAGACATGCCCACTTACGTAGAAAAAGGATTGTGTGATCATTGTTCTCATTTGTATGAGAGAATGCTTGGTTCCATATGGTGCATCCCCATGAGCACATACGATGAAAGTCATGCCCGCACATGGAGCATTGGGACTTGTCAGAAGAGACATGTCTGCTCATGTAGCACAAGGATTGCATGATCGTCCTTCTTGTCCATATGAGGGATTTCTTGGTTCCGTATGGTATGTCCCCATGAGCACATACGATGACAATTCCTCCACTGCACTCTAGAATCTAATGCCTTGTGTAGTTTTAAAGTAGTGACCCTATGTAAATTCATGACTTGGTACCATCCTTCTCTATTGATGTTGTACTGTATTGTTCAATTACTTGTGTCATGTATGCATCATGTATGGCATGTGTGAGCCTATCATCCCCCTTGTATACTTTGATTAACTATTTTGAACTATCTCCACAAGCATGATGGGGTGGACCTAAGGATTCCACGTGATTGGGTGACATTGCAAACCACCATTGGGGACCGATGGACTTAATTTGTGATCACCTCGGAGAGCACTTCCACCTCCCTCAACACATGTTCTTTCTCTTTCATCTATTCTTACAAGTTGTAATTCAAATGTATATTGAAATAAGCATTGTAATCATTGATGATATGTATATTAGACATTCCAAGTGGAGATTGATGTAATTGAACATAATTGATATGGTTTATGCTAACTTCACTTAAGTATATTATGGGGCCATAACCCATAGGTCCCAAGATCAATTTCATAACTAGAAAATAAGATATCTAAATGACTTGAAATTTTTTAGGAGTAAACATGTAGGCATGTTCAACTATACAGGGGGAGAGATGACCTTTAAAATTTCTTTTTTTTATACCAAAATTTAAATTCAAATACCCTAGTTACTTAAACAAAAGAAAGGTTGGAACTATTCTATATGAAGTGTTTTGTGGGTGGTCATAATGTATTTCTATTTTCTTTTAAGATGCTAGTAACATTATTTTTAGTACTATCTTTACCTATTGTACTTTTCTATTGGACTCGATCAACCCAATAACCTTGTACATGTGATTTATTTTATTAAAGAGGATATTCAAGTAGTTCGGAATGCATGATTATCATCTTTGAAATATATGTTGAATATATAATAATGAGTGAATACTTAGTATGAGATATATACATGTCATTCAATAGGTATATGTCATGTATTGACATAGGTTTAACTTTATATGAGATTATCAATTTGGGATATACTTGTAAGAAATATGTGTATATATAGTAGATAAATTCATTCCATGTATATATATAGTAGATAAGTTTTGGTAGCTCCCAAGAATAACTAACTTAGATAAGGTAGATAAAGTCATTTCATCTCCCTAATTGGCTTTAAAGGCTCTTTTATTTGGGGTAGCTGATTCCCTATTAGCACCATTTTTAATAGGTTTACCAGTACTCAATGGTTCATATAGTCCTCTTAGGAGTTGGACCATCTCAACCATGGTGCGCCTGATCATATTAGCTTGAAACCATTGCGCCTCATATTAGCTTGAAACCTATGCCCCCTATTGATAGCTAATGGGGATAAAATATCATTCATTGTACATATCAATGAGGTGTGCTTTACGTCTAGATAATAATAAATTTTTATTTTTTTTAAATAAATTTTTGTTAGAACTATGACAGAGACTAAACTTTCCACTGACGATGGAATCATCAGACCAACAACATTTTCGTCATTGCAAAGTTTCAGGATTCCATAGAAATTCTGATGCAAACTACACAAACATCTGATGAGGATGTTGTATGTCTGATGACACTTCCTTGTTAGATGGTCATCAATGCATATTACTAGACCAACGACAAAGCCGTTGGACCAACAACATTCTCCTCAGTGCAAAGTTTCAGACTTCCATCAAAATTCTGACGCAATCTAAACAAACATCTGACGAGGAAGCTGTATCTTTGATGACTTTTTTGACTGGAAGAGCGATCACGCCCATTGTTGGAAGATTCCATGGTATCGTTGTAATTCTGACATTCAAAGGCATAGTCAGAAAGTCCGATCACAAGTTTTCGATGACTCCTTTTGTTGGCAGTTTGATAAAAAGCAATTGCAATTGCGACATTCGGCTGTCGGAAATTAGCCCCAAATGTGCTAGTAAGCAAAGGCAATGGTGATGGCAATAATCGAACCTCACTATAGAATGGGACTAAAAATGATCTAAACTCAACTATTCTTTGAGTTCCCTCCGAGGGATGGCTCTTATATGATATAGGGTAGTATAATAGATAGACCATAACTCCAATTCACTACTCTCTCTATAGATTATAGTGATTATCATGGAATGGACAAAAATAGTTATGTATAACCTCACTCAAATGTCATGCTAATGATGCCCCATTAGATGGGGAAATGGCTATTGAGTTCATAAGATGCACCAAACATCTATTACAATGTATCAATAATATATGAAAGGTATTAATATCTTAGTGCATCCTAAGGGTTAGATAACTATTTCCACCAATTAGTAGTAACTAGTCCTTTGCATTCATGACAAATGGCTTAGATGATGATTAAGTTGAATGGATTAATGGCATTAACTTCAATTTTTTGAAGTTTCTATTTGTCTCACTCTCTATATGGATTTACATGATGGTTTCTCAATATTTAGTTGTTTTCTCTCTATCTCTAAAGATGGAAATAGAAGTTTCTTAGGGAAGATATAGATATGTAAATTTTTTAAAGCGAGAAGATAATTTTCTTATAAACTGTTAAAAATCTAAAATGATATGGCTTTTTTGTGGGAGCATCTATTATGCAGTTTTTTAAAATTCAAATATAATTTGAAGTCCTTAGACTATAATTAATAATATATTAATAACTTTTTAAATTTTTCTAAATTTATTATTTTATTCATTGATCTAATCAGTATAAAATAAAATAAAATAACTCTTTACTAAATCAAAAAGTCCAAAATTATATTCTATTAAAATTATATTAAATTTATAGTTACTAATTTATTTTAAATTAATATATACTCCTTGCTCAATTATAACTATAGATTCATAGAATATACCTCTTAAAATAATGAAACAAAATAAATTAGATTTCCTTAATTTTTTAAATTTTTACAAACTGTATAAATATATCAAACATTTAATACATACTATTCAGAAACCAGAGGGCGAGAAGTAATATCCTGACTTAAAACAAGTAAACCTCTAGCACTATAAAATTAATCTTACTGGATTCCTTGGAACAATACATTATCACTTCCTGACAATGTATGCATTCTTGAAGATATAATTTAAGATTAATATACTAGAATCATTGCTCAAACCACTGATATTTTATAATTACATATTTGTCCAAACTAGCTAGTACATATGCTATAATCTCAGATATGTCTGAGATTAAACAAGTGATTAAAACAAACCAGAGTTCAACCACAAACAGAAAATTAGACTGAAGCTTTTTGTTTTCATGAATGAGATGATCCGGGATCAGGGGGTACCATAATATCAACAGTCCCTTCAAGCATCTGAACTACTCTTTTCATTGATGGTCTGAGAGAGTAATCTTCTTGAATACACCAAAGCCCCACTAACACCATTCTTTCCAGCTGGGTTACCTCCATACCTCTGCATCCCTGATTCTCAATCAACTTCTGAAGTCTACCACATTTGAAACAATGGTAAACCCAATCAGCCAAAATCATTTCATTTTCTGGAACATTCAACTCGAACATTTTCCTGCAGCAGATAATCTCCAAAAGCATCACCCCAAAGCTATACACATCCACTTTGACAGTAACTGCAATAGTTTTTTTCCATTCAGGTGCCATGTAACCGATGGTGCCACGAGCAACAGTAAATGTCCTTGTTTGTTCTGCACCAATCAATTTTGATATTCCAAAGTCAGCGATCTTAGCATGGTAATTTTCATCCAGCAGGATATTTTGTGGCTTTATATCACAATGGAGTATAGGATTTGTGCACTCTTCATGTAAGTAGACAATTCCTCTTGCAGTTTCCAAAGCAATTTGAAAACGCAGATGCCAATCAAGATCTCTTGTACCTTTAAACAAAACTCTGTCCAGAGAACCATTGGACATGTACTCGTAGACCAGAAGTCTGTGGGAGCCCTCATGACAGAAACCATAGAGTTTAACAAGATTTTTATGATGGCTTCCACCTATGATACACATCTCTGTTCTAAACTCCTTTTCGCCATTCTGTTGTTCTTGAATGACCTCGTTGTCAAGTTTCTTCACAGCAATTGCTCTTCCGTCAGATAAGACCCCCTTGTAGACCTTCCCAAAGGCGCCCCTCCCTATTTCTTGCTTAAATCCCGTAGTTGCAGCTTCTATCTCTTGAAATCTAAATACCTTCAACCCAACCGAACCAAACTTGGAATACTCTTGCAAGGCTCTTAGCTTGGGACGGCATGTATAAAACCAAACAAAAACCATGAATGCTATAGAGAGAAAGGAGCAACCCATAAGGCTTATTCCAATAAATTCAAACGCCCTCCCCTTCTCTACCTTTCTTTGATATGGTGGAACATCGATGCAGACTCCAGTGTAGACTTTTAAAAAAGTGGTTCGTGTAAGGCTTACACGACCGAATCCTATGGGTAATCTACGCTTCCAACAATTCTCTGTGCCGTTGATGTTGGCGTAGATGACCACTGTGCAAAAGCAATCAGCGATGCATGCCTGTTGGCAAGCAGTTGCGTTCATGAATGTTAAGTGTTCGTATTCACATCCATTCCAATCTGTCTGGTCAATCCTCTGCATTTCTGCTCCCCCCCCATCACCGTTGTGTAGCTGAGAACACAGCAGCTGTGATGTATTCCGAATGCATCCCTTTGCATGGTTATCATTGTCCAGGAATTGGAAACCGGGAAGACAGGTGCACTTGTATGAAAGCTCCGTGGGTCGGCAGATTCCATAGAGACCACAAAGCCCATGCCCAATACCAGTGCCCGCGCAAGGATCTCCCTGCTCCTGAGCCAAAACGCAGACAACCAAGACCAGGTAAACAACATACATGAGATGAAGCAGCCTATTCTTAAATCTCATACACACAGTGAAAGCCATAGCCAACTAATGACTCCAAACTCCAAAGCATTGTTTATGTAAATCAAATGATATGTCTAGTCATGTTTATAGCGGAGGAAGGCTTGTGGAAGTGGAACAAATAGTCAATAGTAAGGAGCATGGAAAGACGAAATACCCGAGCCAATGATTTTACAACACAAAACAATCAGCGTTGAGCAGGTAAGATCTATGAGGACTCCTTGTCCTAAGAACAATTTCACGCGTTTCTCATTGATGGATTTTCTATTTTATTGTGAGGATTACATTAGACCGTCTCTCGTCAATTCAATTCCACGCGCGTTTTCTATGTTCAATTTTACGCGCCTCTCATCAATTTTACGCGTCCCTCTTCAATTTTTCTACATAATATAATGATGTTTTTTTCTAGTCTAGGAGACTTACGAGTTACGACACAAAGTGCAGTTGACAGTGTAGTCGGTGTTTGTCATTTGGCTTATTCTGAAAGTCAATTTCGTCCTATTATATATGATATGTTAATCCTTTTCCAAATTTCTTACTGCTTGAAAAGTACAGGAATAGAGTGAAGTTTAAGACTTTTTACCTTCTTGAAATTATATGTTTCTAGACTAAATTGTGTTAGAATTGTTAGCAAATAAATTTTTTTGGTTTGGTATTGGGTCATGCGTCTCCGAGCATATTCAAAATGATGACCTTTCATGTAGGAGGCTCACAACTAACCACTGCATTGTGGGTTCTTCCACCATTAACAAATACTTTTTATTAGTATTAAAAAATGAAAATTAAATTAAATTTATATATTTTTATTTTAAATTCTAAAGTATAAAAAAACTCATATTATTTCTATTTTTTTTATATATCATTTTTAAGAATAAAATATTATTAAATGATCAATCATGTGAGAATAATTTTAAATAAAATATCACTATTTATTAAAGTTTTTTTAAAATTTGTTTGTATAGAATTTTCTTTTCTATACAACTAAATTATTTAAGATATTGTTTGGTTTTTAAATTCTTTTAATATTTAAATGTCTATAGTTTTCTTCCATTCAATGAATTTTAAAATGTACTTCATCTTTTATGCCGCTCTTTTGTGCTTTTGTGACACAGTTATTTTTATTTTTAGTATATCCTACTTAACATTGCATTAATTTAAAGATAATAGTATAATATTCACACGAAAAAGAATGGTGGTGGAAGGGCACATCCAAGAGTCTAGCATAAGGGCCTAGTCTTAAAATATAATTATTAAAAAAAAAATACAAAACCCCAACATTATAACGAAGTAGTTGTGCCTATGTCAGAACAAGGGGGATCTTGATCATCAAGTTTTCCCCAAACATTACAAGGGATAGAATCATCAACTGTCCACCACCTTATGAGAGAATTATCTTCAGAATTCTCCTTAGATGGTGATTTAATTTAAACTAAAGAGATGACAAGTGACATAAGAAGAAATTTGTTAGTGCTCCTCTAGCAAGTGTCCTATTGACGAGATGAAAAATGCAAGAGCTAAGGCCATACTTCATAGGTAATAGATTCTTTCTTATTTTGAGGAACAAGACCATGAGAGTAAGACCTATAATCACCACGACTATCTCATTGGGACGACTAGAATATGTGGAGTTTAGAGGAACCTAGGAAATAGTGTACAGGTATGATTCTAGTGGTCAAATGGCTCCTAGAGATCAGGAACTTTAAGTGCAATTTTCTTATCATAGCTTAACAATATAAAAAGAAATGAATAAAATCAATAATCTTAAAAAAAAAAGTAATATTTCTATCTTTCCATATCAACCTTAAAAGTATGTTTTATTTTGTTTTGAAATGAGGGAGGTGAGTGGGAAAGCGAATGGGAGAGAAAGATCAAGGGTTTCTGGGGGAGTGGGGAAGGTGACAATGATCTGGGTGAGGATCTATATGATGATGAAGATGACGAGATCAATGTCATTTTTGGCTATCATTGTTTGGAGGCAAGGGCATGTGGCAAGCATTTTCTCTTGGTTGTTGTTTTTCTTTCCACAGTCTATTTTTCTTGTGGATGGATGGATCTGCTGGGGTCTTTGCCCCCTTTTTTTTGGAGTTCGTTGCTAGTTGTGCTTGACCTTGGTACCAAGGCTTTTTCTAAATGGTAGTGCTTGTTCCACTTTAGGGACATGTGGGGGGATACTCTACTTCCCTGAGTGGTGCTAGATGTTGGCTAAATGCAACTTGCTTCTTTTTTGTGGGTCGTTCTTGGGGATTATACACTATTTGTTTGTGTGGCCCTGGTGGTGCTTGTTCTTTGCTACTTAAATTATTTTTGGAATTCTTTCTTGCTCCAATTAGGGCTGAGCACTTTGCGGTGCCTCTTCTTACAGGGTCATGTGGGAGATGTTTCTCTCTCTTTTTGGGCTTGGAGATCTTCATGTTTGAATCTTTGGAGGCTTCTTTTGATATTACAACTTCTTTTTTGCCTTTGTGTTGACTCTATTGCAGGTGCTCTTCCTCTCTTCTCTCCCTATGGTTCTCTATTTTTCTTGTTCATGTGGGAGAGGTTATTGTGTTGAGGGCTTCTTATAAATCTCTTTGGTTTGAGATTTTTCTGGCAATGGGATCTGATTCTCTTTGTTTTTATCTTTTGGCTCCTCGGTCTCTCTTTATTGGGGTTTTTGTTGTCCTCCCCTTCATGATTCTTCAACTTTGGCCTTTGAGCTTCACTTTCAACATCTTTGGTTTTCTTTGGATTTTCCTATTGAGGTGGACCACAAAAACATTCACCACTTGACACAATATTTTTTATGTGGAAACCCAAATGGAAAAAACCACTTAAGATGAGACTCACAAGATAACTATTTGAACTCTTCTGAAGTTCGCCCTGTTAGGAGACTAGCCTGTTAAAGCTTAATAAAAAATCTTGTTAAGAACAAATCCTATTAGGGACCACCTGGTTAAGGGATTGACTATAATGCCTTGTTAGAAACAATACCCTATAAGGAGTAACCTTGGTAGAGGATTTGAAATCAAAGCTAATGAATCACCTTATTAGAGGATTTGAATAGCACCAAGCCTGTTAGAGCTAACTCGGTTAGGGGATTTCAATTCTACTGTAATTGTTAGAAAACAACTGGAGTTTGCTGACCTGTTTGAATAACACTAGACTTGCTTGTTCAGATCATTTCCATGCTCCTATCTTCCTTTACTCAAACTACAGATACATCATCCAGTTCTGCAACCACACACTCAACTAAAACTTTTCCAGCTCTAAAATTAAACAACTCATCAACCTTATAAACAAATCAATTAGGTCGGTAACAAAACAAAAACCTAATACTCTCATAGAGATTACAAACCAGTAGATTCAAGTATGACCGTTGGATTACATAACAATTTTTGTACATCAATCAAGAAAACCTTGATCACTCCTTTATTACCGCTTCATCGAGCTCAGTAACTCATCATGTGCTTTAACTCATCATGCACTTTGTATTACATGCCAAATGCTTGCTCATTCCCTAGAGAAAACCCGTTTCATCAACACACCAAAATCAGTTCGAAATTCTCTTCATACAATAATCATACATGTCATAATCATTACCACTCATCATCAGATCATAAACCAATATAACCAATTCACCAAACTTAATCGGTTAGGGTTTATCAAATCAACAGGTAGGGTTTACCGATTCAACTCTCCAATACATAGCAATATTGGTTCACTCCACAAATTCTTCCTACTGGTTACAAAACATCATTACAATAATATCATTATCAGTTAATTAAAATGAATGTCACCTTAACATATCATTAATGCAATCTTTATGCAAATGCCAACAATCTCCCCCTTTGGCATTGATGGTAATACAAATATCAAGCTGTGATTGTGAATAGGAATCTTGGTTTACATTACTAAGTATTCACCTTGTCTTCCTTCTCTTTGTCAATCATACAAATCACATAGTTCTTCTCCCCCTTTGACAACAATGCCAAATTGAAATTAAAACATGCAATGTCAAATGTCACTGTTCAGCATCAGCAACCTGCAACTTGATGCTCCCCCTGTGGAATAACTCCTCTTCTACACCAATCCTACTATAAAATTCTACAAGTAGCTCTGGGATTGCTGTAATCTACATCATCCTCAATTGACCTCGTGAAGGGGTACAACCCCTATCTGACTTATAAGATACTCAAAAGTAGTCTTAGGCAGAGGTTTAGTAAAGATATCTGCAAGTTGCTCCTTGGTAGAAACATGCTCAAAGATCACATCTTTACTCTGCACTTTTTCCCTTAAGAAATGATACTTCAATTCAATATTCTTTGTTCGTGCATGCAAAAAAGGGTTTTTGGAATATTTATGGCACTTGTATTATCACATAAGATATTTACAGGTTCTGAAATTTTCATCTTAAAACCTTTCAAAATGTGCCTCATCCAGATAGCCTAGGTACAATTAATAATAGCTCCTACATACTCAGCTTCAACAATAGATTGTGATGTACAATTCTGCTTCCTAGTACACCATGAAACAAGTGTTCCTCCAACAAAAAATGTTCCACTGGTTGTGCTTTTCCTATCATCAACATTTACTACCCAATTTGCATCTGTGTACACCTTCAAGTTGGAGTATCCTCCATATCAATACCGTAATCCATAGTCAACAATACCTTTCAAATATCTAAAAATCCTCTTGGTTTCTATCAAATGTGTTTCTTTAAGGTTCTTTTGGAATCTAGCAACTAGCCCAACTGCATGAGCTATATCCAGTCTATTGTGAACAATATAGTGTAATTTTCCAATCATTGACCTATATTCCTTCTCATCAACAGACGTGGAATAATCTTCTTTAGATAACTTACAACCTATAACCATTGGTGTCCCAACTGGTTTACAATTACTCATACCAAATGTCTTCAAAACCTCTTTCACATACTTAGACTGTGTGATGAAAATACCATTCTTCATTTGTTGTATTTGAAAGCCTATGAAATTTTTTATTTCACCTGCTAGAGACATTTCAAACTCATTTTTTCATTTCATCTGCAAAATCATTTCTCATGTCATCATTACATCCAAATATGATATCATCTACAAAAACTCCACTGACCAGTATTTTATCTCCTTTAGATTTGAGATACATGTTGATATCTTCACTAGTTCTCAAAAAACCTATCTTCATCAGATGTGTATGAAGCCTTTCATACCATGCTCTCGGTGCCTTCTTTAATCAATATAAAGCCTTATGAAATCTACATACCATGCCTTTCACATCAGTGAAAGCATAACCATCTAGCTACTCTATGTATATTTCTTCTTCCAGTATCCCATTCAAAAATGCTGACTTAACATCCATCTGGTATACCTTGAATTTCTTATGTGATGCAAATGCAAGTAAAGTTCTGACACTTTCTAGTCTTTCCACTAGTGGAAAATTCTCACTATAATCTTCTCCTTCCTCTTGTGCATAACCTTTGCAAGCCAACCTAGCTTTATTATGAACTACATCACCATCTTCATTCAACTTGTTCTTGAGTACCCAGTTAGTACCTATCACTTTTTTATTTACCGGTCTAGGAACTAGGGTCCAAGTGTTGTTTTTCTCAATTTGATCTAGTTCCTTCTCCATAGTTTTAACCCAATTATCATCACCAATGCTTCCTTAGAACTTCTTGGTTCAATAGTGGCAATCATGCAGGAATTCTCTCTGATTCTTCTTCTGGTTAGTACTCCAACATCCTTATCTCTAATAATCTTCTCGAGATTGTGATTGAGTCTCACATATCTCAGAATAACATGATCATTATCTTTAGGTTCATCTTCTTCATTATCATCATCTTCTTCTGAATTTATGTGTTCTAGTTGAACTGGTACATTAGTATTTTCTTTACCGGTTTCAAGTTTCACAGGTTTTGGTTCCAAAAACAAAATACAAGGATCTTGGTCCTTTTTCTCTAGACTAGTTTCCTCTAAGAATTAAGGATATTCATCCACTTGAACATCAACACTCTCAATAATTCTTTGTGTTTGGTTGTTAAAATACTTGTAGGCCTTACTCTTGGTGGAATAACCAAGAAATATACCTTCATCAATTTTAGCCTCAAATTTGCTAACATAACAACCTCTCTTAATAAAACATTTGCTTCCAAATATCTTGAAATAACTAACATTAGGTGATCTTCCATACCATTATTCATAAGGAGTCTTGTCCTTACCTCTCTTTACCAAAATCTGGTTCATAGTGTAGACAGTTGTGTTGATTGCTTCCCTCCAAAATTTTTTTGCTACACCTTCTTGTATCAACATCATCGTAACAGATTCAACAACTAGCCAATTGTTTCTCTCTGTGATACCATTGTGTTGTGGTGTCCTCGGTGCAAAAAGTTGTCATTTTGATATCATTTTCTTCACAATATCTAGTGAATTCCTCAGAAGTAAATTCACCACCTTCATCTGCCCTTGGACACTTTATCTTCTTACCATTCTCATTCTCAGCTAAGGCCCTGAATACCTTGAACTTACTAAAAGCTTCAGTCTTATCCTTCAAGAATGTGACCCACATCATCCTTGAGCAATCATTAGTGAAGATCATAAAATATCTGTCACCTTGAATACTTTTTTTCCTTATTGGTCCACAAAGATCTATATGAACCAAATCTAACATATGTTCCGCTATAAAATATTTTCTCTTGAAAGTTGAGGATGTCATCTTTTCCAACTGACATTCCTTATAGAGAGCATTAAACAATTTGTCCAACTGAGGCAAACCTCTCACCATCTTGGACTTACTCACTTTAACAATGTTATCAAAGTTTAGATAAAAGAATATCCTATGCCAAATCCAACTATCATCTATCTTTGTAATTAAACAATTGCTGAGTTTAGGATTAAGGTGAAACAGGTTACCTTTAGTTTGCTTCTCGGTTGCAATCAGTTCACCTTTTCTTCCAAATATTTTGCACATACCATTTTTAAACTCCAATGGGTATCCTTTGTCATTGAGTTGTGCCACACTAAAAAGATTGTGCTTTAAACCTTCAACCCAGTAGACATCATCTGCACTACTCTTTCCACTAAGTGAAATAGTTCCCTTATCTTTAACCATGCAGGGTGAGTCATTACAAAATCTTACTCTGCCATTAAATTCCTTCAAAGAAAGAAATTTGCTTCGGTCACTAGTTATGTGATGTGAACAACCACTATGAATGATCCAATCATCAAAGTTATCCATTTGACATATTAACGCCTTCTGATAAGATATCTCCTCTTTAATCCCTACAAACACAATATCTTCATTAGCATCACCATCATATTCCTTATCAGTGATACCACCATCAACAACAATAAGACAATCTCTTTTGCCTTTACCCTTATACTTCTTGAATTTCTCTCGTTTATGCTCATTATCACCATTAGGATAGTTAGCAGCTATGTGTCCAATCTTGTTTCATGCAAAACATTTCAAAGGTAATTTACCTCAATATTTACCAGTACCTCTGTATTTACCAGTACCTCTGGGCAACCGCTTGGCCAACAATGCTTCAAGCTCAACTAAATTGTTTTCATCATTAGCTTCTCTACTAGATCTAGATTCATAACTATGTCTGACATCTCTACTTTTTCTCATAGATGGGTTAGAAACAGAAACTCTAAATGCATATTCAGATTTCTATACACTACCATCATAACCATTTAATTCAAAAGCAGTAAGCTTGCCAATGATTGAGTCAAGGGTTACCTTATTTTTGTTAATAGATTTTATCTCTTAAATGGTTGCGACTCGGATAGCACGGGCTAGTAGCAGGCTTCTTAGTACCTTACTGATCACTGTGGCATCTTCCACTTTACCTCCTGCACTCTTAATTTCACTGACTATCTCTTTTATCCTTTGACCATACTGTTGGATATTCTCACCTTCAGCCATCCGCATGTCATCAAACTTTCTTCTTAGACTCTCTTCTTTAGAAATCTTAACATGTTCATAACCGCTATAAATCTCTTCAAGTTTTTTCCATACATTATATGTAGTCTCTAGACCATGAACATCTACATGCTCTACATCAGACAAAGAACTAATAATAGCCTCTAATTCTTGATTGTTTTCTTGTTTCTCTTATTTTTGATCATTAGTCATAGTCCCACTAGGTGCAACATATTGAACAACAACATGGTCCCAGTATTGATTTTCAAGACTCTTGATATAAATTTTGATTCTATCACTCCATATCCTATAGTTCTCTCTATTAAACTTCAGACCTTCCTTCTTCATCATGATCTGTAAGATCTTTACCTCAAGTTGTTAGTCTTAGACCTTAGAGGACCTGATATGCTCTAATACCAATTGATGGTATGGTGAAAGAATAAGAATCCAGCTGACTACTCAGAGGGGCGAGGGGTGAATCAGTAGTTAGAAAAATTGATACTAAGTTCACCAATCTCAAAACCAATCTCTCAAAGTAAACTTAGAACTATCAATGCAATATCACTGTCAAGATTAAAACCCTCAAGATAAACCGGTTGACTGCTACAACAAACTAATAGTAAATAACTTCAAACTCATAAACATCCAAATGCTTTTACTAGCATAAGTAAAATTTCGTTTCACAATGCTTTTGGTTATCATGAATTATCAAAGTGGATTAAGGAGTTAAGCAAATCAACAATAAGAACATAACCACAAAAATATTCACCACTTGACACAATATTTTTGACGTCGAAACCCAAATGGGGAAAACCATGGTGAGATGAGACTCACAACATAACTATCTAAACTCTTCTGAAGTTTGCCCTATTAGGAGCCTAGATTGTTAAATATTTACAAAAAGTCTTGTTAAGAACAAATCTTGTTACGGACCACCCGGTTAAGGGATTGAATATAATGCCTTGTTTGAAGCAATACCCTATAAGGAATAACCTCAGTAGAAGATTTGAAATCCCAGGTAATGGATCACCTTATTGTAGGATTTGAATAGGACAAAGCTTGTTAGAGGTTACTCGGTTAGGGGATTTCAACTGTAATTGTTAGAAAACAACAGGAGTCTGTTGATATGTTTGAATAGCACTACACTTGTTTGTTTAGATCCTTTCCATGCTCCTATCTTCCTTTACTTAAACTGCTGATACATCATCCAGTTTGACAACCACACACTCAACTAAAAATTTGCCAACTTTGAAACTAAACAACTCGTCAATCTTATAAACAAATCAATTAGGTTGGTAACACAACAAAAACCTAATTCTTTCATAGAGATTATAAACAATTCGGTTCAAGTCTGACCTCTGGATTACATAGAAATCTCTGCACATCAATGAAGAAAACCTTCATCACTCCTTGATCACCGCTTCATCGAACTCAGTAACTCATCACGCACTTTGGATTACATGCAATATACTTGTTCATTCCTTAGACAAAAACCATTTCATCAATGCGCCAAAATCAATTTGAAATTCTCTTCATACAATAATCATACGTGTTATAATTATTACCACTTATCACCAGATCATAAACCAATATAACCAACTCACCAAACTTAATTGGTTAGGGTTTATCAAATCAATAGGTAGGGTTTACTGGTTCACTCCACAAATTCTCCCTACCAATTACAAAACATCATTACAACAATATCATTACTGGTTAATTGACATCAATGACAACATAACATATCATTAATGCAATCTTCATGCAAATGCCAACAATTCATTCTCAAGGATAAGGCTATGGGAGCCTTCCTAAAACCCAATGTTAAGGTTCAGGGATCTTTGGAAAACCCTATGCTCATGTTTGTTTGAGTTTATGAGTGTTTGGCTTTGGACTTTTTTCTTACAACTGGTTCTTCAATCTTTAGTCTTTGTTGTTAGGTTATTGTTGGGTTGATGGTTTCCTATGTTGTATCTTTTTGAAGTGTTGTTCTATGTGTTTTGGCTCCATGCAAAATTCAAGGGTTTCAAGTCCCTGAAAAACCTATTGTGAGGGGTTTTCGGTCCCCTCAAAACCTATTTTCCCTTAATTAAAAACCTTAAAAGTGTGTCATATTTTGGTAAATTTGTGAGCAAGGCTAGGCCAATGTCAAAGAATAACAATATATGATAATAAAGGGTGTACTTAAAGAGTCTAAATAAATTATGAATACAAGTACATATTTGTTAAGCATCGGTATAGAACTAAAAGAGTTGTGTAAGTGATTCAATTTATCCACAAGAAAAATAATTTGGAAAACTAATACCCATGTGAGTGAGATCGGTCTCCATAGGGAGACCTTGGTATAGTAGGCATCAATAAAAGTGTTCTATTTTAGGGTAAAGAATAATTGTTCAAACACCTTGGAATCATTCTAGTGAAACCCATTAAGAGAAATGCAATTGGTAGTAAAATTTAGTTGATCAACCATGTACAAGTGAGGAGAGAGCCAAAGATAATTTTTGGGGTTTTTGCAACTCTTAAATTGAGTATTTAGGAACCAAATTTTAAAGTCCTTCCATCAAGATTTGAAATAGTTATCACCTTATTTATGAAGAACATGTAGAGCTATGGAATCAAGAGTCATCAAATAAGTAGATCCTTATAGTGGTTAGGAAACATGAACTTAAATCTAAATTTTGGCTAGGGAAAAAAATTATTTATTAATGGATATATTAAATTTGGTAGTGTTTTCACTCTTCTTGTACACACTTATAGCCTAAGCATAAGGCATTAGAGACAATATCCTCCTTTGAGAGATAAAAAGAAGTGACCAAGACGTGAAGCATTCATGAAAGGATATACCATTCTAAAAAATATACCAAGCCCAATCAAGCTAGGATTTGAGGGATCTCTAGTCTTTATAGAATACATTGATAAAAAAATTTCTAAATGTGAATTGATTCCATCATGGTTAAAAAATGTGCTAATTTTGTTAAGAACAAATCTTGTTAGGGACCACCCGGTTAAGGGATTGAATATAATGTCTGTTTGAAGCAATACCCTATAAGGAATAACCTCAGTAGAAGATTTGAAATCCCAGGTAATGGATCACCTTATTGTAGGATTTGAATAGGACCAAGCTTGTTAGAGGTTACTCGGTTAGGGGATTTCAACTGTAATTGTTAGAAAACAACAGGAGTCTGTTGATATGTTTGAATAGCACTACACTTGTTTGTTTAGATCCTTTCCATGCTCCTATCTTCCTTTACTTAAACTGCTGATACATCATCCAGTTTGACAACCACACACTCAACTAAAAATTTGCCAACTTTGAAACTAAACAACTCGTCAATCTTATAAACAAATCAATTAGGTTGGTAACACAACAAAAACCTAATTCTTTCATAGAGATTATAAACAATTCGGTTCAAGTATGACCGCTGGATTACATAGAAATCTCTGCACATCAATGAAGAAAACCTTGATCACTCCTTGATCACTGCTTCATCGAACTCAGTAACTCATCACGCACTTTGGATTACATGCAATATACTTGTTCATTCCTTAGACAAAAACCATTTCATCAATGCGCCAAAATCAATTTGAAATTCTCTTCATACAATAATCATACGTGTTATAATTATTACCACTTATCACAAGATCATAAACCAATATAACCAACTCACCAAACTTAATTGGTTAGGGTTTATCAAATCAATAGGTAGGGTTTACTGGTTCACTCCACAAATTCTCCCTACCAATTACAAAACATCATTACAACAATATCATTAGTGGTTAATTGACATCAATGACAACATAACATATCATTAATGCAATCTTCATGCAAATGCCAACAATTCATTCTCAAGGATAAGGCTATGGGAGCCTTCCTAAAACCCAATGTTAAGGTTCAGGGATCTTTGGAAAACCCTATGCTCATGTTTGTTTGAGTTTATGAGTGTTTGGCTTTGGACTTTTTTCTTACAACTGGTTCTTCAATCTTCAGTCTTTGTTGTTAGGTTATTGTTGGGTTGATGGTTTCCTATGTTGTATCTTTTTGAAGTGTTGTTCTATGTGTTTTGGCTCCATGCAAAATTCAAGGGTTTCAAGTCCCTGAAAAACCTATTGTGAGGGGTTTTCGGTCCCCTCAAAACCTATTTTCCCTTAATTAAAAACCTTAAAAGTGTGTCATATTTTGGTAAATTTGTGAGCAAGGCTAGGCCAATGTCAAAGAATAACAATATATTATAATAAAGGGTGTACTTAAAGAGTCTAAATAAATTATGAATACAAGTACATATTTGTTAAGCATCGGTATAGAACTAAAAGAGTTGTGTAAGTGATTCAATTTATCCACAAGAAAAATAATTTGGAAAACTAATACCCATGTGAGTGAGATCGGTCTCCATAGGGAGACCTTGGTATAGTAGGCATCAATAAAAGTGTTCTATTTTAGGGTAAAGAATAATTGTTCAAACACCTTGGAATCATTCTAGTGAAACCCATTAAGAGAAATGCAATTGGTAGTAAAATTTAGTTGATCAACCATGTACAAGTGAGGAGAGAGCCAAAGATAATTTTTGGGGTTTTTGCAACTCTTAAATTGAGTATTTAGGAACCAAATTTTAAAGTCCTTCCATCAAGGTTTGAAATAGTTATCACCTTATTTATGAAGAACATGTAGAGCTATGGAATCAAGAGTCATCAAATAAGTAGATCCTTATAGTGGTTAGGAAACATGAACTTAAATCTAAATTTTGGCTAGGGAAAAAAATTATTTATTAATGGATATATTAAATTTGGTAGTGTTTTCACTCTTCTTGTACACACTTATAGCCTAAGCATAAGGCATTAGAGACAATATCCTCCTTTGAGAGATAAAAAGAAGTGACCAAGACGTGAAGCATTCATGAAAGGATATACCATTCTAAAAAATATACCAAGCCCAATCAAGCTAGGATTTGAGGGATCTCTAGTCTTTATAGAATACATTGATAAAAAAATTTCTAAATGTGAATTGATTCCATCATGGTTAAAAAATGTGCTAATTTTTAGCCCTTTTAAGTTGGTCAAATATGAATAATAGTAGTGCCAATAAAATGGTTAAAAATAATATTGTATGGCTTATTGCTAGTGAGAACCCTAATTATTTACCTTACAAATAATACTATTATTTTCCAATCAATAATAACCAAACCAATATCTCTAGCTCCCCATTGGAGGTGAAAATATTCATATTCAAATCTCAAGGAAAATTCTTCAAGCATCTTTTGAACCTTTACATATAAGGCCTTAGAAGGAACCCAATAAGAGGAATAGTAAGACATGAGTGTTTAACAACATCTTGTAGATAATTTGAAACTTACTAGCCATTGTGAGAGATTTTTGGATCTAATACATGTGTTTCTTCTCAATTCTTATCAATATTTATCACCAAAGATCAAAAGGATTGGCATGAAATACACAAATCACTCTAATACCCACTACATTTACATCAATCTTAAGGAAATAAAACTACAATATACATGATTACTCTATTTTCTATACAAATCACTTATCAACTTATTTCAAATTTTCACAAAATGTATGCATATGTGTTAACACCTTGAAATATGAAATAAGTCTACAATAATGACTCTTAGAATAGTTACCTTCCATGTACACTAGTCATCAATCCTTGATCATCATAACATCTTTCAAAATGACATCTTAAAAATGATGACACTCATAAGCTTTCCAATCTTGTTCTTCCTTTGCTTAGAACCTTTTCTAACCATGAATCCACATCTCAAAATATAATTTAAATACTATAGATTTCTTCTTAGTAGCAAAAACACTTCTTCATTATACACAAAGGTATTGTCTTATACATTAATCATCTTAATACTTGCTCAATTTTCATGTTATGGTAGCTTTTCTCTTTGATATTCTCATAACTGACATCTCTACATTGTACACTGATATGTGTGTGTAGTTCTTTTTCCCAACTCTAATACCAATTGTTAGCAGCAGCTAGGAAGGAAGACTGAGAGGGGGTGAATCAGTCTTCACCAGAATACCAAACTTAAACACAAAACATAGATATGATAAACTGTAGTAATAAAGTAGATAAGAACAATACACAACACCAAGATTTTGACATGGAAAAAATCAGTTAAGGGAAAAACCACAGTGGGAACCTACCCATAGTAAGATGGTGCTCTATAGTAGTATGTGAAAATATTACAATAGAGAATGCACATAAATTCAGGCACATTGCCTAGAGCTCACTGCTCAAATGATAACAGCCTAGAAGGCTACAACCTTTAGGGAAGTCTCACTAAATTACAATAAGATTCATAATGCAATCCAAAAGAAATGAATTGAAAGAATAGCATCTCCAAATGCCTGATTGCAGTTCTGGTTAAGCACAAATGTCTTCTTTGCAACACCAATCATTCCTTAAACTCAACACTGAAGGATAAATCACATGTTCACACATAAACCTCTTTCTGATAATGCAAACTTAACATCGACACATAAAATACATAATAATCACACCTATTTATACAATTCATCAACCTTGATTACAAGCTTGGCTAAACCCTCAACTCTCAATTACAAAATTACATCACATGATAGAAAGATTGATAACCGGACCAATATAATGGTTTGTATAGCGTAACATGGTCCTAAAATAAATTCCCAAATGCACAATACCATCGGAAATGATGCCAAAATTATTTGCAACAAGCTACACCAACAAGAAAACTACATAACATAGAAATTATCACTGGTTGATAGAAACTACCAAAAACTCGCACAATGATCAATGTGAATCATTAAAAAAAATAGGATGCAACTAGGAAATACCAACAATCACATTCGAATCATGAGGAACAACTGCACCAACACCACTTATCAAATCCTCATCGATCAACGTCTGAAAGGGGTAAAAGTACAAAGTTGTGTCCCACTTTTATAAAGGAAATGGCCAATGTTGATTCAAATTTTTTAATTAAATCAATAGAAAGTGAAATATATGTTTTGAATTTTAAAATGATGTAAACTAATCAAATTTATATTCTTATTTCTATTTTAAGTTTGTAATTTTAACAAAAAATTAAAAAATTATTCGAATATAGTTTTATATAAAATAAACACTATAATTTAGTTGCTGAAAAAATGTTGAATTGAAGTTACACAAGCCACCATGCTTTATTTAGTAAAATTTACTTTTTTTTCTTGAATTTTTTTTTGTATATTGATAACTTGAAACTTGAGTGCATGGGTATATTGTTTACTATTTTTTATAAATATATATTTTTCAATAAATTTGAAAAGTTGCATGTGCTGAAATATAGCTTTTTCCAATTCCCACCACCTTTTCTCTTAATTATTTATCCAAATCAGAAAAGAATTATATCATCTTGACATAGATTCTTTTCTCTACTGCATCATATTTTTATCAATTTTTTTTAATAAATTTTAGTATTTTTCTTTGACAAGATAATCAACCTTATGTTCTAGTGTTGATAACCTACTTTCAATAAAAATAAAATATAAAACATGAAAAACTAATTAAAATATTATAAGATATATATTTTGGAAATTTCACTTATAGATATCTATAAAAGAGTATTTTTAAATTTCAAGAAAAAAATTATTTATAAGAGTAGGAGTTGTTGAAACATCGAGTTTTAGTTTTTTTTGTAATTAGACCAAAAGTAGTATAAAATATACATTTAGTAGACACTTCCAATTGGAAAAGTTGTGGCCCATATATAACTTAGGTATAATGAATCTATATAGACCATATGTTTGACTAAAATTAATTTTTGGTTAGAATTACTTAAATTCACTTGTGCTAATAAGTTAGCCTGAAACATGACACAATTTTATGCTTTTACCCAAAGCTCAACAACACAACCAATCAGAAACCATCACAAAGAAAGATAACTTACAAAGCACCAAACCATGATCCATCTAAAATGAATATACTAAAGATCTAATCACACTAGAATATACCAAAGGATATACCGATCTTTGCAAAACTGTGATCAACAAAAGAAAACAACAAACTAGATCATAAGATCTTCCCAATTTGCAATCACCACAATAATACACAGGAATATGTTGACATCAATGGCAACAATATCCAACAATCCCCACCTTTGGCATTGATGACAACATATGAATGTGAAAAATAGTCAACGCAAAGAAAGAAGATATCTCCAACAAACTCCCCCTAAGATGAGGATATATAAATCATTTTGCACATGATCTCTCTCCCCCTTTGATAGAAATGCCAAGATCTCAAAATAGATAGACAAATTCTCTCCAAAAATAGAGACATGAATCTCTCTCCCCAAAACACAAACTACTCCAGCAGATGAGTAACACGAACTCACCTATCCGGATAAAAGGATAAGACTTGTGAAGTCCACCAGATTGATGCAACTTAATGCATCTAGTTCTCATTAGGAGGGGTGGATACCCCTAACTTGTCTCTCAAATAGACAAATGTATCTGTAGGCAAAGGCTTAGTGAAAATATCAATAATTTGATCCTTTTTAGATACATACACTAGCTTCACCTTCTCTTCACTGACTTGCTCTCTCAAGTATTGATATTTGATTGACACATGCTTAGTCTTTGAGTGTTTCACTAGATTCTTTGACATGTTTATAGTACTGGAATTATCATAGTAAATTACAATAGGCTCATCATGGATAATTGTGATAACTTTCAACATTTGCTTCATCCAAACTATCTGAGTGCAGTTACTAGCAATAGTAATGTACTCAACTTCAACAATGGATAAATATACTAAATCTTGTTTCTTGCTAGCCCATGAAACCAACTTTTTACCCAAAAAGAATGCTCCATTGATAGTGCTCTTCCGGTCATTAACATCACCAAGTCCAATCAGCATCAATATAAACACACAACATGAAATCATCATTCCTTGGATACCACAATCCATAATCCACAGTTCTTTTCAGATATCTGAATATCCTCTTGACATCAGTAACATGACTCTCCTTTGGATTACCTTGATATCTAGTAGCCACACATGTACAACATGCATAATATCTAATCTAGTATGTGTAAGATATAGAAGTCCACCAACCATAGATCTGTACAAACTCTGATTAGATTCTAGAGATTCATCATTCTTAGACAATTTACAACTAGTCACCATAGGAGTCCTAAAAGGTTTGGAGTCATCTAACCCAAACTTGTTAAACATTCCTTCACATACTTAGTTTGAGATATGAATATACCTTTTCCAGTCTGTGAAATTTGCAAACCTAAGAAAAATTTCATCTCACCAATCATTGACATCTCAAATTCTTTCTACATATCATAGACAAACTTATTGCTCAAGTCATCATCACCTCCAAAGATAATATCATCAGCAAAGACTTCAACAATTATGATGTTATCATTTTCAATCTTGAAATACAGATTATTGTCGGGAGCACCTTTACTAATTCCAAATTTCAACAAATATTTATCTAGTCTAGCATACTAGTATCTAGGGGCTTGTTTCCATACATAAAGAAATTTCTTTAGTTTGCATACCATGTATCCATCATTTGATAATGAAAATACATCAAGTTTCTCAATAGAAACTTGTTCCTCAAGATCACCATTCAGAAGGATAGATTTGACATCCATCTAATATATCTTGAAATCTTTATAAGCAACATAAGCAAGCAACAGTCTAACAGCTTCAAGTTTGGAAACTAGAGAAAAATTATTTGCATAATCAATTCCTTCTAGTTGTGAATATCCTTTGGAAACTATTCTTTATTTATTTCTGACAACTTCATTGACTTCATTCAATTTGTTCCTAAATTCCCATTTAGTATGAATAACATTCTTATCCTTAGACCTAGGCACAAGTTCCCAAGTATTGTTCTTCTTAATCTGATCTAGTTCTTCTTCCATAGTTCTCATCCAATTGTCATCTTTGCAAGCTTCAGTCTTACATACCTCATAGTTTTCTAATTGTTCTGATTATCAGGCTCCTACAATCCTTCACTAGCAACAACAACATCTGTGTTAAGAATTTATACTAGATCATTCTCCTTAGGCTATTCAGTTTGAATAAGCATTAAAACAATATGTTGAACATCATCATAAGCACATGCTCTGATCTGTTTTCCAAGGGTCTCATCCACCTTCACATTTGCACTTTCCACTATCTTCCTGAGTATCTTGTTGTTGTTGGCATATGCTAGATTTGGTTAAGTGCTTTCATAGATGTCGACACTGTATCATGATTGGATATGGTTCTACTATCCCGGTTGGACCTATCTTGGTTAAACATGGTGTTTATCTTAGTTTTGGATATGATTTTGATTTGGTATTATCAAATCATTGGATATGGTTTTGGATGCTTTGTCAGGATGGTTATATTCTTTCCACACTCCATTGGTTCATGATTTTGTGCTCTGACAGCTATCACTTATGTTCCCGGTTGATATTTCTTCATACCAGTTAGTGATATTTGATGATTTGGTTTGATGATTTTGGTTTGACTTATGGAATCACTTTCTATCAGGATGAAGGTGCTTCTTGATCATGTCCTAATTGTTTGGTGACTTTGCATTGGTTGCCATGCTATTCTGATGGTGCTATTTGGATCCAGTTAGACTTTCTGTGTTATTGCACGAAGGGTTTCTACCAGTTAGTGAAACATGTTGGATTTTGGTCTTAGTGGAATTTTCAATGAATGTAATTGTTTGAAAATTTGAATTAGGTCCATGCTATGTAATGTGTAGTACCCCTGCCCAAATAAATTTCTAATCTCGGTTTGACCTTGGTTAGTTTAACATGTTATAATGTTATAGTTAGATGTTTTTATTTTTTTGCATACCTGTTAAGCTGGTTTTCATACCAATTCGTATGCAAGTGTATTAGTTCTCCTATTTCATGTTATTAATCTTGGGCTAACACTTTCATTAATTTTATATATGTATGCATGTATGACTCTTGGTTGCACGAGATTTTAGGTACAGTATTGCATGGGTGCGAGGTTCGTCTCTGCCTAGATTCACAAGTTTGAGTGTACCTCTTTGGCCCTTAGAGTTTGGATTAGGTGGTCATAAGATGTTCATTTTACCATAGTCGTGCTCAACTAAGTGTCATTAGTCATCATTGGTATCTCCTTTGGTTGGGTATGCAGGTCGTCTATTTGGTTGACTTTCTTGGGTTTGCATGTTTTGTGTGTGTTTAAATTAAGTATTTAATCCTTATTAATTAATTTGATTAAATGTGTGTTTACGCATTTTAATTAGGGGACTAAATTAAATTGGTTCCTTTTATGTGATTTATCGTTAATTAGAATTGCTCATTTCAAGTTGGTAGCAAGTTCGTTTAAATGGTTAATTTTAATCATGAATATTTTTAGTTATGCTTTTGAATGAAAGATTTGAATTTATTCAAAATAGAAATGATTTAATTTCTTTGGCATTTTGGAAGTAGAAAGGGTAAATTCAATTATTTGAGAAAATCAATCTTAATTAGAAAAGCAAGTTTAATATATATGATTTGTTGAAGAAAATAAGAATTTTGGGATTGTATTTTAAGTGAAAATATTTTAAATGTAAAAATGGGTTTTTTGGTCAAAACTTTTCCCATTTAACCTAGGTTTGAAAATATTTTTCCCTCATTAACATTTTGAAATATAAATGTTAGTTTTTGTTAGAATTGAGAAAATTAAAAATTAAATTAGGGAGAGAAGCATTTTGATTTTTAATTAGAAATGAATGTTTAATTGTGTAAAAATAATTTTACCCTAAAATGTGTCTTGGTAAAAAATGGTTTTTAACCTATTTTCTTTATGGGTTTTGGAGAGTTAGATTTTTTGATGGAAAAATTGGGAAAGAATTTGGGGCATTTGGTGGAAGGAGGTTGGAGTACTTTGCAGGTGGAGCTTATCTTCAACACCTCTAGGATAGCATTCAAGGCTGGCATTTTGGTTAACCCTTTGTTTTGTTGAAATTTGTTCGAATCTAAGGAGCTTCCTGTGTGCATGTGGCTGCCCTTTTCTTTCAAAATAAAAACTCTTTCATTTTGGTTATGAAGTGAGAAATTGATTAAGCTTTGAACCCTTTGTTCATGGATGCAAATCCATTCCTTCATTTTGGGAATAAATGATGTTTTAAATTGGCTAAATCCATTCTTTGTTTTATCTCAGAAAATTTCTGAGACTATTTTATTTGGGGGTTTTGTTTGAGTTTATCAAAAAAAAGAAAAAAAAAAGAAATGCATATGCGTAAATCTCCTTTATAATTCTGAAAAAAAAATGTCCCCAATGATTCTTCTCAGAAAAATTTCTGAGTGTTCGCTTCATTTTTAAAATGATTATATTTTGTTTCTATGTCTAGGTCTATGATTACCCAGAGACTGGGTACTATTTTCTTGGATTGTTTATAAATTTTGTTAAAAATTATATATATATATAATTCTGGGTCTGAAAATGGCCAGAGACCGAGATTCTGAATTTATTAGTTTTAATAAATTTTAAAAAAATATATATATACATTTTTTTATGCAAGGTTTGGTTTGGGCGTTGGGGGGTGAGCCATGGTCTTGACCCATGGCTGGGGAGGGTCATGGCTTCCCCAAGCCATGGGGAGAGCCATGGTGATGATACCATGGTATGGTCTCCAAACAGCCGTGGCTATGGGGAGACCATGTCATGGTCCCCACAGACCCTTCCCAAAGGAAGAGGGGACCACGTGGTTCCCACTTGGTGGGGCCTGTGGGTTTCACATGGGTGGGTAATAAAAGTTATTAAGTTTTTTTTTGTTATTTGTTAAAAAAAAGTTTGTTTAATTTTATTTTATTAAAAAGTTTTTTATTTATTTATTAATTATTATTTCATGTATTTTTATTAATAAGAATTAATATATATATATATATATATATATATATAAATTAATATTTAATTCATAAATTTTTTTATTATTAATTATTAATTGTTTATATTTTATTAATCGCAGATTAATAAAAATATATTATTTAATATTTAATTTTGGTATTTGTCTTTATGTATGCAGGAAGTATCTTATTTAGGAAAAGGATAAAATAATGTATTATTTGGAAACATTGGAAATTTAGTAATGTATCATTTGGAAAATTTGCAAGTAAATGATATTTTCACTTGGTAAAATAAATTGTTTAATTTATATTTCTCTCTATATTGGGAAATAGGCAAAATTGTACTATTGCAATTGTGGTATTGAATTTATCTTGTAATGGTGATTTTTCTATTATTGTATTTTGAAAACTTAGATCCTTTAGAAAATTGGATTGATTGTTGTGTGTAAACAATACGAAAGAAGATTGTCTTTTCCAATCTATGCCTATGAATGTTTAATTTTTTGTATTCGCATTTGCTTAAGAAATGACAAGTCTTTGATTTAGTTTGTTGGAACATGTCGTATAATTGATTTGGGTACCTATTTTTGTCCTTGATCATGAGTTTGACTATTGTCTTGTGATGGTGTTGTAACCAGTCATGTCCTTTATGTGGGTGTTGAATGTTGATTCATGGTTGACCATAGCTGGTCAGGCCTCTAGTTATAGTACCATCAATCAGTGCACCTCGCATGAAGTCTTGTCTGACCAAGTGGGTGTTCCCTCCATTTTCAACACCATTGTTTGGAACTTGTGTATTCCTAGGTTTAGGAGTTTGTTGAGTATGGTCTAGTGTCATATGGGAAAGTAGCTTTCAATTGGGGGCCACACCCAAAGTGGTTGATGGATAACCTATTGAAAGTGTGTCTAAATAAGTGATAACCTAATAGCATATTAGAGAGTTAGTTGATGAATCACTAAGTAATTTAATGGTACCTCATGTATAGGATGAGTGCCAATACAGACTTGGTATTTAGTGAGAAGGCCTTAAAATGGCAAACGATCATCCTTGTCTTCATGAAAGGATGTGTGGGTCCACATGAGGCTTGGATGGGTTAGAGGTTCAAAATAGGTTGCTAGGGCAACCTAGTGGATGGGGCCGAAACCTATGAAGACATGCCATGGTAACCATACCAGGTTATTTGATGACACTTGTCCCTTATGTTCGCTAGTGTGTTGTTGTGTTATCTTGATAGGAGCACTATTATGGAGACGTCTTGTTTCTTATGCCCTTGTGAGTACCTGATATCATGTTATACCTTGCGTTACTTATGATGGGTTGAGAAGACTTAGTTTCGTGGATGCTCCAGTGGATCTTAGTATTTGCTTCTATTATGTGCAGTTGGATCCTTTCCTATTCAGGGATCATTTATGTATTTATTTGACCAATGTGGTCATATGTATTATTGGTTATGTTCGCCTTGACGGTAGGATTGTAAATGATGTGAACTTATATATATTTCTCTATTATTTAATTATCAAAAGGGGTCTTGCAGTTGAGTAGACCCAGAGATGTAGCCCACTAAGGGTGAACTCCGATATCAATTTGGTGTTATATGATGCTTATGTTCTTATGTTTCATTTTTAGTTTTAGCATGTATGGATGGCATTATGTTAGAATTTATAAAGTGGATTAGATGAAATTAATCTTAAATGCATGTATGCAGTCATCTTATTAAATGTAGTAATTTGGATCATGAAAGAATGTAGTTTTGAATAATAGAATGTATTCAGTTATGGACAATTCAATTAAAGTATGCTTGGAAATTATTCACTAGTTTATGATGAATTTAAGTACACTTTGAAATTAGATGCATGGCTTAAGTTTTAATGAAGTTTGAACATAATGGTAGGTTAAATTTTATTGGATGGACTTAATCATGTCACCTATACTTTTTACCTCAATGGACGAACCTTATCATGTGATCTATGTTTTTTATCTTACTGAAAGAAATTATCCTTTGTTCAAGTATTATCTTCTCATTAAGTCATTCAACTTAATTGAATTAATTAGTGTGAGTTGAGTTAAATGTGGAATTAAGTAATCACATTGGGAAACTCTTTAGGTGTTAGTTGAAGTCTTCTGTTGTGTAATTTGAATTTTGATATATCATTGTATCATTGTGTTGTGTTTAATTTTTTTAAAAAAATTATTTGCACTCTATTCTTGTGTTTTAGCTTATCCGTTCAGGGTTTCCTGGCAGGGCATTAGATTTGGTATTAGAGCCCATGTTGCAAACACTTGGATCTCTTCTTTCGCTTGTGCCCTTAGTTGGTGTGAGGTGTATCGACCTTATGTTGTATGATTGTTATCCTTTTTGTATGTATGTGATTGAGCAGGCCTTAACCGGTGTGTAACGTGTGTGTTCACAACTTGTTCTCACCTTCTTGATGTTGGTGTTTTTGCGTGATTATATGTGCTTTGTTTACTTATTGATGTCTTGGTCTATGATTACTCTTATTCAGAAAGACATTCATACATACCTTCCTCATTGATTGTTGTACTCTTTAGACTAATCCATTTGGGTTGGTCAGTGCTTGTCTTGAATCTGAAAGTATGAAATGTGCTTGTTTAAAGATTATGATCTAGCTAAGTGTTGTCCACTTAAAGGACTAGTATGGTAGGTATTGAATGTTTACCATCCTTCCTCCTCTTCCTTTAGAGAAATTAAAATGCTTGTTATATCTGTAATTATCTCCTATGTGAATTTTCTTATTGTGAGAGAAAGGTCGTGACTTCTTGAACCCTTGTATGAGCCCTATGAGGCTTCTGTGTTTTTAGATAATAAAAGGGCTATAGGTTTAAAATTTCATATTGGTTATTGAGAGAAAATTGTATGTTTAAATTAAGAATTCTCCATGTGTATTGTAGGAGTAACATAATTAAATTCTATCTTAAGTAATGTGCATTAATATGCAAATAATTGTTATGTGAAACTGCTTTGTTTGTAAAAGAAGTATAAAAAGGGAACATGTTATAGTAGCTTCGAGAATGTATTAATGTGTTACATGAAATATTGTTTTATGTGTTTCATTAAACCAATTTGATTGAGGACCTATTTTACAATGCTACATTGAACTTGCTTTTGGGCATATATATAATTGACTTATTTTGATTAGAAAGTGCAAATGAAAGGCTTGGTTGATGTGCATGCATAATATGTATTATTTAGTTGATAGCTCCTCTTTTACCCTCTTATCGTACTTTGATTTTCCATGATAGGTTGCAAATTATGACATGTCTCGTATTGAACTAAAAGTAGTGAGTGTTCGCATGAGGTCTTGTATTATCGAAAAGATTGCTTGTCTTGATCTCTGTTGTTTGGAAAACTAGGACATTCTGTTGCAACCATAAGAATTGGAAATGTCATATTAGGCCTATTGGCAATTCATCTAAATGTTAGTGAAATGAAAACCATGCAATTAAGATGATAGACTTATAGTGAGAAATTTTAGCATGTAGTGTCATCTTGTTGATCTAGTGTCTATGTATGAAATGGTTTGGTTATCAAACTCTCTTTCCCTTCTCTTTATCTAGATTATAATATTTTTAGAAATTATACTAAAGGATGCATTGATTTAAACATAATGTTTATAAAATATGTGAAATGGTATTTTTGCATTTGGCTTCATACTGAAAGATGAAAGTTTTTCGCTTTGGAAAAGAAATTTGCATAGTTAGTAATATAGTTATAAATGCTTAGTGGAATTAGAGAAAGATATAGGAATGATGTTATTTCCTTAAGCAATTGTGAATTGTTAATAATTTTAGTACTTGTATCTAGAGTAAAATTTATTTAGTTATTCATGTGGGAAGCATAATTAAAACCTTCCTAGAGTAAATGATAGTGTACTGAAAATTACTCCGTGTAAATGTGACTAAACTAGCACTGGTGCTTTCGTTGTGTATTGTAAGAAACCAATGCTTATTATATGTGCCCATGGGATGGTGAAGTAATCGACCATGGATGATATGTTTGCTTATGAGTATGGGAAAACCATACTGTTTATGTGGTGTTGCTTATTTGTTTCCCTACTGAGTACCAAACCTTGGGTTGTTGGTAATTCAGTATGTTAAGGGGTTGTATTTGAAGTCACCATTCCTTAAATAGTATAGATTCGATGTACAAGTAATGTCGGCCCGAAGTGACTTTAGCTTCTCTATTTCGAGGAAAGATATAGTTATACAATAAAACTATATCAAAGGTGTACTCAATACTATCCCTTTTGATGAATCTATTTATAAGGTTTATGTGTGACAGCCTACACCTCTCTTTTAATTGAGCATATTGATGGCAATTCTTGAGCATAGTGATGGTGTATTTTGGAGGATCCTTTTCCTTGTCTTCATGAAAGGTAGGTTTATCCACATGAGTTGACGATTAGTAGGTGTTGGTAGATGTGTGGGTGGGCCTTATCCATGTATACCACTGGCTTACAATGAGTATCCTGAGAGGTATGTCGCTATGCGGGATGTGACCTGTGCGTGCCTTTTTTTGTGAGGTACACTACCATGCGGGATACGTCCATTGTGTTCCTTCTCCACTTGGAGTATTGCCATGACGTGTGATAATGTGATGCAGGGTGATGTCGAGGTGCACACTGCCATGCCATGTGGATGTGTGACTAGGCCACACCACATGATGAGCTACTGCAATAGCTAGTTGATTTTTCCTTCCTTTCTCGTTGGTGGCTAGATACTAGTCACATAATGATATTATGTGCAGTTGTGATATTCTTATTTATTTCTTTGTGGACCAACAATTTATTCTATTTTGACTTTGAAGGTTTAGTGACGATCTTGTGATCTTTTTCTTACTTCATTTGGTGTTGCAAATTTTGGATTATTTTATTGCCTTACTATTGAAATTGATGGTTTATTATCTTTATTCATCTATACTTTGGTGGCTAAACTAACTTATCCTTATTGTTTTTGTATGTTGGTCTTGTGTTGAAATGTGAAATTCCTCTCCAAGAATGTATGAGATGGTCTTGGTTGAGTGTGTATGAGGAAGTAGACATAGGGAACCTTGACGATGGGGGTTTGTGAGGCTATGATACAACTAGGATCCACTGCCTACCTATGTGTGGTGACTATCTGGAGGCTAACCACCTTACTCAACAAAGGATGTTCACAAAGGTCTTGTATGGAAGGTAGCACCACTATGGTGTGCCCTAGCACCATCGAGCCTTGAGTGAGATGTTGGATTATTATGATCATGTTATTGTTCTGAGATCAAGCATAGAGATGTTGATCATGCATGTTATCTTTGACTGAGCATTAGACATTCTCACATGTGGCCTTTTGAGTTGTGCATTCCTATTATGTGGAGGATTATTATGTGTAATCATGGAGTAAATTGTGTTAACTTGTCACTATGTTATGGGACATAGTCATTTGAAAGGTGTTTATTTGCCTGGGAATTATAAACAATAGAGTTATTTATGTTGATATTATTTCTTAAAAGTTAACTTGGTTGTAGAATTTGAATTTTGAGGCTAGTTCTATGCGATAAAATTTTATGATGAGAATGGATTGATAAAAGAAATTGATCATGATGACATGTATTCTGGTCATATTTGATAGATGAGTATGGTAATTGTTGTTTACCTCTTTGCAATGCTTTAATTTGGTGTAATGAAAGGAAGAAAATTCTTGCTTCTCTGCTATGATTGTAGATAGTTTCCTATAATGTCATAAGAAATGTATGGACTAAGATGTATCTTACCAATGTACAATGGCATTCATAGAAGATTTAGCAATAATGTTTCATTTATTAGTGAAAAGATTCCTATGTGCAATTTGATATTTGTTAAATGTGTTTTAGGGCTCATGTGTGCGACATGTTTTCCATCTAGCCTTACGACTTCTAAGAGTAAGTCAGAACCTGGGGGGAGAGAATGTAGTACCCCTGACCTAATCAATTTCTAATCTCGGTTTGACCTTAGTTAGTTAAACATGTTATAATGTTCTAGTCAGATATTTTCATTCTTGTGCGTACCTGTTAAGGTGGTTTTCACACCAATTCTTATGCAAGTGTATTAGATCTCCTATTTCATGTTATTAATCTCGGGCTAACACTTTCATTAATTTTATATATGTATCTATGTATGACTCTTGGTTGCAAGATATTTCAGGTACAGTATCGCATGGGTGCGAGGTTCGTCTCTGCCTAGTTTTGCAAGTTTGTGTGTACCTCTTTGGCCCTTAGAGTTTGGATTAGGTGGTCATAAGACCTGGTTTGACCATAGTCATTCTCAAGTGAGCATCGTCAGTCGTCATTGATATCCCCTTTGGTTGGGTATGCAGGTCGTCTGTTTGGTTGACTTTCTTGGGTTTGCATGTTTTGCATGTGTTTAAATTGAGTATTTACTCCTTAGTAATTAATTTAATTAAATGTGTGTTTATGCATTGTAATTAGGTGACCAAATTAAATAGGTTCCTTTTATACAATTTATCATTAATTAGACTTGCTCATTTCAAGTTGGTAGCAAGTTCGTTTAAATGGTTAATTTTAATGATGAATATTTTCAGTTATGCTTTTGAAATGAAAGATCTAAATTTATTCAAAATAGAAATGATTTAATTTCTTTGACATTTTGGAAATAGAAAGGGTAAATTCAATTATTTCAGAAAATTAATTTTAAAATAGAAAAGCAAGTTGAGAATTTTCAGATTGTATTTTAAATGCAAAAATGGGTTTTTTGGTCAAAACTTTTCCCATTTAACCTAGGTTTGAAAATATTTTTCCCTCATTAACATTTTAAAATATAAATGTTAGTTTTTGTTAGAATTGAGAAAATTAAAAATTAAATGAGGGAGAGAACCATGTTGATTTTTAATTGTATAAAAATAATTTTACCCTAAAATGAGTCTTGGTCAAAATTGGTTTTTAACCTATTTTCTTTATGGGTTTTGAAGAGTTAGATTTTTGGATGGAAAAATTTGGGGAAGAATTTGGGGCATTTGGTGGAAGGAGGTTGGAGTATTTTGTAGGTGGAGCTCATCTTCAACACCTCCAGGATAGCATTCAAGGTTGACAGTTTGGTTAACCCTTTGTTTTGTTGAAATTTGTCTGAATTTAAGAAGCTTTCTTTGTGTGTGTGGCTGCCTTTTTCTTTCAAAAAAAAAACTCTTTTATTTTGGTTATGAATTGAGAAATTGATTAAGCTTTGAGCCCTTTGTTCATGGATGCAAATCCATTCCTTAATTTTGGCAAGAACTGATGTTTTGAAATTGGCTGAATCCATTCTTTGTTTTATCTCAGAAAATTTCTGAGACTATTTTATTTGGGGGTTTTGTTAGAGTTTATCAAAAAAAATAAAATAAAAATGAAATGCATATTGGTAAATCTCCTTTTTAATTCTGAAAAAAAAAAATCCCCAGTGATTGTTCTCAGAAAAATTTATGAGTGTTGGCTTCATGTTTAAAATGATTATATTTTGTTTTTGTGTCTGGGTCTGTGAATACCCAGAGATTAGGTATTGTTTTCTTTAATTTTTTATAAATATTTTTAAAAAAGTATATATAAAATTTTGGGTCTGAAAATGGCCAGAGACCGGGATTCTGAATTTATTAGTTTTAATAAATTTTTTAAAAAATATATATATTTTTTTATGCAAGGTTTGGTTTGGGCATTGGGGGGTGAGCCATGGTCTCGACCCATGGTTGGGGAGAGTCTTGGCTTCCCCAACCATGGGGAGAACCATGGCGTGGAGACCATGGCATGGTCTGCACATAGCCGTGGCTATGGGGAGACCATGTCATGGTCCCCACAACCCCTTCCCAAAGGAAGAGGGGACCACATGGTTCCCATGTGGTGGGGCCCATGGGTTTCCCATGGGGGGGGTAATAAAAATTATTGAGTTTTTTAATTATTTCTTAAAAAAAAAAATTAAATTTTAATTTATTAAAATGTTATTTTCATAGTTTTTATTTATTTATTAATTATTATTTAATATATATTTTATTAATGAGAATTAATATTTAATTCATAATATTTTTTATTATTAATTATTAATTGTTTATATTTTATTAATAGTGGATTAATAAATATATATTAATTAATATTTAATTTTGGTATTTGTCTTTATGTACACACGAAGTATCTTATTTAGGAAAAGAATAAAATAACGTATTATTTGGAAACATTGGATATTTAGTAATGTGTCATTTGGAAAATTGGCAAGTAAATGATATTTTCACTTAGTAAAATAAATTGTTTAATTTATATTTCTCTCTATATTGGGAAATAGGCAAAATTGTACTATTGCAATTGTGGTATTGAATTTATCTTGTAATGGTGATTTTTCTGTTATTGTATTTTGAAAACTTAGATCCTTTAGAAAAATAGATCGAGTGTTGTGTGTAAACAATAGGACAAATGATTGTCTTTTCCAATTTATCCCTGTGCATGTTTAATTTTCTGTATTCGCATTTGCTTAAGAAATGGCAAGTCTTTGACTTTGTTTGTTGGACCCTATCATATGATTGATTTGGGTACCTATTTCGGTCCTCGATCCTAAGTTCAACTGTTGTCATGTGATGGTGTTGTAATTGGTCATGTCCTTTATGTAGGTGCTGAATGTTCATTCGTGGTTGACCATAGCTGGTCAAGCCTTTAGTTAGAGTATCATCAGTTAGTGCACCTTGCATGAAGTCTTGTTTGACCAAGTGGGTGTTTCCTCCGTTTTGAACACCATTTACTTGACCTTGTGTATTCCTAGGTTTAGGAGTTCGTTGAGTATGGTCTAGTTTCATATGTGAAAGTGGCTTTCGATTGGGGGCAACGCCCAAAGTGGTTGCTGGATAACTTATTGAAAGTGTGTCTAAATAAGTGATAACCTAATATCATGTTAGAGAGTTAGTTAATGAATCACTAAGTAAGTTAATGGTGCCTCACATATGGGATGAGTGCTAGTACATACTAGGCATGCACTGAGAAGGCCTAAAATGGTAAACCATCATCCTTGTCCTCACGAAAGGATGTGTGGGTCCACATGAGGCTTGGATGGGTCGGAGGTTTGGAATAGGTTGCTAGGGTAACCAAGTGGATGGTGTCGAAACCTATGAAGACCTACCATGGTAACCATACTAGGTTATGTGATGACACTTGTCCCTTATGTTTGCTAGAGTGTTGTTGTGTTTTCTTGATAGGAGCACTATTGTGGAGTCATCCTGTTGCTTATGCCCTTGTGAGTACCTGATATCATGTTATACCTTGGGTTCCTTATGATGGGTTGTGAAGACTTAGTTTCACGGATGTTCCAATGGATCTTTGTATTTCCTTCTATTATGTGTAGTTGGATCCTTTCCTATTCAAGGATCCTTTATGTATTTATTTGACTGATGTGATCGTATGTATTATTGGTTATTTTCACCTTGATGGCAGGATTGTAAATGATGTGACCTTATATATTCTTCTCTATTATTTAATTATCAAACGGGTCTTGTAGTTGAGCAGACTGAGAGATGTAGCCCACTAGGAGTGAACTCCAATATCAATTCAGTGTTATGTGATGCTTATGTTCTTATGTTTCCTTTTTAGTTTTAGCATGTATGGATGGCATTATGTTAGAATGTATAAAGTGGATTAGATGAAATTAATCTTAAATGCATGTATGCAGTCATCTTATTAAATGCAGTAATTTGGATCATGAAAGAATGTAGTTTTGAATAATAGAATGTATTCAGTTTTTGATAATACAATTAAAGTATGCTTGGAAAGTATTCATTAGTTTATGATCAATTTAAGTACACTTTGAAATTAGATGCATGGCTTAAGTTTTAATGAAAGTTTGAACGTAATTGTTGGTTAAATTTTATTGGATGGACTTAATCATGTCACCTATACTTTTTACCTCAATGCATGAACCTTATCATGTTATCTGTATGTTTTATCTTACTGAAAGAAATTATCCTTTGTTGGAGTATTATCTTTTCATTAAGTCATTCAACTTAATTGAATTAATTACTGTGAGTTGAGTTAAATGTGGAATTAAGTAATCACACTGGGAAACTCTTTAGGTGTTAGTTGAAGTCTTTCGCTCTGTAATCTGAATTTTGATATCTCATTGTATCACTGTGTTGTGTTTAATTTTTTTTAAAAAGTTATTTGCACTTTATTCTTATGTTTTAGCTTATCCCTTCATGGTTTCCTAGTGGGGCATTACATAATGTAAATCATAATATTGTTCTAGTGGTATCGTGCAATTTAATTTTTGTAATTATGGTTTTTTGGTTTAGGATTTACCCGACCTTATCAATAAGGTTGATGATCTTTATTTATAGGTGACTTATTCATGTAATTGGGTATGGTTTTTGGGATCGCTGGTTATGTTTGCATTATGTGAGAAATATTTTTGTGCGAATAAGGTTAGATCATTCAACGAGGTTTGAGAATGATTTGGTTTTGTAGGGAAGATATCTATGCTTAACCAGAACTGTATCAAGAATTAGTGGATGCTACTTTCATAGTTCATTTTCTTCAGATTATGGTCAAATGTTTTGTAAGTCAATGAGACCTATTTTTGTGATGAGCAGTGAGCTCTAGGTTGTTGGCCTGATTGCTATTGCAATCCCCATTATAATTATTTCACACACTGCCATAGAAGTATTATCTGATTGTGGGTAGGGTTTACCACCGTGGTTTTTCCCTTTACCAAGTTTTCCATGTAAAAATATTGGTGTCATGTGTATGGTTCTTTCATGCTTTATCATTCATTGTGTTGTGCTCTAGTATGAATCTTATAATTTGCATTAACTGTTGTACTTGTGTGAAAACTGATTCACTACACCCTCTCTATTTTCTCCCAGTATCAGTCCATTCCAACAATTGGTATCAGATCAAGGTCGTCTCTACAAAATATTAACCTCTTAAGGAGATCTGATGGCATTTGCATCAAGTTCTACATTCAACCCCTATTAGAAGGAGAGTCCCTGATTTGATGGTACGAATTACAAAATATGGAAGGAGTGAATGAAGATTCATCTAATTTGTCTTGGAGTTGAAGTTTGGGAGATAGTGGAGAAAGGGTATATACCTCATGATCCTAATTCTAGAACATTGGCACCTGCTGATGAACATAACAGAGATGGAAATGATGTTAGAGGAAAAGAAGCATTATTGGGTGCCCTATTTGATGAAAAGCTATTGAATTTCATAGAGTTGGAGAATGCAAAGAACATCTGGTTGAAGCTTGAAACTCTTTATGAAGGTGACCAAGTAGTAAAGATTGCAAAACTTGAAGGTTTCCGAGTGAGATATGAAACTTTGAAGATGGAAGAAGATGAGAAGATTAGTTCCATCATAGATAGAGTAAATGAAATTGTCATGGGTATCAAATGTTGTGATAGATCAATTAGTGAAGATGAGATTGTGTCAAAGATTCTGAGAGTTCTACCTCCAACTTACAAGATGAAGGCTACCGCAATTAATGAACTCTAGACAATGTCAAGTACCCCTATTACCAGGGATATGTTACTTGGGAAATTGACTACTTTTGAGATTGAGGAACTTGGAGATCAAAGTGCTACTAAAACTGAAACTGCATTTAAAGCATGTGCCTCTAGTAAGAAAAAGATAGATTGGATGGAGTTGTATGCTAAATATTTGAAGACATTGAAAGGGAAGGTAGAGAACTTGAAAAGTTGGAAGCTCTGATTGCTAGAAGAATTCTTAAAGGACTAGCTAGAAGTTAGTAGGAAGGAAAAGTCCCTTTTAAATGTTTTTCAAGCAATAAGATTGGTCATTTTGTTTCTAGATGTCTTGAAAGAGATGCTAGGAATCATGAAATATTTGTGAGGAATTATAAGCCTAATCTGAAATATTGGAGCAGAACAAGATTTAGAAGGAATAAGGATAAATCATGTTATTATGTTGGTGATGATGATTTTGGTATTACTGATGATGATGATAATGATGAACTTGTAAGTGGAACTGACAATGGAAGCTTTGGTAGAGATTGAGTCTTTATTGTTAACAAGAATGATTCTTTGTAACTTGTCATTGAAGCAAGTCATACTGAGGAGAAGGCTTTAGTTGCTAAAATTCAAGGAAAGGATGAATGGGTTATATATAGTGGTTGCTCACATCACATGATCGGTGACAAGAGAAAATTTCTGACAGTGGAAGAATTTGATGGTGGACTAGTCATATTTGGAGACAATAAGGTATGCAGGATCAAAGGAAAAGGAACAATATCACTAGATGGTAAGACAAATACTCATAATGTTTATTATGTTGAAGGATTAAAAAGTAATCTTTTAAGTGTAGGTCAAATGGTGGATAGGGGATTTCATTTGCAATTCAAGGATCTAAAATGGAAGATCATCAGTAGATCTAGATTGGCAATTGATGAACTTATAATGCACTGAGGGTGGGGGAGGGGGAGAGGGGGGGGCATGAATCAGTACAAGTAAAAATAACACAAATCTAATTATGCACCTTAATAAATTGAAACTTCATAAGGAAATGAGAAACATAATCACATATGCAAATCAACCAATAGTATAATGACCACATAACACAAACAATTTATACATGGAAAGCCCAAATGGGAAAAACCACGGTGGGAATTAGTACCCACAAGATACCTATCTATAGAATAGAAATCTTAACTGGTTAAGGTCTTACGATGATATGGCCTATTAGGAGAAGACCTGGTTAAGAGTCAAATGATTAGGGGATTTAGCTAGCATCCCTGTGAGGAGCCTAATGATCTGTTAGGATCAACATTTTGTGAGGATTTACCACCCTTTTTGAAAGCTCCCCTTTTAGGGGACTTAAATATTTAAGGCCTATTAGGACCTACCCAGTTAAGGGATTTAGCTGCTATAACTATTAGAATAACAATAGTGGGAAGATCCACTTATAACACCTTTTGTGTTTGATATGATCTACTTCAGAACATTACATCATCACATACACTTCATCTTAGAACTTCTCTTATCACTGCACTATCAAAGATACAACAATCACTAATAATTATTTCTTATGGATTCAAGCTCATACACTCTTATATGCTTCATACCTCATCACACATTATAAAAACACCATTAAGTTGGCTAGAACCTTGGAGCAATTCCCTAGGTTCAATAAATCTAGACAAATATGCAATACACTCCTTACATAAGTCGTGCACCGGCTTAACACATCAAATTCTATGACAGTTAACTGATCTGAGTGATTATGATCACTACTGATTAAGTTTATATCAACTCCTCTATTCTACAAATCAAAATTCTTTCACCTAATCAAATCTGCTTGTGTGGTCATGAACATGTACTGATCTAATAGTCTGTAATGCTTCTGCAAAACAGCAACACTTCATCCTTCATAAATTTTCTGTATAGGTTGCCAGATTGTAACTCTATTTTCCATGTACCAGTTGATGTCCTAATTACCGATTCTGATGAAACCATCTCTTCTTTACTGGTTATGTCTTATTGATTGCACTATAGGACTTAGATGACTTAAGATACATAGTTTCCATCAATGACAACATACAAAATAGTCATCATTCAACATTCTAGCTTCATACAATTACTGGTTGCATCAAGCACACAAACATTACCAGTTGACCAAATGATCAAATGCCAACATTCTCCCTCTTTGGCATTGATGGCAACACTTAGGAAAAAAATGGTCGACTAAGTGTGCAAAACAAAAAGTGATAACTTTCTGTCCTGAATACATAGACTCATATAGACGCATACTCCCCCTTAGCAATTACTTCTATTTACAAAAATGAAATCATTACTCCCCCATAATAGGACATACAAAATTTTGACTCACAAACTAATTCTACCCCCCCTTTGAAAACAATGTGAAATAAAGAAGTGAAATACATACATTTCATCAAAATTTGCTAGCAAAAGTACATGTATATATAGAGATAAAATGTTTGAAAGTATTTACAGTGCAATTCTTAAGAAATCATCATTGTAATGAAACTTCAACTGTTTAAGATCATCATCCCATGTTTCTAACAGTGTCTCAGTAATCTCAACATGTGTCAAGATTTGTGCTACTAACTCCTCTGTAGCATCAACTGTACTCATCTCAAGAGTAGCCAAAATTATCTCTGACTCCTTGAATGCTCTCTAAAGAATATCTACTTTGGGAAGTAGCTGAGTCTGGAGTTCTTTTAGTGATTTGACTCATTTTTCTTGTTCAAGTTCACAAAGTTCTAACTGGTGTTGTAGATCAACAACTTTTCTACCAATAGTGATCACTAAGTCTTGTATCGGTATGAATGTTTCACTTAACTTTTGTAACTCCTTCTTAGTATCAACTCTCTTCTTTCTCAAGTCAGCACAAAATAGTGAAAATTAGAAAATATTAGCCAAAATCTTATAGCTGGTTTCCAATCCTGTCTTCAACAAGTCTCTACTCACTATTAGGGAAACTTTACCTTTATCAATTTTACCCATTAAATGTTCTACCCTTTTCTTCTTGTAATTTTTTTCAATAGTAATGTATGTAGCTTCTTCAAAATTTTTAAGTTGTTCACTGACAACAATAACTAACTATCTAGGGTTATCTATTGGTGTAACAAGATTTTCAAGATCAGTCTCTGATAGGAGACTTGACAAAATTTCAAAATGTCTCTATTTCCTTTTGTTGTTCCTTTAACCTTTTCTTTTGTGCTCTTGATTGCATAGCCTTGCAATTTTCATAAGCTGTGAAGAACTCAAATTATCCATGTCTATTGGACCTTTTATGTTGTTTGAGTCATCATCATCATCTATTGATTTCTTCTTCTTCTCTTTTGTTTTCTTTTCCTCTTCTACCTTCTCTATTTTCTTCTCTTTCTCTATCTTTTCTTCAGCTATTTCCTTCTCATCCTTCTTTTCATCTTTATCTTCTTTCCTCTCCTCCTTGTCTTTCTCTATCTTATCTTCATTAGTGGTATCCTTGACCAGTGGTGGATTTTCAACAATTTCTTCCTTTACTGGTTCTTCCTTATCCTTCTAATTATCCTCATTAGCAATATTTATATTTTTATTTACACTTACATTGATCGATGTAGTCTTAGTCTTTGTTGACTATGCAATTACCGGTTGCTCAGTTGAGCTTTGGTCTACTTCTTTCTCTTCTCCTTTGTTCTCAACCCATTCTGGCTGATGTTCAAGCATCTTTACATCAAATTCAAAAACTTTTATATTGTCAGCAATATTATTAATATTAACAACGTCACTGATATCATCATCAAGTATATCTATCAGTTCAATATCAATAGGATCATCTTGTACATACTTGTTGTCCAGTTCAAAATCTGTAGCCCTAACACCTTTAGGAAAGTCTTCTCCATCCTTAATAGAAGTATCATCCTTAATTTCTTCATCTTTCTCCTTTTCTTCATCAAGGATGAGGCCTAAAGCCTTTTTCAACAAAATCCTATTCTCGTTCTAAACCGATTTAGTCTCTCCAATAAGCATTCTTGTTAATCTTTTCTTTTATCTAAAAATTACCTTTGTGTTAGCCTTTATCTGTTCAAATTGCTTCTAGTAGTAAGTGTTTAAGTGTATAATCAACAAATTCTTTATTAAGACTAATTGTCGCTTGCTACCTTGCATCAATCAAGTTATATAAGGAATCTGGAATTCACCCTTGTAATTCAATGAGGGCTTTGCTAAACTTATTCATACTAAAGATGACTGCATCTTCAATCTCCCTTTGTTGAATTTTAGACAAATGAGTAAACAGTATGTTTAAACCTTTGTAAATACCATAATCCTTAATAATTCTAACCATTCTTGTAGAATAATCTTCAAGTGTCAATATTTTCTTAGCTACTTTACCTTTTCCAATAGTCTTCTTCTTCTTAGCACTTGCCCTTAGTGCTCCCTTAGCTTCTTCTAATTTTGTAGCCTCTACATCTGTCATAGGTTTTTGAGCTTTCTCATTCTTTCTTTTTCTGGTTTGGGCAGGCACAATAGGAGCTTCAACAAGTTTACCTTTCCTCTGAAATTGAATTTTAGTAGGCTTCCCTCTTTGGGATTCAACAGGCTTCACCTTCGTTTCTTCTGCCTTATTCTTTTTAGTTGCTTTGGTTGTTCTAGTCTTACCGGTGGAGGTACATGTTGGTACACTAGAAGTTCCACCTTGTTCAACCTCATATTCGGCTCTTACTATAGCTATCTATTCTTTTGTGAATCTAGCCTATTCAGCAAAGGCCTCTACCTCTTTCCTTACTTTCTTTTCTATCATTGATTGCTATAATTTAGAGTGCACTTTTAGTAGTTTCTCCTTGTAGGCTCCAAACCTCTCAGTAGTGGTATCGATCGATTGAGCTAACAAATGATCAGCATAAGAAACAAGTAGATCTTTATCTACTTCATGACCCATGGGCATTACCCTTGTGGTCCTGGGAATAACAACTTACATCAAGCATGTATCTATGTCTATCATAAAATAGATGGAATCCTCATACCGATTGACTACCTCTACCGATATGTGTTCCCTAGCATGCATTTTCTTATAAAATTTCTTAAAATATCCCCATCAAATATCATCAAACTTTTCATTTAGCATCCTAATGTTGTTCTTCATTTGCAATAGGGTAAGTGTCTCGGTTATCCATTGTACATCACCAATGCTAGGGAGAAAGTTTTGAAAATAAAAGAATAAGCCCATGATAAGTTGTCCAAACTTAAATCTAATCTTCTTGTCCTTCTTGACTGATTCAAAATTTTCCACTAACTGACTCCTTAGAGCTTCAGTAAAGTAATAGTTCACATTTTCCTTAATCATCTAGTATACAGTGTGAATTGTTGTTGCCAATATACTATTCATTCTGCTTGAATAGAAGATTCTATAACCAATCACCATAGATGCAAATTTAATAGCAGGATCATTAATATTATTAATAGTCATTCCTCTACCATCCCACCTTGATCCAGTTAATTTCTCAACATCATTCTTTGGTATAGACCTTAGTAATGGTATCTCACTGGTCGAGCAGAAACCAATTACAACATGAATTGCTTCCTTAGTGATTTTGTGAGGTCTATCCAACCACATGAATTGATCATGTGTGCAACTCAAAACAAATCTTATCAACTCGTCATCAAAATCATCAATAAAATTGATCGCATGATGAAAACCTTTATTGGCTATGCTTCTAAATTATTCTTTCAATCTTCCATGTTCATTACATAGGCATTTGTATTGTTCATAAATAACAGCAACTCCCAAGTCTTCAAGTTTGCAGTCATAAAAGGACCTTACATCTTCTACATGTAAAACACTATTTGGTACACCAGATAGGGCACTGAGAGATTCAGTTTCCTCTAGCTTGTATGGATGTTGTTTGAATTCTCACCTTGCCCTCTCAGTTACATCAATAAGATGAGGTGTATCCATTTAAAATATCCAAATCACCAAGAAAAGAGTAGAATTTCTTAGATAAATACCTCTTCTGCTTCAATACTAGGGTTTCAAACTATAAAAAAATTTCAATACTTGATCACTGATTCAAAATTTACTTCGATCGCCTCATATTGCTCATAAATAGTTTGAATGTTGCTAGCACAAACTTATCTCTTCTCTTCTCAATCACCAAATTTTCTCAAGATCGAAAAGTGACAAATGAAATTCAAAATATTATATTTATTCACCTTCTAACTACTATGATAAATGTATTTACCGACAAAACCCTAAAACTCTTTAAAGTATTCTAAAACATATTACCGATTGACAAAGTTGAAATATATATACTGGTATAGATTCCAAAAGCTTTCAAAAAAATCAAAATGCATCAAAATATGCATATTCAACTTACATTACATCATCTAGGGGTTTTCTTTAGGATTTGACAATATGCACACCCCAAGTTGTGAAAACAACTCAGTTTTCTAGTGAAGAATTATCCACACCTGGTGAAGAATTATAATCCTTAGATGACTTATCCTCACTCTTCTTCTTCCAAATTTTATTCATTTCAGCTCGTCTCTTCAACAATTTTGACTTCCATTTTACCGTTTTTATTTGTAGATTGATTTATTGGTTGGTTCTTCAGTGTTTTGCAAAATTTAGTAATGTGTCCCAGTTGATTGCAATGATAACATGCCATTCTAGATTCTCTCCAAGGTCCTGCATTGCCTCTTCCTATTCTTCTTTTGCAGTTCATTACCACATGTCCAAAATTGTTGCAGATTGAACAAATCACATTGACTCTCTTCACCATATCATAGGGACTAGACCGATTAACATAGGGTCTTTGCCAATTTATGTTCCTCTGGTCATTGAAATTCCTTCTCCGATCACTAATAGGTCTGGATTTCATGTGAGGTGCTGGATTGTTTGGTCCATATCTGCATTCAACTGATCTATGCCCATATATTTTGTATATATAATAGTGACCTTCAAATCTTCTAGATACATATCTAGTGTTAGGTCTATAACTAGTGTTTACATCAGATCTGCTTCTACAAACATTAGTAGTATATCCTGGTTTATGATACTTATAGAAAACAAGTTTATAAGCTTTCTTATGAGTAGGTTTTTCAACTTTAGGAGTAGTTTTACCTTCATGCATTTTTTTCTTTGTACCAAAAGGTTCACCTTTCTCAAATGTAGAGTATCCCAATCTAGATGTATCTCCATTCATTCTCTGAGATTAGATCTATCCATCCAACATAGAGGAACTCTTATTGAATTTATCAAGCTTCTCATTAGCCTCAGCAAGTTCCTTGGTAAGGTCTTCATTCCTTTTCATGAGGGTCTCTCTAAGAGACTTTTCCATTTCGAGATCTGACTGTATTCCTTCTTTTTCTTCTTTCTCATCATGCCAATGTTCATACAAAGTTGCATTATCCTACTTGATCTTAAATATTTCATGCTCTTTATCTTTGATCTAATCCTCAACCTTTCTTCTAGCTTCAAGTTCCTCACTCATCCGGATTGTTGATGCTTCAATTTCTCTCCTTAGGTTAGTCTTTTCAGCATTTAGCTTCTCTACTTCTTCAACTAATGCATCAATGTTCACCTCATTTGAAGAGTTGATGTCAGAGATCTCCAACAATTGTTCAATCAATTCTTTCTTTTTAGCTATTGATGTCTTGTATTTGCCTCTTAGGGTTTCAAGTTCTTCCTTGGTTTCAACAAGTTCTCTGGCCATCTATTTATAGCTCATTCCTTCTAATCCCTTCCAAGCAGCTAAGCCTTAATGAATTTAGGCTTTGATACCAATAGAATGAACTTTTAAGGCACTGAGAGGGGGGGGGAGGTGAATCACTACAAGTAAACATAACACAAATCTGATTATGTACCTTCAAACAACTTGAAACTTGATAAGCAAATGAGAAACACAATCACATATGCAATCAACCAATAATATAATGACCATATAACACAAACAATTTATACGTGGAAAAACCAAATCGAAAAAACCATGGTGGGAATTAGTAGCCACAAGATAACTATCTGCAAAGTAGAAATCTTGACTGGTTATGTTATTACAATAATATGCCGTGTTAGGAGCAAACCAGGTTAAGAGTCTTTCGGTCAGGGTATTGACCTATTAGCCCTTTGAAGAACCTAATGATCTATTAGGATCAACCTCATGTGAGGATTTACTACCCTTTTTGAGAGCTGCCCTGTTAGGGGCCTTAAAGATTTAATGCCTATTAGTTGCTACTGGGTAAAGGGATTTAGCTGCTATAACTGTTAGGATAACAATAGTGAGAAGATCCTCTTGTAACAATTTCTATGTCTGATAAGATCCACTTTAGATCATTACATCATCACATACACTTCATCTCCAAACTTCTCTGATCACCGCGATATCAAAGATACAACAATAGCTAATAAAAATTTCTTACGAATTCAAGATCATACACTCTTATATTCTTCATACCTCATCACACATTATAAAAACATCATTAAGTTAGCTAGAACATTGGAAAAATTCCCTAGGTTGAATGAATATAGACAAACATGCAATACACTCCTTACATAAGTCGGGCACCAACTTAACACATCAAATTATGTGTTGGTTAACCGATTCAAGTGATTATCATCATTACCGGTTAAGTTTCTATTAAATCCTCTATTCTACTAATCAAAATCCTTTTAACTGATCAAATATTCTTGTGCGCTCATGAATGTGTCTTCATCTAATAGTGTTCAATGCTTCTTCAAAACTGCAACACTTAATCCTTCGTGAATTTCCCGTACCGATTGTCAGATTGTAACTTTGTCTGCCATTTACTGGTTGAAGTCCTAATTACCAGTTCTAATGAAATTGTCTCTGCTTTACCGGTTAAGTCTTACCAGTTGCACTATAGGACTTAGATGACTTTAGACACATAGTTTCCATCAATGAAAACATACAAAATATTCATCATTCAACATTATAACTTCATACATGTATTGGTTGCATCAAGCAAACAAACATTACGAGTTGATCAAATGATCAAATGCCAACATAAATTGCTTCTGGAACCCAGACCTAAGGAAACATCTTTCATTTGAACTCCCGTGAGAAGGCTTGTTTGATTGCTCAGATTGATGAAATCTGGTTATGGCATAAGAGGATGTGTCATGTAAAATTTGATTGCGTTGTGAAGATGATTTCAACACAAATTGTTAGAGATTTGTCAGAGATTGTTGAACCTCATAATCCGGTATGTAGAGAATGTAAAATGGGTAAGAAAGTTAGAACTTCTTTCAGAAGCATACATGATAAATCTAATGAAATTATTGATCTTATTCATACTAATCTGTGTGGACCGACAAGGAATACAAGTTTTCAAGGTGATAGATATTTTATTTTACTTATTGATGACTATTCTAGAATGATGATTGCATTTTTAAGAGAAAATTCAGAAGTTTTTGAGAAATTCAAAGTCTTCAAAGTTATGGTTGAGACTAAGAAAGGACTGAAGATAAAGTGTTTAAGATTAGATCAAGGTGGTGAGTTTGCATCCAGTGAGTTCAACAACTTTTGTGAAAAGAATGGAATCAAAAGACAACTTTTTGCACCTATAACTCCACAACAGAATAGATTGATGGAAAGAAAGAATAGAACCATATTAGATGTTGCAAGGACACTTATGATTGAAGGTACATTTCCTGATATCTATTGGGTGGAAGTTGTCAATATTGCTTTAAACACTTTCAACAGAGTACACATAAAAGATTATACCAATAAGACTCCTTATGAATTATGGTTTGTTCATACTCCTACTATTAGATATTTCAGAATATTTGGAAGTAAATGCTACATTAGAAGAGATGATTCATTACACAAATTTGATCCTAGAAGTGATGAAGGAATATTTTTGGGTTATTATACTAAGAGGAAAGCATATAGATGTTATAACAAAAGATTGAATAGAATAATGGAGAGCATAAATGTTAAGGTGGATGAGAAAGGCAGTAATCAGATCAGATCATATGACTATGGACTAGAAGATGAATTTATCAAACTAGAACTGGTAATGCAAGAATCTTCTTAGAGCATTGAACCAGTGACTCCGACAACATCAAAAAATTCAATAGTGACCGTTGAATAGTAGAAAGAGTTAGTAAACAAATAAAATTCAAACACTCCCAAGTATGTGAAACTAAATCATTATGAAGATCAGATCATTGGAGAGAAAAGGAAAGTTGTGATGACTAGAAGAAGGTTAGCTACTAGAGAGGTATGTTTAATTTCTTAAATTGAACTAGAATAATTTATTGAAGCAAGTAAAGATGAAAACTGGATGAAACCAATGGAAGAAGAATTAGATCAGATAGAAAAGAATAAGACATGGGAATTAGTTCCTAGACCTAAAGATGACAATATTATTGGAACTAAATGGGTTTTCAGGAAAAAATTAAATGAGGAAGGTCAAGTTATAAGAAACAAGGCTATATTGGTTTGGAGAGTTTATTCATAAGAAGAGGGAGTTGATTATTGCGAGACTTATGCTCTGGTTGCAATAAATGAAGTGGTAAGACTATTCATTGCCTATGTTGCACACAAGAACTACAAGCTATATCAGATGGATGTGAAATGTGCATTTCTAAATGGAGATCTTGAGGAAGTCTACATTAAGCAACCTAATGGATTTTATTTATCAAAAGACAAGGACATCATTTATAGATAGAAGAAAGCTTTATATGGATTAAAAGAAGCCCATAGAGCATGGTATGCTAGATTGGATAGATATCTTTCAAAGCTCAATTTTAGAAATGTAATGTTAAAAGTAACCTATATTATAAAATTGATCATAATGACATTGATTATTGAAGTCTTTGTGGATGATATCATTTTTGGTGGAGAAGAAAGTCTATGCATGAAATTTGCTGATGATATGAAGAATGAATTTGAAATGTCTATAATTGGTCAGATGAATTTTTTCATAGGTTTGAAGATTACTCAGATTAATAAAGGTATTTTCATTTGTCAAACTAAGTATGTGAAGGAATTGCTTAAGAAATTTGGACTTGAGAATTCTAAACCTGTCGGTACTCCTATGATAACCAGTTGCAAATTGTCAAAGGATGATGAATCTCCTAAAGTGAATCCGAGTAGATACAAATCAATGATTGGTGGATTGTTGTACTTAACTCAAACTAGACCTGATATAATGAATGTTGTTTGTATTGCTTCTAGATTTTAGTCAGATCCTAGAGGAACTCATGATATTCCTAATAAGAGGATATTCAAATATTTGGTAGGTACAACAAACATTGGGCTACGATATCCAAAGAGTGATGATTTCAGACTATGTGCCTATATAAACTTTGATTGGGCAGGAGATGTGGATGATCAAAAGAGCACTACACATAGTGCATTCTTTCTTGGAAAGAAGTTGCTTTCATGGGTTAGTAATAAAAATCATGCACTTCATTATCTACTGCTGAAGTGGAATATGTAGATTTTGCAACCAACTGTACTTAAATTTTATGGATGAAATAGATTTTGAAAGATATAAGGGTAAGTTATGATGAACCTATTGTTATTCACTGTGATAATACTACTACTAATTATATGTCAAAGAATTTGGTATTTCATTCCAAATCAAAACACATTTCTATAGGGTATAATTTCTTGAAACAAAAGGTTGAAGCAAAGGAACTCAGATTGGTTTATGTGCCTACTAAGGAACAAATTGTAGAGTTTCTAACAAAACCATTACATAAAGATAATTTTGAATACCTCAGAGATTAGTTGGGGGTTACCACCCCTATAGAAGAGACTTAGTGATGCAGGGATCCATCAATCCTATGAGCTTATCAGATATATTTTTCTGATCCGGGTTGATGAGATGTTGCTACAACTTAGGGGAACTAGTCATTTGTTTGGTTGAGTATTTTTGCTTTGGTATATGTCCTTTGTTATTGATGTCAGAGGGGCAAAGATGGTGTTCATGTGAAAATCAATCTAATCTTTGAGAGAGATGGTGCTCATATGAAAATTAGTTAATCTTAGGGGTAGATACATTCAGATTAGCTTTTCAGAGATTATTGGCATTCTTTGGAACTTAGATTTTTTTCACATTCAGTGTTTCCATCAATACCAAAGGGGGATATTATTAGCATATTGTAAATTTTATTAAGTGTTTTCATTGATGTCAACACTATATCTCGATTGGATATGGTTCTATTATCCTGGTTGGACTTATCCTGGTTAGACTTGGTGTTATCTTGCTTTTGGCTATGATTTTGATCTAGTATGATCAGATCCTTGGATTCTGTTTTGGATTCTTATTCAAGATGGTTATAACATGCTTTCCATACTCTATTGGTTCATGATTTGGTTGTTCGATGGCTATCTCTTATGTTCTGGGTAGATATTTCTTGGTACTAGTTAGCGATATTGGATGATTTGGTTCAATGATTTTGGTCCGACTTATAAAATCGCTTTCTATCATGCTGAAGGTGCTTCTCAATCATGTCCTAATTATTTGGTGACTTTTCATTGGCTGGTGTGTTGTTATGATGGTCCTATTTGGACCTAGTTAGACTTTTTGTGTTATTTCACTGAGGGTTTGTACCGATTGGTGAAATGTGTTGGATTTTGGTCTTAGCAGAATTTTTGGTGGATGTAATTGTTTGAAAATTTGAATTAGGTCCATGCTATGTAATTTAATTCATAATATTGTTCTAGTGGTATTGTGTGATGCACTTTTTGTAATTATGGTATTTGGGTTTAGGGTTTAGCTGACCTTATCAATAAGGTTGATGATTTGTATTTATAGGTGACTTATTCATGTAATTGGGTATGGTTTTTTGCATAGATGGTTATGTCTAAATTATTAAAAAAAATATTTTGCGAATAAGGTTAGATCATTTAGCAAGGGTTGATAAGGATTTGGTGTTGTACGGCAGACATATGTGCTTAACTGAAACTGTATCAAGCATTAGTGGATGCTACTTTCATAGTTTATTTTCTCTAGATTGTGGTCCGATGTTTTATAATTTAGTGAGACTTCTCTTTTTGTGATGAGCAGTGAGCTCTAGGCTATTGGCCCGATTGCAAGTGCAATCCCCATTGTAATTATTTCACATGCTATTTGATTGTGGGTAGGGTTTCCCATTGTGGTATTTCCCTTTACTGGGTTTTCCACGTCAAAATTTTGGTGTCATGTGTACTTTACTTTCATTCTTTATCTTTTATTGTGTTGTGTTTCAGTATAAATCTTATAATTTGCATTAACTTTTGTACTTGTGTGAAAATGGATTCATCACCCCTCTCAATTTTCTCCTGGTATCAATTTATTCCAATAGTTGTAGCACTAATCTTAGGACTTTCTCTTTGTAGAATGTACTAAGAAAATTCCTTCATCAGTTCTACCATTAAATTTTCCTATATGCTCATCTCTCTTGATATAACATTTTCTACCAAATACTATGAAATATCTCTCATAGTAGGAACATGACCAAATCAAAGTTCATAAGGGGTCTTGTTGGTATCACCTTTGATGTGAAATCTATTGAATGTGTAAACAACAGTACTAATAGTTTCTTTCTAGTATATCTTAAGAACATTTCCTTCAATGAGCATAGTCCTTGCAACATCCAAAACAATTATGCTCTTCCTCTCAACAACTCCATTCTATAGAGGGGTTCTAGGAGCAGATAATTGTCTTCTAATCCAATGCTTCTCACATAATGAATTGAACTCACAACAACATAATTCTCCACCTCTATAAGATCTTAGACACTTCACCTTCAATCCAGACTCAGTCTCAACCTTTTCTTCGAATATCTGGAACGTGTCTAATGCTTTTGATTTCTCCTTCAAAAAGACAACCCACATCATCCTATAATAATCATCAATTAGCAACAAAAAGTATCTATCACCCTGCACAACTCTAACATTTTTAGGTCCACATAGGTTAGTATGCACAAGATATAGTAATCCTTCTAATGTATATGGTTTTCTTTTGAAATAAATCCTTGTTTTCTTACCCAACTGATATTCCTTACATACTAGATTAGTGGGCTTGACAATCTTAGGAAGATGTCTAATAACATATCTAGAATTGATCTTAATCATTGAATCAAAATTTACATGACACAGTCTCCTATGCCACAACCAACTCTCATCAATCTAAGCAATCAAACAACATTTCTTAGTAGAATTCAAATGAAAAACATTACCTTCAGCCTTACTTCTAGATGCAATCTATATGACAACGAAATTTAAGATTTTGCATTTTCCATGATTGAATTGTAGATCATAGCCTTTATCAACCATTTGTCCAACACTCAAAATTTTATGCTTCAAAACTTCAACATAAAAGACATCATTTTTTTTATGCTTACCATCAAAAGAAATAGAACCTCTCCCATGGATCACATAGGCTTTGTCATCTCCAAATATAACTATTACATAATTATATCTTTCCATACTCACAAATTTGCTTTTATCAGTGGTCATATGATGTGAACAACCACTTTAATTAGTAATTCATCTTTCTCTTCAACTTTAGCAGCTAAAGGTTTCTTCCCAGTAGTAGAGCTAGTGCAATCAATAGGTATAGGTCTGTCTTCCTTAATGGAAAGAAATACAACTTCATCTCCTTCTGATTCTTCATTTGTAATACCTTCATGAATAGCATAGTAACAGTTCTTCTAATTTTTATACTTCCAGTTATCCTTATCATACTTCTCATTCTTTTCAGAGCTATCATTCCTATAATGCTTATCAAACTTATCTTGTCTTTCATACTTAGCCATTCTCTCTAGGCATCTAGAAGAAAATTTTTCTATCGTATTACAAGAGAAAAATTTCAAAGGTAACTTTCCATCATACTTATCGGCACCTTTAGGCAATCTCTGGGAAATCAATGCTTCTAGTTCATTGAGCTCCCTTTCTTTCTCTTCCATCTCTCTTCTCTCTCTTTCATACCTAGATATTTTGTGTTCATCCGGATGATACCTCTTCTTACTAGATATAGATGTTGATACTCTAAATGTTGTTTCAGACTTTCCATGTGATTCTCCAAACTCAATTAGCTCAAATTCAACAAGTTTTCCTACGAGCATATCTCTTGTCACTATAGTCACACTCTGTATCTCATCAATAGCAGCAACCTTATGTTTATAGGGAAGGGGCAAAGATCTCACCACCTTACCAATAGTTTCATCTTCCTCAATGGTTCTACAGGCACATATGATACCTAAGTCAAGGTCATTGACCTTAGCCATGAAATAGTGTATGTTCTCATCATTCCCATCTTCAATGTCTCATATTTTCCTTTCAAGCTCTACAACTTAGCAACCTTCACATGTTTATCACCTTCATACACAATCTGAAGCTTTACCCAGATCTCGTATGAAGTTTGTAGTCCCATTAAATTTGTCATCTCAGAATCAGTTAGGGCAATAAAAAATGCTTCCTTCACTCTAATATTATGTTCAACTTCCTTGATCTCATCAGGAGTAGATGCTCCATTCGGATGAACAATGTGTGCATTCTTTGTAATCTTCCATTAATCTTCACCAAGATATTTCAAGTTCACTTACATCTAGTCATTCCATATAGCATAGTTACTTCCATCAAATCTTGAACTATCCTTCTTAAAGATAACACCTTGAGATACCATCTCGAATCTCCTCAAATGATTCAACTTCTACTGAAGGATCTAGCTCTGATACCAATTATTAGCAGTAGCCAACAAGGAAGCCTAAGAGTGGGGGGATGAATTAGTCTTCATTGGAATACTAAAATTAAATACAAAATATAGATAAGATAAACTGCAGAAATAAAACAAATAAGAAAATTGAAAGAACAAGATACAACACCAGGATTTTGACATGGAAAATATAGTTAAGGGAAAAACCATGGTGGGAACCAACATACAGTAAGATGATCCTCTACAGTAGTATGTGAAAATATTACAATGGGGAATGCACATGCATTCAAGCACACTTCCTATAGCTCACTGGTCAAATGATAATGGCCCAGAAGGCTACAACCCTTAGGGAAGTCTCACTTACTTATAATAAGATTCAAACTACAATCTGGAAGAAATAAACTGAAAGAATAGCATCTCCAAATGCCCAATTATAGTTTAGGTTAAGCATAGATGTCTACTTTGCAACACCAATCTCTCCTTGAAATCAACATTGAAGGATAAATTACTTTTTCACATATAAATATCTTTCTTATGATGTATAATTAACATTGACACCTATATTATATAGCAATAATGCCTATTTATACAATTCATCAACCTTGATAACAAGGTCGACTAAACACACAACCATCAGTTACAAAATTACATCACATGATACAAAGATCGACCACCAGAACAATATAATGGTTTACATAGTATAACATGGTCCTAAAATAAATTCCCAAATGCACAATGCCAACAAAAATCACATCAAGATCAACCGCAACATGCTACACCACTAGGAAAACCATATAACATGAGAATCAACACTGGTTGATAGAAACCACCAGAAACTTGCACAATGATCAATGCAAATCATTAAAACAAATAGGACATGACTAGGAAATGTTAGCAAGCATGTTAGAATCATCAGGAATAACTGCACAAACACCACTTATCAAATCTTCATCAGTCAATATTTGAAAGCTCAAGAACAGAACCAATCGACAACTATCATAAAGAAAGATAACTTGTGGAGCACCAAATCATGATCCATCTAAAAAGGATATATACAAGACTATCCCAAGAAATATCCCAAAAACTCATCACAAGATCTATTCACATCAGAATATACCTGAGGATATACCAAGCTCTACAAAACAGTGATTAAGAAAATGAAATAACAAACCAAATCATAAGATCTTCCCAATCTACAATCGCCAGAAAAATACATAGAAATATGTTGACATCAATGACAACAAAATTTATACTAGCAACAACAAAGACCAACAATATCCAACAATATTTTGCATTGATGGCAACATATGAATGTGAAAAACAATCATTGCAAAGAAAGATGATATCTCAAGAAAACTCCCCCTAAGATTAGGATATATAAAGAATTTTTTCACATGACCTCTCTCCCCCTTTCATAGCAATGCAAAATATCTCAAAATAGATAGCCAAATTCTCTCCAAAAATAGAGAAATCACTCTCTCTCCCCAAAACATAGACTACTCCAACAGAGGAGCAACACTGACTCACCAATCTGGATAAAAGGATGACTTGTGAAGTCCACTAAATTGAAGCAACTCAATGCATCTAGTTGTCATCAATAGGGGTGGATACCCCTAACTTGTACCTAAAATAGACAAATGTATCTGCATGCAAAGGCTTAGAGAAAATATCAGCAATTTGTTTCTTTGTATATACATAAGTTCCAGCTTCACCTTCTCTTCATTGACTTTCTCTCTCAAGTAATGATATTTGATTGACACATGCTTAGTATTTGAGTGTTGCACCATATTATTTTACATGTTGATAGTACCAGAATTATCACAGTAAATTATAGTAAGCTCATCATGGATAATTTTGATATCTTACAACATTTTCTTCATCCAAACTATCTGAGTGCTATTACTAGTAGCAACAATGTACTCAACTTCAACAGTAGATAAGGATACTGAATCTTGTTTCTTGGTAGCCCATGAAACCAACTTCTTACCCAAAAATAATGCTCCATCGATAGTGCTCTTCCTATAATCAAAATCACCAACCCATTCAACATCAGTTTAAGCACACAACATGAAATCATCATTCCTCAGATACCATAGTCCATAATCCATAGTTCCCTTCAGATATTTGAATATCCTCTTCACAACAGTGACATGACTCTCCTTCGGATCAACTTGATATCTAGTAGCCATACATACATCATGCATAATGTCTGGTCTAGTCTATGTAAGATATAGCAATCCACCAACCATATATTTGTATAAACTCTTATTAGCTTTCAGAGATTCATCATTCTTAAACAATTTATAGCCAGTCTCCATAGGAGTCCCAACAGATTTGGAGTCATCTAGCCTAATCTTCTTCAACAATTCCTTCATATACTTAGTTTGAGATATGAATATACATTTTCCAATTTGTGAAATTTGCAAACATAAAAAAAATCATCTCACCAATCATAGACATCTAAAATTCTTTCTGCATATCATCGAAAAAACTTCTTTCTCAAGTCATCATCACCTTAAAAGATAATATCATCAACAAAGACTTCAACAACTAGGATGCTATCATTTTCAATCTTGAAATATAGATTGTTGTCAGCAACACCTTTACTAAATCCCAATTTTAACAAATATTTATCTAGTCTAGCATATGAGTCTCTAGGGGCTTGTTTCAATCCATAAAGATATTTCTTCATTTTGCATACCATGTCTCCATCATCTGATAATGAAAATTCATCAGGTTGCTCAATATAAACTTCTTCCTCAAGATCACCGTTGAAAAGGGCAGATTTAACATCCATCTGATATACCTTGAAATATTTATAAGTAGCATAAGCAAGCAACATTATAACAACTTCAACTCTGGCAATCGGAGAAAAAGTTTCCTCATAACCAATTCCTTCTTGCTTTGAATATCCTTTGCAAACCAGTCTTTTTTTATTTCTAACAGTTTCACTGACTTCACTCAATTTCTTCCTAAATACCCATTTAGTACCAATAACATTCTTATCCTTACATCTAAGAACAAGTTCCTGAATACTGTTCTTCTCAATATAATCTAGTTCTTCTTCCATAGCTCTGATCCAATTTTCATCTTTGCAAGCTTTAACATCTTTAGGTTCAACTTTAGAAACCAAACATACTTCTTCAACAACTAAACTTCTTCTAGTCATTACACCTTTATTATTATCACCAATGATCTTATTTTTAGAATGATTCGGTCTTACATACCTCAAAGCCTTCTGATTGTTTTGATTATCAGGTTCCTGTACTCCTTAACCAGCTGCAGCAAAATTTGAGTTAACAATTTCTACCAGATCATTCTTCTTAGGTTATTCAGTATGAATAGGCATTAAAACAATATATTGACCATCATCATAACCACATTCTTTGATCTCTTTTTCAAGGTTCTTATCCACCTTCACATTTGCACTTTCCACTATCTTCCTCAGTCTCTTATTGTAGCACTGGTGGACTTTACTCTTTGTAGAATATCGTAAGAAAAATCCTTCATCACTTCTAGCATCAATTCCTATATCCTCATCTCTCTTGATATAACATTTGCTACCAAATACTTTGAAATATCTCATAGTAGGAGCATGACCAAACCAAATCTCGTAAGGGGTCTTATTGGTATCACCTTTGATTTGAACTTTGTTGAAAGTGTAAAGAACAATATTAATGGCTTCTTTCGAGTAGATGTTTGGAACATTTCCCTCAATGCGCATAGTCCTTGCAGTATCCAAAATAGTTACGTCCTACCTCTCATTAGCTCCATTCTACTGAGGGGTTATAGGAGTAGATAATTATATTCTAATCCCATTCTTCTCACATAATGAGTTGAACTCACCAGAACAGAATTATCCATCTCTATCATATCTCAGACCCTTCACCTTCAATCTAGACTCAATCTCAACCTTTGCTTTGAATATTTTGAACTTGTCCAATGCTTCTAATTTCTCCTTCAAAAAGACAACCCACATCATCCTAAAATAATCATCAATTAGAAACATAAAATATCTACCACACAACACATTTCTAACATTTTTAGGTCAACATAGGTCAGTATGCACAAGATCTAGTAATCCTTCTGATGTATACTATTTGCTTTTGAAACAAATCCTTGTTTTCTTCCCCAACTAACATTCCTTACATACCAGATAAGTAGGCTTGACAATGTTAGGTAGATCTCTAACATGTGTAGAAATGATCTTTAATCATTGAAGGAAAATTTACATGACATATTTTCTTATGCCAGAACCAACTCTAATCAATCTAGGTAATCAAACAACTTTTCTCACCATCATTCAAATGAAATTTTTTACCTTCATTCTTAGTTCCAGATGCAATCTCTATACTAGAGGAATTGAAGATTTTTCATTTTCCATTGTTGAATTATACATCATAACCTTTATCAACCATCTTTCCAACACTCAAAATATTATGCTTCAAATCTTCAACATACAAGACATTATTAGTGTTATGCTAACCATCAAAACACATAGAACCTCTCCCACAGATCACACAGACGTTGTCATCTCCAAATCTAACTATTCCACCATCATATCTTTCCATACTCACATATATTGTTCTATCACCGGTCATATGATGTGAACAATCACTTTCTTTTACCCATTCATCTTTCTCTTCAACTTTAACAGCCAAAGATTTATTCTCAAAAGTGCAGCTAGTGGAATCAAAAGGTACATGTCCATCTTCATTAATGGCAAGAAATACAACTTCATCTCCTTCTGATTCTTCGTCCATAATACCTTCATCAGTAGCATAGCAACAATTATTCTTATTTTTATACTTCCAATTAGGCTTATCATAATTCTCATGATTTTTCATATCTATCATTCCTATCATGCTTATCAAACTTATCATGTCTAGCATACATAGCCACACACACACACATGACTTCTTGGTGCAAGCTATGGAGTAACAAAATATTACTCAGCTTCCCAAGGTGGGTCCCATGGTTCTCTATTTCACAATGTCCCTCAAACCAATGTTTTTTCTCTCAGATCACTGAGCAAAATGGTTTAGGGATGGCAAATGCAAGAACGAGGGATGTTTAGATAGATTTTAGAATGAAATGCATGCTAAGCTGTGCATGATTCTAGAAATGCAATAAACTATATGATAAGATGACAAGGTTAGTATAAATACTATCCTAACATGATATATTTAGTCTATGATTGAGCTAAATGATAAAGAAAGTATTCTAAACATGCATATTTAGACTAAGAGAGGCTAAATGATGAGCATAAAAAATGATATAGAAGCTTGAATGTATTTGAGCATAAGTGTGATATTACAATTTTGAAGGATGATCAAAATGGAGGAATGAGAGCTCTATTTATAGCAAAAATAGGGCAATGGATGGTCAAGATTAAATGGCTTAATCAAGGGTTGAGTTTGAAAGCTGGGGATCCATGTTTGCATTTGGCACCAATGAAATGGTGACAAGTGTCAACATAGGGTTGGGTTGAGAGAAGGGGTTGGAGGCATTAAATGCCTAAGAAGACCTTAGGGTTATCTAGAGATAAGGGTTAAGCTTTGAGTTATGTTTACCCAATAGATTAAGAGTTAATCCAAGGATAAACCTTTGTGCAAATGATTAAGAGATAATCATGGTCAAAGCATTAAAGGCCTGATGAGACCCTTGGGTTGGGTGAAGGTTGAGTTAAAACAAATATTTTAACCATGTAAGAGGGTTTGGGTTAACCATTAATGGTTATTGGAGACTTTGGGGATTTAAGTGGTTGGAGGTTTGAAGCTTTTAATGGTTATTGGAGACTTTGAGGAATTAAGTGGTTGAAGGTTGAAAGCCTTTAATGGTTATCAAAGACTTGGAGGTTTGAGAAGTGACCTCTCATTTTCTTAGGAATGTGACAAAGTTTAGAAGATGGTTTAGGTTAATTAGAAGTGATTAGAAGATTCTAGAAGGGATTAGAAAGGTGTTTGGGATTTTGCAAGTGGATGAAGGGATAATAGGATTTAATTGAAAATAAAGTAATTTAATTCAATTTGGTTGCAATTAAATAAATTAGATTTATTTAAGTTAGGATAACTATTTAATTAAATTTGAATTTAATTAAAAGTGGATAGAAGGGATTTAATTGAATAAAATGATTTATTCATTAAATGGTATAGTGAATTTTATTAAATAAATTGAGTAATTTACTTAATAAAATAGAGGAATGCAGGTAATTTAATTAAATTGGATTTAATTAAATAGAGAAATGAACATAAAATATTCATTTTAGGAATATGGTCATTTTTATACGTCTACATTTTGCCCCTCTTTGAAGTGACGTGTGTGCACATGTTATTTCAAAGAAAATGATGTGTTTGTGTGATTTATGATCAAATGCAATTTTTGTGTCGCTCTTGTGATTTGTAAGTCGTGCCTCGGATTTGATTTGATGTGTGATGCCCCAAATTTGATATTTGATGGTGATGCCCCAGATTCGATATTTGATGGTGATGCCCCCTCGGGAGATGAATCAATTTTTTTATTTTTTTTGAAATTTTTTTATTTAATTTGATGAGGTTTGTATGATGTGTATGATTTCGTGCATGTGAAATGTGGGTAAATTGATTCATCTCTAGATAAGTTACAAGTGTTATGGTATAGGGGAGACTGCGACCATATTACAGGTCCATTTGGCTAACCCTAATCTCATTTTCCTCCTATAAAAGGGGAAAAGGGCTTGAATTAGAGTCATTTGTGCTCTGTTGACTTTGGAGAAAGAGAATTTGGTCTGCAGAGAAAATGCCTATTCCTTATCATAGACACCGTTTCGAGCGCGTTTGGAGGCATCGGAGACCTGCAGCGTATGGCCCACCAGTAAGTCAACATTTTTGACCCTCTTTGGATTTTTCATTTGGTCGTTTTTAGTCATTTTTTGATTTTCAAAGTTCGGGTTTAGCAGTTTAGTGCGTCTAGGTCATAGGTTAGCGCATATGAAGTTTAAAGTAGCGCATCCAGTCAATTAACAAAGTTGCGTCTGAAACTATTAGGGTAGTGCATATAAAACATAGGTTAGCGCATAGACCCAGAATAGCGCATAGAGTTGGGTGGGTAGCACGTCAAGTGAACAGGTTAGTGCGTAGCGTAGACCTAGCGCATAGGGGTCATAGGGGTTCGCATGGGTAGGGGGTTTTAGCGCGTAGGGTTAACCTAGCGCATAGGGTCAAATGGGTAGTGCCTAGGAGGTGTAGATTAGCGTGTCAGCTAGGTTGAGTGCATAGAGTAGGTTAGGTGGCACATGGGGGGAAAAAATTAGCGTGTAGAGTCAGTCTAGCACATAAGGTAGATAAAATAGCGCGTAGGAAAGGCAGCCTAGCGCGTGGGGATTTTTAGCGCATTGGATATCTGTTATAGCGCATCTGGAAAAATTTTTGCATGATGAGTGGATTTGCAAAATTTTTGTGTCGTGCTATCATGATTTGATGGATTTTGTCCAATATAAGTGTTGATATAACTTGTTTTGATTTGCGATATTTCAAGTTATGAATAGATATCAATGTGTTGTGTTTGATCAAATTATGATTTATTTGCATGCTCTATTTCAAATTCAATGTGTGAAGCCTGATGTGTATTACAAGCTGATATGGGTTGGAAACTTGAGTTGTGTTACAAGCTGATATGGGTGGGAAACTTGAGTTGTTTTACAAGTTTATGTGATTTTGGAGACTTGAGTTGTGTTACAAGTTTTGATATGGTTTTTGAGAACTTGAGTTGTTTTACAAGTTGATATGAAATGATAGGATTTTGAACTTGATGTAGATGAGCAAATTTGTTTCATGTTGTTGATGTGAGTTTGATTTTGATATCATTGTTTGGATGTGGAAACTGATATTGGATTTGTTGTGCATTTTGGACAGGAGTGATTGGATGTGGTTCAATCACAAGAGAGATTTCCCAAACCATGGAGATTGATACCACGATTGTCTCAGGCTGATCTTGATATTATTGAGAGATGTGGGTTGACATCCCTTTTAGATATGTCTCAGTTCACTGTGAACTGGGGGTTACTAACAACATTGGCTAAGAGGTGGCATAGCAATACGAACACCTTCCACTTTGCGACTGGAGAGATGACAGTCACCCCAGAGGACTGTTACAAGATTCTGTGGATTCCCATAGTAGGGGCACTACTACCATATGAGCACTCGGAGGAGGGTGGTACAGAGGCACTGCACTGCATCTTCCATGATGATACAGTCTGCAGCTATGAGATCCCATGGCAGAAGTTTTTAGACCTAGATTATGCACCACTACCATTTGTACTAGTAGGGTTTATTGGTGGATTCCTTTGTCCTGATCGCAGGTCAAAGGGATTCTCTATGGGATGGGGGCTAGTATTGGAGAAGATGGTGACACAGGGTCGACGGTTTTCATGGGGATCAGCTATGCTAGCCCATCTATACAGGGGCCTGCATGATGTAGTATACCTCAGTTATGATAGTTTGTCAACTGGCGTGACACTGTTATAGGTATGGTGCTAGGAGCACATTCCAGTAGTGAGGCCACTAGTAGACAGGGACAGGCCCGTAGGAGCAGCATATGCTTACGGCTATAGGGGTCTAGTTGTCCAGCGTAAGCTGGGCAAACTAGAGCACTGGAGAAGAGTGCTTGATGAAATAGATACGATCATCTGGCAACTGTATACAGGATGTGAGGTGTGGGCAGAGGATAGGTTGGAGATTCCCTTTGTTTTTATGACCAGATACCTGATCGGGAGGACCCTGTTTGTGATCGAGAGGTTTTTGGTGACCCGAGTTTTGAGGCAGTTTGGGTGCCAGTAGGGTATTCCACAGGGAGCGTGCCTATATGCACGGCGGTAGCAGGATGTAGCAGATTGTGGGCCGACCATTGATAGTGCAGTGGTGGTGGAGGAGTTTGTCGGGTTGGCCAGACAGATATGGGATTATGCCTCTGAGATTCAAGATGCGGGCATGACTGATGAGTTTGCTTGATTGTTTGCTGTGCGGGCAGTGGTTAGGATATATGATCCTAATGAGATGAGGTCGGCTTTTGATTCTGATGAGGAGGAGGGAGAGGGAGATGATGATGATGATGATGATGATGATGGAGATGATGGAGGATGAGGGAGAGGAGCCAGAGGGAGGTGGGGAGATAGAGGGAGGAGAGGGGATAGAGGTGTGGATAGAGCGGTGAGATAGGGAGTGTTAGACAAGGGTAGAGGTGGATTGGCTATTGGAGCTGGGGGAGAGGGGAGAGTGGGGGAGGTGTTAGCAACAGTGGGTGGCACGGATGAGGCGAGGCGACCAGCATAGAGGAGGAGGACAGATGTGCTCCCACCTCCAGCACCGAGGACAGGTCGAGTAGGAAGAGTTGCCCCGACATAGGTACCACTATGGGTTTGGATCCCTACACACGTTGAGGATGCATAGATCCGGACCTTATAGGTGACTGTACAGCAGATGCAGGCACAAATTTTGACTTATCAGTAGCAGATTTCTCAGTTGACCACTGAGCGGGACACTGAGATAGAGCGGAGGGGGCAAGTGGAGGATCTGGTGACAAGCATGCAAAGAGCAGCGGCAGGTGGTCCGATGAAAGATACCCTAAGAGAGCTAGCATTGAGGGCTTAGGAGGCAGAGTACTATCAGTGACATTATGAGGCTACAGTACCCAAGGATTGTCGAGTATAGAGTTTTGCACAGTCAAGATCTAGTCGATCTCGAGAGACTAGGTCACGATCGGAGAGTCATGGTGTCACAAGGCCACCGAGATAGGATCCTCCTGGGGATCCAGGAGTAGGGACATCTAGAGCGAGACCATCTCCATCAAGAGATAGTCATACTTGAGAGATATGGTCTTTGTTGTATTTTTGAGCCTTGTATTCTTTATACTGGACACAGTGTTTTGACACTTTTTGTACATTTGGATCAGTTTGAGATATATATATATATATATATATATTCGGCACCATCTGTTTTGACCATGTGATGTATTTATATGGATGCATGTTATGTGGGCTATTTCATTACATTATGATGATGCAATGCTTGAATGTATGATGGAGGATGTATGCTTTAGATTTATCTTGAAAATGAGATGTATGATTTGATATGCTGTGAGATGTATCTTGAAAATGATATGTATGATTTGAGATGTAAAATGATATGCAACTAATATTTTTGGAGCACCCTCATTCTTGTATTTTGCCATCCTGATACAACCATATGTTATTTGGTTTCTTTGTAGGTTTCATCATTGAGCATTGATTTGTTTCGGATATGTTGAAAATTTATACAAGCATAATGGTATAATTGAACCATGATGACCTGAGAAAAATTTACATGATTTTTTATTTTGCAAGATAGCACAAGCGTCAAGGTATAATTGAACCAGGACAACCTAAGTGCGTATTGCGTAAATAGACAAGATTAAATCATTTGTATGTGTGAAGTGGAATCAGGTCTTCAGTGATATTTGATGTATCACGTCTCGAAGCAAGGATTCACATAGTACAAGTGATCGCCTCCTAGACAGAAGACTAAGAAAATATTGGAAGTTCCTCCAATAATTTAAAAAGTTCAAAATGCAAAAAATAGTCTAGATTTTTATGCAAGAATGCAACATTTAGTACTTTAGAAAATCATCCATCCTTGGTATTTTTGTGAATTGTTTTGTTTTGTTTTTGTGATGAAGCATAGTTTTGGTTGTTGGATGTCATGCTTCTGAGTTTTTGGCAATAGTGCTGATGTTTTGAATATTTGCAAATTTTTGAACCAGTTAATGTCCCTAGCTGAGTGTGCCTGTTGATATGATCATGTACAGTGATTTCCAAGCCATGGTGGAATGCGGTAAGAGGATATAGATGGATAAATCAAGACAGTGACTACGCTAAGTATGTCCTGAATGGATATATGCTAAGTGTCGGGCAATGGCTGATAATGTGTTGATGGATAAAATGGTATGGAGATAGATAAAGGAGTCATTCTTTCACAAGAGTGCCTGTTTACAAGGTTTTCACTATTTGTTTTTATTGTACTTTGTTTTTGCTTTTTTTTTTTTTTCTAGATTTTTTGATTTTTTTGATTGTTTTGGGCTTTTTTCGTGCACTAGGCTTCTTAAGTATAGTACTTCTTCAGATGAATGCTATTAGTTGGGTCATCGAGCACATCTCCTTCTGAAGTTTTAAGCTGATAGGCACCTGATCCATAGACTGATATGATAACATAGGGACCCAACCAGTTAGGTTCAAATTTCCCTTTCTTTTCTCAATCTTGCTGATTTCTTGGATTTTCTTTGAGGACTAGGTCACCAACTTTGAAATTTCTGTGAATGACCTTGTGATTGTAGCTTCTGCACATGCGTTGCTGATATGCTTTGAGATGGGTGTAAGCATGTTGGCATCTTTCGTCCAATAGTTCAAGTTCTTGCACTCTGTTAACTCGATACTCTTCATCTAGGATTAAACCTTTCAAAGAGACTCTGAGAGATGGGATTTCTACCTCTCGGGGTAAAATGGCCTCTGATCCATATACCAATGAGTATGGTGTTGCTCCTGTAGGTGTGCAGATGCTGGTTCTGTATGCCCAAAGTGCTAGATTGAGTTGTACATGCCAATCTTTGCCTGCCTCATTCACTGTTTTCTTTAAGATTTTCAAGATTGTCTTGTTAGATGTTTCTGCTTGACCATTGCCCTGTGGGTAGTATGGTGTAGAAAACCGATGTTGGATTTTGAAATTTTCACATAGTTCTTGTACATCTTGGTTTTTGAAAGGTCATCCATTATCTGTGACGATTGAACTTGGAATACCATATCTGCAGATAAGATAATTTAGGATAAAAGAGGCGATTTGTTTCCCAGTCACTATGGTCAGGGGAATTGCTTCAATCCACTTGGTAAAGTATTCTGTTGCAGTTATAATGAACTTGTGTCCATTTGAAGATGAAGGATGAATTTTGCCAACCAAGTCTAGTCCCCATTGACAAAAGGGCCAGGATGTTGTAAATGGTTGTAGTTCCTGTGCTGGTGCATGTATCAGATTGCCATGGATTTGGCATTTAGGACATTTCTTGGTGAAATGATATGAGTCTTTTTCCATTGTAGGCCAGTAGTATCCCATTCGTAGAAGCTTTTTAGCAAGAGTAGTGCCACTCGAATGTGTGCCACAAATACCTTCATGAAGCTCGTGTAAAGCAAAATCGGAATCATTGCGATCAAGGCAACGAAGAAGAGTACCATCTAGACCTTGACGATACAAAGTATCAGCGGTAAGGGTATAATGGGCAGCTTGTTGGATAAAGTTACATTTTTGGTTATGGGATTGGTTAGTTGGTAAGATATTGTGTTTGAGATAGTCGTATATTGGTCCATATAACGGAGAATTCGAACTTGTCAAGGCATAGATAACCTGGGATTCAGAGTGGTCATAGGCAGGGGAGAACAGTTGCTCTACCAGGAACTCGTAATGACTCTGTTGCTCTAGAATTTGTAGTAGTGAAGCGATAGTAGCCATTGCATCGGCTGCTTTGTTGTTCAATCTTGGTATTTTTTCGAAGATGATGTGCGCAAAATATTGTTTGAAGTCATCCACCATTCACTTGTAGGGTAGTAGCTTGTCATCCTTTGTTTGATAGTTGTTGTTGATTTGCTTGACAACTAGTTGTGAGTCTCCATAGAATTTTAACTCTATGATTTTCCATTTGATGGCCATTTTGATGCCTATAACCAATGCCTCATATTCAGCCACATTATTTGTGCATGGAAACATAAGCCTATATGATCTTGGCATAGTGTGTCCTTCAGGAGTCATGAATAGAATGCTGGCCCTTGAACCATGTTGTGTATAGGATCCGTCAAAGTATAGGGTCCATTGTTTGGGAGAAACAGAAAGAACGTCCCTGTCTGGAAATTCAATCTCCATGGTTTGTTTTCCTGGTAGCGGTGCGTCAGCTAGCTAATCTGTAATTGCTTGTCCTTTGATGGGACGTCTTTCTGTGTATTGGATGTTGAATTCACTGAGAATCATGACCCATTTAGCTAATCAGCCTGTAAGAGATGCCTTGCTGAGCAGATATTTGAGAGGATCAATTTTTGCTACTAGCTGAATGGTGTGTGCTAGCATATAATGTCGAAACTTCTAAGATGCGAAGACCACTGTTAGGCAAGCCTTTTCAATGAATTTATAATTGAGTTCATAGCCATTCAATGTCCTACTGATGTAATAAATGGCCTGTTCCTTTCCTTGTTGATCTTCTTGTGCCAATAGTGCCCCCAACGATATATCTATTGTGGAGATATATAGTAGAAGAGGCTTTCCTGCGACTGGTGGTACCAGAACTGGTGGATTCATCAAGTACTGTTTGATTTGGTAAAAATATTCTGCACATTTAGTCTCCCATCTGAATGGTACATTTTTGTGTAGCAAATGGTTAAATGGTAGACTTTTATCTGCTAGTTGAGCGATGAATCACCTGATTGATTGAAGTCATCCCTGTAGAGATCTGAGTTGACTGATATTCTGTGGTGGTGGAATGTCCATAATAGCTTGTACCTTTGCTGGATCAACTTCAATGCCTTTAGCTGAGACTATGTAGCCTAATAACTTGCTTGATGTAACTCCAAAGACACACTTCTTAGGGTTGAGCCTGACTTGGAATTTTGCCAATCGATCAAAGATCTTTGTTAGGATGCCGAGATGTTCGGCTCTGGTGAAGGATTTAGCTAGTAAATCATCCACATAGTCTTCCATAAATGTGTGCATCATGTCATGGAATATTGTTGTCATTGCTCTTTGATAAGTGGCCCCTGCATTCTTTAAGCCAAAAGGCATAACATTCCAACAGTACGTTCCCCAAGGATAGGTGAATGTTGTTTTATCTTGATCTTCAGGAGCTATTTTGATTTGATTATAGCTTGAGAAACCGTCCATTAGTGAGAGCATTGCATGGCCTGCTATGAGATCTACAATTATGTCGATACTGGGTAGAGGAAAGTCATCTTTTGGACAAGCTTTGTTGACGTCCCTGAAATCAGTGCATATTCTGATACTACCATATGGTTTTGATACTGGAACAATGTTGGAAATCCATTCTGCATAGTCAATGGGTCGGATGAATTCGACATCTAATAATTTCTTTAGTTCAGTTTTGACCATGAGTGCTACCTGTGGATTCATCTTTCATAGCTTTTGTTTGACTGGCTTAACTCCTGTAGAAATGGATAAGTGATGCATGATTAAGCATGGATCTACTCCAGGCATATCGGCATATGACCAAGCAAAGTTAATTTTCTATCTTGTAAAGAAGATGATGAATGCTAATCTTTCTTCCTCTGTCAGAGATTCTGCAAGGTGTATGTTTCTAGCTGCTTCCTGTGGTACCAATGTTGATTAATTGAGTGGGTTCAATCAATATGGGTGATCCCTCATGAAAGTGCTCAGGAAGAGTGTCAAGTCTCCCATCATCAGGTGCCTTAAAAAGGTTTTCACCTTCAGATGCATCCTTTATTTTTACTTTTTTGTGATCTAAAGCTGCCATTGACTGGTTTTCAGCATCAGATCCTTTATTTGGTTTATTTTTGCGACTGAGAGACTTGGCACTTCATAATTGATAGACATTGTTATTTTGTTCACTGGTAGAGCCTGTTTTGGGATTTGTGGTACATAGATAATGGATAATAGATTCATCATTTGGGAAAATTGGTAGATCATGGGTTTCAGGTTCATCCCAGTCGATGAGGTCAGGAAAGACAAGTGGTAAGGAATCGTGGGGTGGATCAAGCTCTGCTACTGTAAGCGTTAGGACAAAGGTTTCATTGTCATTGGTCTTGGATTTAAAGAAGTCCAGGGTTTTATCGAGGTCTTTGATGGTATCATCTTCCACATAGACTTGTTCATAATATTCCTGTTTTCTTTCCTTGGCATCATAGATATGTTGTGGTCCAAATTCAAGAGGTCTATCTTCTGCGTTATGTTCTTCTTGAGAAAGGGATATAGAATCAGTATCATCTAGGATATTTGTAGTAGCATTGGAGCAGGTACCCCATTCATATTCATTTGAATCTATCTCATAGGCATCATCCTAGATTCTATCTATGCTGCAAACAGGTATGTTGTATGGTGAAAACAAATCTTTGATAATGGATACCATTTTGATGGTTTTTGTTGATTCTGTATCAGATCCATCTTCCACTTTCTGGATTTGTTCATAAACTGTGCTTCCTCAGGGAGGAATAATGGTATCTGGAGATGACATGATTTGTTCTTGAGACATCAATATTTGAATATGAGCTACCGCTGTAGATATGGCCTTCTTATGATTTAGAAGCTTTTCCTGATGCAACTTCTGATCTTGACGTTTTCTTGTCTTGTGGATTGTTTCTGCTGATTCAAAGAGTGCCTCCTACCAGAATTCTTCTTTGTACTTCTTCTTTACCTTCCATTGAGGTTTTGTAGTTGTGTGTGGTGACTTTTTTAATAGGAACGTGAGTTTAGAACCCAATCCTACTTTGTCTCTACTAGGTCATGAAGGAAGATCTATAGGTTCAGTGACTCCTTCCTTGTGTTTCCCAATAGGTCCTTTACCATCATATCCCATTTGTTTCATGATCAAGTATCCTTTTCCATATAGGTGTGTCGGTAGAACAATGTCCAGAGCGGCAGTTCTATTATCTTCTTCCTCATCTTTGTATAATAGCTCAGAATGTCCTTGTCCTCTAATTCATGTGCTAGAGTACCCAATTGGATGAAGGTACCATCAAATTTAGTGATGGGCTGAGTGGCCAGATGTGTTGACGTAATAGGCAATCCATGAGATCTAGGTGACGTTGGCAATTTGGCTAAACATAAAGGCTCCAAAGAATATTCTCCCATGCCCTGGTCTTTGATTTGCATCGTCTGCTTGAAGTCTTCAAATAAGGAGTTGGGCTTTGCTGTTTGTAGATCTGCTATCAAGGATCGTTGCTTTTCTCTATTATGAGGAACCAAACTATCTTGGGCTACCCCCATTGCGTTGCAATGTTGAAATGGATTATGATCAGCTGATATGGAGATTTCTTGACCATCATAAGGAAATTTGACACACTGGTGATATGTAGAAGGTACTGCTTGCATTTCATGTATCCAGGGTCATCCTAACAAAATCTTGTAGGTTAGATCTATGTCTAAGACTTGACATATAGTATCCTTTTGCACTAGTCCCACTTGAATAGGTAGTATCATTGTTCCTCTAGAGGACCTTTCCTCATCATCATAAACTTTTATGGTAATCTTCTTGCAAGGATCAATAGACTCTTCTGAGAAGCCTAATGCACAGATAAGCTTTAAAGTACAAATATTAAGTTCGGCTCCTTCATCTATTAAGACTCTTTTCACTCGATGTTTGCAAACAATGACTTCAATATGGAGAGGAGTATTATGCGGATGGCTCAAAGAAGTATTGTCATGCTCTGAGAAGGTTAAGTTATGAGGTTCTATCATATGGGCGACCATGGCTTGAAATCTGTCTGTATCCAGATTTTGAGGTACATTTGTTTCCAATAGTGCTTGTTCCAATATGTCTTTGTGTTTGGGTGATAGTTTCAATAACTCTAGTATAGATATCTGAGCTAGAGTTTTGCATAGTTGGCTAACCAAGTCATATTGGATTTTTGTGGTGGTAGTTGTAGGTGCAGTATGTCCTTTCAAGACATATTTTTGAGTTTGAGTTGTTACATTGACAGATTCATGATCCTGCCGATCTCGAATGGTGATGACATTGACGTGATGATCTTCAGCTGATATGTGGTTGATGGTATTGTTGTAGATGTGATTGATACGAGCTCCGCATGTATCATCCGAATTTGATGCTCCATCTTTGTTGTAATTTGGGAGAGGATTTTTGAAGGCTCCGTGATAACCATTTGTTTTGAGACCATCCACCGTTAAGTCACCTCGATCAATCATGTCTTGTACCAGATGTTTCAATCTCATGCAATCGTTCATTCTATGACCTTTGTTATGATGAAAATCACAATAATGTGAATCATTCCACCAAGGTGGTTTGATTGGGGGTTCATAGTTGCTAATTGGAGGCAAAGAAAGAATCTTGTTTGTCAAAAGTTCTCTGAATTCTGATTCTAATGATTGTCCCAGTGGTGTGAAGATACTCTTTTGAAAATTGTTTGTGTTGTTGTGTGAATTGTTGTTAGGACCTGGATTCATGTTTTTGTTTTGATTATCAGTGGTGTTGTTTGTGTTGAGTTGTGTTATAAGTGATGCACTCATCGGGCAAGAATGTCGGATTGATCTTTCCTCTGTGGTTTATTTTTTGATTAAAAGCAGATTTTCGACAGTAGGCTCTTGTCTTCAAGGGTTCTTTGTCAAATTCGTTGGATTTGTTTTGGATATACCATTTGACGTGATAAAGGAATACCCAATGAGATTTGAAGAGTTGATGATTGATGTATAAAAACTTATTTCTCTTGATGAATTTGGAAAAACTAGGTTGTTGTTTCTTCAATGTGATGTTACGATAAAGGTTCTTTCTTCTCAGAATAAGGGGATTAGTCATGCATGAGTGATCAATAGTTTCCTTTGAGTGGTGTGGATTCAGTTGATTCTTGTTTTCAAAAATTTCAAATCTTACTCTATCAAAGTGAAGGTTTTTAGATGCCCCTTCACGAAAAAACATGTCAAATGATATGGAGAAAAAGCCTCTTGATCTGGAAACTTGATTTGATAATATTGAAAAGTTTAAACAAGTGTTTTGAGATAAAAACCCGTAAGATGGTAAAGGATTCTGTTGATACTGATGATGAGATTTTTTGGATTATGATAGGAGAGACGTCCTTTATCATGTGATTCATTTAGGATTTTGACAACGTTCGTTTTGACACAAATTTAGCTTGAGAAATAGTTCTAAGGGTTTGTTTGTCACTCTGTTTTGATGAAAGATGATGTGGATGGAAAAAAGGCTCTTAAAAAATGTTTTTAAAAATTTCAAAATTTTTCCCGATTTTGCTCTCTGGTTTTCTGTTTTTGATCATGTGCTAGAACAGTGACTACATGCACTACTAAAATACCTCTATGCGCTAAAATAATAACCACACGCGCTAGGCTGCCCCCAAACACGTGCTAAAGTTTTGACTGTTAAAATTATTTTCTAGCTATTTTGAAAAGGCTATGCGCTATTTTGGGCCTGTCACGTGCTAACTATTGAGCTTGATGTGCTAATGTTGTGTTTCTATGTGCTAAGTTGTTGCTTCCACGCACTAAAGTTTTGGACTATTTAAAATTATTGTCTAACTGTTGAAAAAGCTATGCGCTATCCTAGGTTTTCTATGCGCTAATTGTTCAACTTTATGTGCTAATGTTTGGTTTCCACACGCTAAGCTGTTGCTTCCACGCACTAGACTATTTTTCGGATGCGCTAAATGTTTCAACACTAATTTGTCCTATGGTAAAACGCTACTATTTTGACCCAACGTGCTAATTTGATGTTTTGATGCGCTAACAAAAGTACCACATGTGCTAAGAAGTTGTTCTTATGCGCTAAACTGTCCTGATTTTTTCTTTAGTTGATTCTTTTGTGATTTTTGAAATTTTTTTGTGAAATTTTCAAGTTTGATGGATGATTTTTTGAAGTAATAAATGCAACCATGGCACAAAAAGTACAACCATTTTGCCTAATCTAACAAAAAGTGTATGTTCTGCGAGGATGTGTTTAAATCTCCAATGTTTTAATAGGTTTGGATACAAATAATACACTTCAGAAAGACTCTTTAGTCAAGGGTCATAAATAACATCATAGCCCACTAGTCTCGATACTCCGTCAGCTCAAACAGCCGTGTCACCCCCTAGAGGGTGCCCGTTATTTTGTCTTTTGCTAGAAATTAACTCAAAGTGAATCGCTTCACAGTTGAGTAGTTATCTTGGGAGATATATGGTGAGTAATCTTGGGGGCGGATTTTTCCCCACCCTTGCACTATGATGTTATAAATGTCTAGTTATCGACTCGGTTCAAAGTTTCTATTTTTATGGTTCATAATCAGGCTTCCTATTTGACCATCAGTGATAAACTCCCTCAGGAGGCTTCCCAACCTTTAGAACAAAGGCTTTACGTATCTCAAGGATACTAGGGGAAGGCTAATCGCTGCGCGCAATCATTGAAAAGGACTTTCATCACTTTCCACATTTGATTATAGTGGGTTGGAATTCTTGGCATCAAAGTCGTTCCCCACTTAGGTCGTTCTCTTCACACCAGCCATAAATGGCTTTAAGAGTTGATTCCAACTCCTCAGGAAAGCAGGCCTGCTAAAGGTTGTATTGCTTGAAGTAAATAAAGCTTTTTAAGAGTGGTCTAGATTTTTGATCACCCAATTAAGGGGAGAGCATATTCCTTCCACTTTCGAGACAAAGTAATCAAGTTGGTTCTTTTTATCCTTTCAATTCAGTGATTTGCTAGAATCTATGTGGAGATGTTGCTCCACAAAAACATGGTGTTTATTTTATCCTTTCAAGGCAATGATTTTCTAATCTATGAAAAGGAATTTGGTCAACAAAGCAAAATTTTGATCTGTGGTCAGCAAAATGAAAATCAATAGGGGAAAACTTTCCCTTTTTGTTTTGTGCAAAATAAAAATGATGTTCTTTTACTTTGCAAAAATAAAGTGAATCCTTTTAGACACCAAAGGATGGTGAGATTTTTTTTAGCCCTTTTTTGGAAAAAATAAATATTGTTTTGTTCTTTTTAGAACCCAAGCTAAGAAATTTTCTCCTAGAAAAGCAAGAAAAGATTTTGTTTTTGTGGTTCGTTTTACAGCACAAAAGTAAGGTGAGTCTAATTTTACCCAACAAGAATTAAAATAACTCTAAATTTTAACTAAACTAAGTTAGCCAGAATCTAAAACTATTTGTAATTCTACAAATAAAATCTAGCGCTGCCTGCAAGAAATTGTTAGAGTCCTGCAAAATTCCAATCAAAAAGTCAAAAAAATCTGAATTTTGGTGGACTTCCACAAGTCTAAATTTTTATTTCGGTTACAATTTTAAATTTTTGTCTTTTGTCTGTGATGCGCTATAGAAAGGACTGCGCACACTACAATATAACCTGGATGTGCTAAAATAATGTCCTTATGTTCTACCCTATTTACTGGATGCGCTACTCTGTGCGTCGGAAGCACTGCTCTGTTTTCTCCCGCGCTGAGACCTGCAGGAAAATTAGTGAGTGGATGAGCTAAAAGATAGTCTTCACACACTAGATGATGGACTCCACGCGCTAAACAGTAGATTGGATGCGCTACTCCGTGCATTGAAAGCACTGCTTTGTTTTTCTCCCATGCTGAGACCTACAGAAAAATTTTAGTGGGGTTATGCGCTAAAGGAAGGACTTTACGCACTATAGTAGAGACGCTACACGCTAGACTGTTAACCGGATGTACTAGGGAATGTTTCCCATACGCTAATTCCTATTTCCCATGGACCTGCAAAAGTGGTTAATTTTAAAAACCAATTTGATATATGCGGTTTAGCCCCACGGTGGGCGCCAGAAATGTATGCGAGAAAAGTGGGTTAATAAAACTTAATATGTGAAAATATTACTAAAAGACTAGTCCACACACATACACACAGGACTTCTTGGTGCAAGCTATGGAGTAACAAAGTATTACTCAGCTTCCCAAGGTGGGTCCCATGGTTCTCTATCTCACAATGTCCCTCAAACCAATGTTTTTGCTCTCAGATCATTGAGCAAAATGGTTTAAGGATGGCAAATGCAAGAACGAGGGATGTTTAGATGGATTTTAGAATGAAATGCATGCTAAGCTATGCATGATTCTAGAAATGCAATAAACTAGATGATAAGATGACAAGGTTAGTATAAATACTATCCTAACATGATATATTTAGTCTATGATTGAGCTAAATGATAAAGAAAGTATTCTAAACATGCATATTTAGACTAAGAGAGGCTAAATGGTGAGCATAAAAAATGATATAGAAGCTTGAATGTATTTGAGCATAAGTGTGATATTACAATTTTGAAGGATGATCAAAATGGAGGAATGAGAGCTCTATTTATAGCAAAAATAGGGCAATGGATGGTCAAGATTAAATGGCTTAATCAAGGGTTGAGTTTGAAAGCTGGGGATCCATGTTTGCATTTGGCACTAATGAAATGGTGTCAAGTGTCAACATAGGGTTGGGTTGAGAGAAGGGGTTGGAGGCATTAAATGCCTAAGAAGACCTTAGGGTTATCTAGAGATAAGGGTTAAGCTTTAAGTTATGTTTACGCAATAGATTAAGAGTTAATCCAAGGATAAACCTTTGTGCAAATGATTAAGAGATAATCATGGTCAAAGCATTAAAAGCCTGATGAGACCCTTGGGTTGGGTGAAGGTTGAGTTAAAACAAATATTTTAACCATGTAAGAGGGTTTGGGTTAACCATTAATGGTTATTGGAGACTTTGGGGATTTAAGTGGTTGGAGGTTTGAAGCTTTTAATGGTTATTGGAGACTTTGAGGAATTAAGTGGTTGAAGGTTGAAAGCCTTTAATGGTTATCAAAGACTTGGAGGTTTGTGAAGTGACCTCTCATTTGCTTAGGAATGTGACAAAGTTTAGAAGATGCTTTAGGTTAATTAGAAGTGATTAGAAGATTCTAGAAAGGATTAGAAAGTTGTTTGGGATTTTGCAAGTGGATGGAGGGATAATAGGATTTAATTGAAAATAAAGTAATTTAATTCAATTTGGTTGCAATTAAATAAATTAGATTTATTTAATTTAGGATAACTATTTAATTAAATTTGAATTTAATTAAAAGTGGATAGAAGGGATTTAATTGAATAAAATGATTTATTCATTAAATGGTATAGTGAATTTTATTAAATAAATTGAGTAATTTACTTAATAAAATAGAGGAATGCGGGTAATTTAATTAAATTGGATTTAATGAAATAGAGAAGTGAACATAAAATATTCATTTTAGGAATATGGTCAGTTTTATACGTCTACACCTATCATGCTTATCAAACTTATCATGTCTAGCATACATAGCCATTCTCTCTGGGAATATAGAAGAAAAGTGTCATATCTTATTACAATAGAAACATTTCAAAGGAAACTTTCCATCATTCTTACTGTCACCTTTAGGGAATCTCTAGGTAATCAATGCTTCAAGTTCATCCAATTCCCTTTTTTTCTCTTCCATCTCTCTTCTCTCTCTTTTATATCTAGATAGTCTGCATTCATCAGAATCATACCTCTTTTTGTCGGATGCAAATTTAGATGCTCTAAATGTTGTTTTAGCCTTTCCATGTGATTTTCCAAATTCACTCAACTCAAATCTAGCAAGCTTTCCAACTAGCACATCTCTTATCATTGTAGTCACACTCTTGAACTCATTAATAGTAGCAACCTTATGTTTATAGGTAGGATGCAAAGATCTCAACACCTTAGCAACAATTTTATGTTCCTCAATGGTTCCACCAACACATTTGGTATCTAGGAAAAGGTCATTCACCTTAGCCATGAAGGAATGTATGTTCTCATCATCTCCCATCTTCAATGTCTCATATTTTCCTTTCAAGCTCTGCAACTTAAACTTAGCAACCTTCCCCTATTTATCATCTTCATACATAATCTCAAGCTTCACCTAGATCTCATGTGGAGTTTGTAGGCCCATTATATTTTCCATCATATAATCAGTTAGGGAACTAAGCAATGCTTCCTTCACTCTAACCTTATGTTCATCTTCCTTGATCTCATTAGGAGTAGATGGTCCATTCAGAGGTGCAGTATAGGCATTCTTTGTAATCTTCCAATAATCTTCCCCAAGACATCTGAAGTGCACTTCCATTTGGTCATTCTATATAGCATAGTTACTTCTATCAAATATCAAAGTATCCTTCTTAAAGATAACACCTTGATCTCCCATCCGGAATATCCTCAAGCGAATAAGCTTCTACCAGATGATCTATCTTTGATACCAAGCTTTAGAAGCAACCAGAAAGGAAGACTGAGAGGCGAGGTGAATTAGTCTTCACCAGAATACCAAACATAAACACAAAACATAGGTTTGATAAACTATAGTAATAAAATAGATAACAAAATTAAAATCACAATACACAACACCAAGATTTTGATGTGGAAAACCCGGTTAAGGGAAAAACCATGGTGGGAACCTACCCACAAAAAAATGATACTCTATAGTAGTATGTGAAAATATTACAATGGAGAATACACATGAATTTAGGAACACTTCCTAGAGCTCACTACTCAAATGATAATGGCCTAGAAGGATACAACCCTCAGGGAAGTATCACTAACTTACAATAATATTCAGAGTACAACCCGAAAGAAATGAACTGAAAGAATAGCATTTCCAAATGCCTGATTGTAGTTCTGATTAAGCACAAATGTCTTCTTTGCAACAACAATCTCTCCTTAAACTCAACATTGAAGGATAAATCACTTGTTCACACATAAATCTCTTTCTAATAATACAAACTTAACATCAACAACTAAATTATAAAGAAATAACACCTATTTATACAATTCATCAACCTTGATAACAAGGTCAGCTAAACCCTCAACTCTCAATTAAAAAATTACATTACATGATACAAAGATACCACCAAGACAATATAATGGTTTACATAGCATAACATGGTCCTAAAAAAAATTTCCAAATGCACAACACTACCAAAAATCATGCCAAGATCAACTGCAACATGCTACACCACCAGGAAAATGGCATAACATGAAAACCATCACCATTTGATAGAAACCATGAAAAAATTGCATAATGTTTAATGTGGTTCATTAAAATAAATATGACATGAATAGGAAATAATAGCAAGCATGTTATAATCATCAGGAACAACTACACCAACACCACTTATCAAATCTTCATTGGTCAACGTCTGAAAGCTCAAGAATACAACCAATCGACAACAGCCATGCAGAAAGATAACTTGCGAAGCACAAAATCACTATCCATCTAAAATGAAGATGCACAAGGCCATCCCAAGAAATATCCCAAAAAACATAGCACAAGATCTAATCACACCAAAATATACTAGAGGATATACCGAGCTCTGCAAAATAGTGATCAACAAAACAAAACAACAAACTAGTTCATAAGATCTTCCCAATCCACAATCATCGGAGAAATACATAGGAATATGTTGGAACTGTTGGCATTATATGAACCGGTATAAGGACATAATGATATTGTATGTTGTCATTGATGTCAATATGTGATATGAAGTGAACCGGCATATGTGATATGTGAGAAGAGAGAACCAACATATGTGTGAATTGGTATATATGCCAAAGTGAAGTAGTATATTTCTTCAAAATGAACTGGCACATGGAAGCACTCTATGACTACCAGTTCATAGGTAGTTTCCACTTTAGGATTTCCATTTGGAGTAGCTCAAGCCTATGTGACTCAATTGGTGATCTTTGTGTGATGAGTTAATAGTATAACAAAGAACAAGTCATGTTTCCACATAAGCTTTGTGCACGTGAAGGATCTTGCATAAAGAATACTATTCCTATCTACCTTGGGAATGTGCGAAGTTTGTTAAATAGTGACAACGCGTGATGGGTTATCAACCGCCATGAAATCGGTGGATAATGGATGATGGAGAATGTCTTGAGATCGATTCAAGATTGTTGCATTTAATGCAGTATGATTCAACGGTTAGTATTGAACCGCTTGAATTGCTTAACCTAACAGGTTTAGGGTTTAGGGTTTTTGCTACTGACCTGTATGTTTCCTATAAGGTCGATGTTGTGTTTCTTTCTAAAGTTGTTGGAAAAAGTTATGAGTGTGTATCCAAGGGAAGTGATATGTGATTCTTGCTAGACCAAAGGAGAGAAGAGATACCTATAAAGTGAATGTGCAGAAGGTGAAGAGGAGCCAAAACAGATCTACATTAGCATTGAGTGTTGTTACTAGATCATTGTAATTCTTGTTGATCTCTAACCACTTCAACAGTTGTGAAATCCCTTAATAGGGTAGCCTTAACTAGCTTGATACAAATCCCTTTATAGGGTAGCTTTAACTGGCTTGATTCAAATCCCTTAACCGGGTAACTTGAAGTTAATGAGTTCTGGGAAGCTATATAGCTCTTGAGATGCTTTAGCTATTGAGTTCTTGAAATTCTCTAACAAGGTAACCCCAATCGGGTTTAACCTTTAATCGGGTATTGTAGTCATCCCTTAACTAGGTGATCCATAATAGGATCGGTTCCTAACAGAACCTATTGTAATGTCTTTAACCAGACAAGGCTCCTAATAGAGTGGAATTCTAAAGAGTTCAAAAGAAGATTGTGGGTATTTATCCCCACCGTGGTTTTTTCCCAGTTGGGTTTCCACGTGAAAAATATGTGTGTCATGTGTGATCATTTTTTCAGGTGATGCTTTGTTATTACCTATTGAGCATATGATGGTTCTGTGTTTTATGCCTAGCTATAAAACATACTGAACTAACTCTTGTGAAGATCAGATGATAGTTTACCTATTCATGCATGAGGGTGTAATGGTACTACAGTATTGAGCTAAGAGGAAAGCTTAGTGAGTGACCGGTTTACGATTGTTTTAGTTATTTTGGGTCTTACTGGTTGCACTCTGTTTCAGCTAGTATCAATGCTTGCCAATCATTTGAAGTATTTGTTGTGAAACCTGTTTTGGACTATATTTTTGTGTGTACTAATTCACCCCCCACTCTCAGTACCGATTTGGTACTATTGGTTCATCATTGAGTTATCAATTGGTATGAAAGCACTCTAGGTCCTCTGTGTTGTAAGCTTAACCGCTTGAGATAAAAGATCCCAGTCAAATGATGAAGAGGGAAGGTCCAAAGTTTAACAGGGAAAATTTTGGTATATGGAAAGATAGGATGAAGATATTCATCAGAAGAATGGGTGCTCAGCACTAGAGTTATGTTGAGAATGTCTATGCTATCCCTACCGATACTCTCACCGATGACTAAAAGAGAGAGATACAAGAAAATGGGCAAGTCATGGAAGCCCTCATCAATAGTCTATCTGACATTGAGTTTTTTGATGTTTAGGACAAGGTAAATCCCAAAGAGGTATGGGATGCTCTTGAAAATATCTAAGGTGATGATGAACATGTGAAACAGGCTAAGGAAGAAAGCCTGAGAGGGAAGTTTGAAGATATGCGGATGGTTGAAGGTGAGACCATTCAGCAGTATGGAATAAGAATCAAAATAGTTGTTGGAGAAATCAAGAGTGCGGGTGGTAAAATAGAAGATTCCACTATGGTAAGAAAAGTCTTGAGATCCCTATTGCCAGTCTATGCAATAAGGGTTGTTGCTATCCAGGAGCTCAGATCAATAGACAAGTCTAAGGTATCCTTGGACTCCATCATAGCCAAGTTAACAACATATGAGCTAAATAGTTTTGATGGCAATGTTCAAAAGACTAAATCAACATTCAAAGCCTTTGCTATACCATCTAGAAAAGGAAAAGAAGCTAGCACTAGTGGGGAACCTAGTCAGAGTAGAGAAATGAATGATGAGGAGATTCTAATGGAATTTGAAGCTCTCCTTGCCAGGAAGCTTCCTAAAGGAACCGGTAAATACAAAGGTAAGCTACCTTTGAAATGTTTTTCTTGTAACCAGATAGGACATATTGCTATAAATTTTCCTAATGGTGATAACAAGGACAAACCAGAAAGATTCAGGAAATTCAAAGAAGGAAACTAGAAAAACTGTTTTATGGCAGTTGATGAAGCTGTCACAGATGAGGAATCAGAAGATGAAGAGAATGAAGACATTGTGTTTGTTGCTATAAAGGAAGATGTGGTAGACAAGAAGGCTCTGGTCTCCCAGTTTGATAATTCCAATGAATGGATCACTGACAGTGGCTGTTCTCACTATATGACAGGTGACCTAAGCAAGTTTTTATTCTTGGAGGAGTATGATGGTGGTGTGGTTTGCTTTGGCAATGATGCACCATGAATGGTCAAAGGTAGAGGGTCCATATCTCTGAATGGAAAGAGAAGTGTTGATAATGTGTACTGGGTTGATGGTCTCAGACACAACCTTCTAAGTGTTGCCCAGCTAAATGATAGTGGCCTCACTCTGGAATTCAAGAATGGAGTTTGCAGAATCAAAGGAAAAGATGGTAAATTGGTGGCCACCGGCATGCAGACCAAAGGTAACCTATTTCATCTAAATGCAAATATAAGTACATGTCTTATGGCTAAAATTGATGATAGCTGGGTATGACATAGGAGACTCTGTCATGTAAACTTTGATAACATTGTGAAGGCTAGTAAGATCAAGGCAGTTAGAGGGTTGCCAGTACTAAGAAAACTAGATAATACCTTGTGCAGAGAGTGTCAATTGGGGAAAATGTCTTCCTCAACCTTTAAAGGTAAATCTTTCACTGTTGACAACTTGCTTGATCTTGTGCATACTAATTTGTGTGGTCCTATGAAAACTAGAAGTGTGCAGGGTGATAGGTACTTCATGATTCTCATTGATGATTGCTCAAGAATGATGTGGGTCACATTTTTGAAAGACAAGTATGAAACCTTTGCAAAATTCAAGGCTTTTAGAGCATTAGTGGAGAAGGAAAGCAGTAAAAGAATCAAGTGCCCCAGAACTGATCAAGGAGGGGAATTCACTTCCGGTGAATTCAACAAGTATTGTGAAGAATTTGGCATCAAAAGGCAACTGTCTACCCCTCAGACTCCACAGTAGAATGGCCTAGCAGAGAGGAATAACTGGACTATGGTTGAAGCAGCTAGAACCATGTTGATTCAAGGAAAGGTAGCTCACACCTTTTGGAGAGAAGCGATGAGCACTACAGTCTACACTATGAACCGGGTACTCATCAAGAAAGGTAAGGACAAAACTCCTTATGATTATTGGACCGGTAATACACCTGTGGTCAGCTACTTTAGGGTATTTGGTAGCAAATGTTACATCAAGAGGAGTGAACATCAGGGAAAATTTGAAGCTAAATGTGATGAGAGAATATTCCTAGGATATTCCACCAAGAGTAAAGCTTTCAAGTGTTACAACAATAGGACTCAGAGAATTATGGAAAGTATCAATGTAAGAATTGATGAATCCTTTGAGAAAACTGAGGAAACCGGTAGTGAGCAAGCTATGAATGAATCAGTTGCAACCTTCTGGGAACCAATTGTTAGTCAACCAAGTACCAGTAACAGTGTTCCTAAACTGGTGAATATTGATACTGATAAAGATGAGGATGAAGAGGAAAAGCAAGAAGAACCAGTCAAGACCATTCCTTGATATGTCAAGTTGAATCATGATCCTAAGCAGATCATAGGAGATAAGGATGCAGGAATCCTTACAAGGAGAAAGATCAAAGAAAACTCATGTATGATCTCTGAATTTGAGCCTAAATCATTCAGAGAGGCTCATAAAGATGAAGACTGGATCAAGGAAATGGAAGAGGAACTTGATCAGATAGAGAAAAATGGTACATGGTCCTTGGTACCTAGACTGGAGCATAAAAATGTCATTGGCACGAAATGGGTGTTCAGAAACAAGCTGAATGAGCATGGCACAGTGGTCAGGAATAAAGCCAGATTAGTGTGCAAAGGATATGCTTAGGAAGAAGGAGAAGACTATGGAGAAACCTTTGCTCCTATAGCCAGATTGGAAGGAGTTCGTATGCTTCTTGCATATGTAGCTTTTAAAAGGTTTAAAGTATATCAAATGGATGTAAAATCTACATTCCTAAATGGTGTACTTGAAGAGGAGGTATAAACAGAGCAACCAGATGGGTTTTCCCTATCTGAAGACAGTGATATGGTGTGCAGGCTACATAAAGCCTTATATGGTCTAAAGCAAGCACCCAGGACATGGTATGAGCGCCTACATTCCCATCTTGTGAAGATTGGATTTGAGAGAACAAGTGAAGATAGCAATATCTACTTGAAGTCTAAAGGAGATCAGATCCTGACCTGTGAGGTTTTTGTTGATGACATTATCTTTGGTGAACATGACAAGATGAGTCATGAGTTTGCTGATGAGATGAAGAAAGAGTTTGAGATGTCACTCATAGGGGAGATTAAGTTCTTCATTGGACTGCAGATCTAGCAGATGAAAGATGGAATCTTTATCACTCAATCCAAATATGTCAAAGAGGTGTTGAAGACTTTTGGCATGGAAGATAGCAAACCGGTTGGTACACCGATGGTGACCGGTTACAAATTGACAAAAGAGGATGATTCTGCACTAGTTGATGAGAAGGAATACCGATCAATGATTGGTAAGTTTCATTATGTAGTGCATAGTAGACTGGATATTGCACATGCAGTTGGCATTACTGCAAGGTTCTAGAAAAGTCCAAGAGAATCCCACTTGATTGCAGTCAAGCGGATTCTTAGGTATCTGAAGGGAATAATTGACTATGGATTGTGGTACCCATACAACAATTATTTCAATTTGAAAGTGTTCACAGATGCTAATTGGGCAGGTAATGTGGATGACCAGAAAATCACAACCGAAGGTGCTTTCTTTCTCAGTGGTAGACTAGTCTCATGGATGAGTAAAAAATAGAGTTGTATCTCTTAGTCTACAACAGAAGTGGAGAATGTTAGAGCTTTCATGAACTGCACTCAGACAATTTGGATGAAGCATGTACTGGAAGGCTTCAAAATCCCTATATCTAAACCAGTAAGTATATTCTGTGATAACACAAGTGCTATCAATATTTCCAAGAATCTGGTTTTACATTCTAGAACCAAGAATTTTGAGCTTAAGTATCATTTCTTGAGGGAAAAGGTTCAGAATAAAGAGATTGCACTGGAATATGTTTCCAGTAAGGAGCAGTTAGCAGACATATTCACCAAGCCTCTTCCAAAGACTACATTTGTGCATTTAAGAGGTGAATTGGGGGTACTGCTCCTTCAGGTGGTGAACTAAAAGTATCTATTCCACATCAGTCAAGTATTGTACAATCAAATTTTTGTTGATTGATGTGTTGAAGGATGCTACTCCTCAGGGGGAGCAGCATAATGGAATAGGGTTGCGTGTACCTCCACTTTGGCATTGTTGTCAAAGGGTGAGAAGGAGTGAAGTGGAAAAGATATCTACAGGAGAAGATGTGAAGCAGAGAGATATCTTTGAGGAGTGAAGCGGAAAAGATATCTACAAGAGAAGATGTGAAGCAGAGAGATATCTTTGAGGAGTGAAGCAGAAAAGATACCTGCAGGAGAAGATGTGAAGCGGAGAGATATATTTGTATATTGCCATCAATGCCAAAGGGGGAGATTGTTGGCATTATGTGAACCGGTATAAGGACATAATGATATTGTATGTTGTCATTGATGTCAATATGTGATATGAAGTGAACCAGCATATGTGATATGTGAGAAGAGAGAATCAGCATATGTGTGAACTAGTATATATGCCAAAGTGAAGCGGTATATTTGTTCAAGATGAACCGGCACATGAAAGCACTATGTGACTATCGGTTGATAGGTAGTTTCCACTTTAGGATTTTCAGTTGGAGTACCTCAAGCCTATGTGACTCAATCAGTGATCTTTGTGTGATGAGTTAACAGTATAACGAAGAACAGGTCATGTTGCCACATAAGCTTTGTACGTGTGAAGGATCTTGCATGAAGAAGACTATTCCTATCTACCTCAGGAATGTGCGAAGTTTGTCAAATAGTGGTAACACATGATGGGTTATCAGCGGCCGTGAAATCGGTGGATAATGGATGATGGATAATGTCTTGAGATCGATTCAAGATTGTTGCATTTAATGCAGTATGATTCAATGGTCAGGATTGAACCATTTGAATTCCTTAACCTAACAGGTTTAGGGTTTAGGGTTTTTGCTACCAACCTGTATGTTTCCTATAAGGTTGACGTTGTGTTTCTTTCTAAAGTTGTTGGCAAATGTTGTGAGTGTGTATCAAAGGGAAGTGATATGTGATTCTTGCCAGACCAAAGGAGAGAAGAGATACCTACCAAGTGAATGTGCAGAAGGTGAAGAGGAGCCAAAACGGATCTACATTAGCATTGAGTGTTGTTACCAGATCATTGTAATTCCTGTTGATCTCTAACCACTTCAACAGTTGTGAAATCCCTTAACAGGGTAGCCTTAACTAGCTTGATACAAATCCCTTAATAGGGTAGCTTTAACCGGCTTGATTCAAATCCCTTAACTAGGTAACTTGAAGTTAATGAGTTCTGAGAAGCTATAGAGCTCTGGAGATCCTTTAGCTATTGATTTCTTGAAATCCTCTAACAAGGTAACCCCAACTGGGTTTAACCCTTAACCGGGTATTGTAGTCATCCCTTAACCAGGTGATCCCTAATAGGATCAGTTCCTAATAGAACCTATTGTAATGTCTTTAACTGGACAAGGCTTATAACAGAGTGGACTTCTAAAGGGTTCAAAAGTAGATTGTGGGTATTCATCCCCACCGTGGTTTTTTCCCAGTTGGGTTTCCATGTGAAAAATATGTGTGTCATGTTTGATGATTTTGTCTTGTGATGCTTTGTCATTACCTATTGAGCATATGATGGTTCTGTGTTTTATGCCTGTCTATAAAACATACTGAACTAACTCTTGTGAAGATCAAATGATAGTTTACCTGTTCATGCATGAGGGTGTAATGGTACTACAGTATTGAGCTAAGAAGAAAGCTTAGTGAGTGACCGGTTTACGATTGTTTTAGTTATTCTAGGTCTTACCGGTTGCACTCTATTTCAGCTAGTATCACTGCTTGCCAGTCATTTGAAGTATTTGTTGTCAAACCAGTTTTGGACTATATTTTTGTGTGTACTGATTCACCCCCCCCTCTCAGTACTGGTTTGGTACTATTGGTTCATCATTGAGTTATTAGACATCAATAACAACAACATATCCCAGAAGTAGCAATGACTAACAATATCCAATAGTGAGTGGGAGAGTGAATGGGAGAGAAAGATCAAGGGTTTCCAGGGGGAGTGGGGAAGGTCACAGTGATCCAGGTGAGGATCTATAAGATGATGAAGAGCATGAGATCAATGCTATTTTTTGATATCATTTTTTGGATCCCAAGGTGTGTGGCAAAAATTTTCTCTTCGTTTCTCTTGTCCTTTCAGCGGTCTATTTTTTATATGGATGGATTGTTCGGCTGGGGCTGTTTGCCCCCTATTTTTTTGAAGTTCCTTGCTAGTGGTTCTTTTCCTTGGTTCGAAGGCTTTCTTTAAATGGTGGTTCTTTTTCTAGTTTAGGGGCTTGTGGGGGGATAGTCTACTTCCCTTGGGGGCACTAGATGTTGGCTAAACACAACTTGTTTCTCTTTTGTGGTTTGTTCTTGGGGATTCTGTGCTATTTTCTTGTGTGCCCTTGGTGGTACTTGTTTTTTGCTACTAAATTTTTTTGGGGATCCTTTCTTGCTCTATTTAGGGATGAGCACTTTGTGATGCCTCTTCTTACGGGGTCATGTGGGATGTTTTTTGTGCAGGAGCACCTAGTTGACTAAAACCTCTCCTTTTGGAGTATTTCATGCTTTCATGTTTTTAATGTCTTGTGTTAGGTTTTTAATGTTGTTTTATGTTGTTGTGTGCCTTGTCTAGTGGTTTTGATCTCATTTTGTGCTCAAGAGGTCAAGTTTTGCCTTTCAAGACTTGAGTTGACAATTTTGGCAAAAATCTGTAAAATTGCCAAAAAGGTCTCAAAATGCTTTCCAAAGAATTGAAACATGTTTACTAAGTGTTTTTAAGAATTTCTTAGGTTTTTAGGTGAGTTGAAGCGGTTTGGTTGTCCAAGATGTCATTTTGTGCAACAAAAGTTGCTCACCTTGTTGAAAAGTTATCATTTTTGAAGTCAAAAATGTGAAAAACAATGCTACAACAATATGCCTATACAAGACATATTAACTAACTCAAAAAACCTTTAAATAGACCACCCTCTTCCTTGTATAGGGTTGGAAAATGTGGAAACAAAGTTTTTCTCAATCAAGAAGTGCAAAATTCTGGCTTTTAATGTGTTTATCTCTCCTTTAGAGAAGCAGTCCATCCTGTAGCCCATCTAGTCTATACTATACCTTTTGGGAAGTGTACATATTGGTTTCCCAATGCTATTCAATTGATCATTGCATTGGTTTTCCTTTTTTCAAGTTGGTGAAATAAAAATCCTTTCATTTTGTGTGCTCACTACCCTGTCAAGGGTTTGAGGTTTCAAAATGCCACAACTTGACTAATCCAGGCCTGAGCTCCCACCAAATGGATTGGGTCAAGTTGGTTTATGCATGTACATTGTATATATGTTTCTTTTTGAGTCAGAATTATGCTTGGAGGACAAATTTGATTGAAGATTAGACAACTTTTGGAACTTGACTAATATCCTTCTTGAAAACTCAAATTCTTGTAATCAAAATGCATTGAAGTGTTAAAGTTGCCAAGAAAGGGGTCTAAGAAGTGTTAAAATTGCCAAGAAAGGGGTCTAATAAGTGTTATGAGTTAGATTGATTCAACTTTAATAGTTGAAAAGTTCATAATTTGCAAGTTTTATCATTTTTTGTATTTAGCAACATGTTCACTGTTTTTGTGATTTTTTTTTGTCAATAGCTCAAGGAATGCTTCAAGAGAATTACCAAAGCCTTATAAATATGAAGGAAATGTAATAGGAAACTTCATTGATGTTTTTTAGACCTTATTAAGGTATATTTCCAGTTAAAAATCCTTGTTAAGTAGGCCAAAAGTTGTAGCAGCAGTTGACTGGTAAAGGACAATGTTTTTGACTGTGACAGTGGCATTTCACTCCTTTCTCAGTTTGTCACCAAGTGTTTGGCATAATGTTTGTGTGACAGAGGTAGGGGATGCATGTTTTAGTTATGACAAGAGGTTCTATGAAGATCTAGGCACTTGTATTGGTGAACAAAGGTGCAACCACAATGTTTATGCTCCAAAACCCTACTTTCATGCCTAAAAATGAGGTTAGATAGTAAAACTAATTCTCTGAGCCTAAAACCATAAAAATATATTTTTCTATGACTTATTCCTCACTATCCAAATCATCTCCCATGGTCAGGAAGCCCATCGTTGGGCCAATTAGGCCTTTACAGGCTAGTAGCCCTTTTTGACTATTTTAATCAAAAAGTATGAACCCGATTGCATAGAGGAGTTTGGAACTTATGAAACCTTGTGTGATCATTCTAAAATAGCAAAAAAAAGTTACATTTTGGACCTTGGATAGTGTATCATCTCATTTGGAGGTTTTGACCCTTGGTTGGTGAGTTGAGTAAGCTAAAGGCTATAAGCCTTAAACTAAGTTTTGGTTGTCAAATTTTGAGTAAACCTTGTTGCTTCTACATGACCATGTTGGAATTGCCTAATGCACACTAAAAATAGGATGTTGAATGTCAAAAGAATAGGGAATTGAGAAATGTGTAAATGGGTGAAGTAAGGAATTGGAGTAAGTCTGAGCAAGGGCGTGAGATGTCACCAAAAAGGGAGGTTGATGGTGAATTCTTGAAGAGAGGTCTATCAATTGTAACTAATCTTGATATTGCAAATATAAGGAGCAGATATAAACAAGACTTTTTGTTTCCTATTGTACCTTTTTGACCAAAATTGGCCTTTTGAGCACTTACCTAGGAATCTCCCTATCAATTTCTCTCTCTTCTTGGGCTTGGAAATATTCATGTTTGAATCTTTGGAGGCTCCTTTTGATGTTACAACTTCTTCTTTGCCTTTGTGTTTACTCTATTGTAGTTTCTCTTCCCCTCTTCTCTCTCGATGCTTCTCTATTTTTCTTGTTCATGTGGGGGACGTTATTGCATTGAGGGATTCTTATAAATCTCTTTGGTTTGAAAATTTTCTGGCAATGGGGTTTTAATTCTCTTTTTTCTTATCTTTTGACTCCTAGGTCTCTTTCTATTGGGGTTTTTGTCATCCTCCCCCTTCATGATTCTTCAGGTTTAGCCTTTGAACTTCACTCTCAACATGTTTGGTTTTCTCCAGTTTTTCTAGGATTCAGGTGGACCTATCTTCTATTGAGATGGAGATGGTTGTTGGTAGATAAGATCTATATTATATTAAGGTATAGATGGATGCTTCTAGTGATGTTAGGAGGTGTTATTGGGAGATTGGTGGCACTCTATTTCTTGGTTGTAGGGGAGATTTTGTTACTCATTTTCCCAACTTCTTTCCTTTCTCTCCTAGTGATGTGGAGATCTTGAAGTGCAAGGTGAACTAAGTGATGTTCATTCTCAAAGATAAGGTTATGGGAGCCTTGTTTAAACCCATTGTTAAGGTTGATGGATCTTGGAAATACCCTATGCTCATGTTTGTCTAACTTTCTTAGTGTTTGGCTTCATCCTTCTTTTCTTATAACTCGTTCGTGAATTTTTAGTCTTCAATGTTAGGTTATGGTTGGATTGATGGTTGCGTATGTTTTATCTTATTGAATCATTCTTCTATGTGTTTTGGATCCACTTAATATTTGAGGGTTTCAAGTCCCTTCAAAACCTATTGTAAGGCGTTTTGTGTCCCCTCAAAATCTATTTTTCCTTAATCAAAAATATTAAAAGCATGTCATGTTTGGGTAAAATTTTGAAGAAGGCTAGGACAATATCCAAGAAGAACAATATATGATGATAAACAGTGTACGTAAATATTCTAAATAAATTATGAATACAAATCCATATTTGTTAAGCATGGGTATATAACTAAAAGAGTTGTGTAAGTGATTTAATTTATACACAAGAAAAATAATCTGGAGAACTAATGCCCATGTGAGTGTGATTGGTATCCATAGGGAGATCTTGGTACAATAGGAACCAATAAAAGTGTGCTATTTCAAATTGACATAAATGCACTAATAAGGTTCAACTGGATGCCCTGTTCAACTTCAATCAACTCACTGGATTCAAAGATCCACATGAAGAGTTCTGGATAGTCATCTCCAAATGTCTACAATCTACCATGGTCTATCACAAATATCTCCAAGGGGGTTGTGCAATATTTTACATAAAAGTGCCATCCCCTAAGGCCAAATGCCTTAGTTACAGGATGAAGATCCTGCACTAGGTTCATATGCAAATCTATTTTCTACTTTGGATTCATCCTTTCTGACCCACATCTTCTCCTGCTTGTCTTCAATATCCTCTACCATTGTCTTTCTTTTCTCATTTGATTTGTTCTTGTCTGCAAGAGCACTCTTGTTCACATTTTTGTTGTTGTAATATTTTGTAATGTGACCAGTTTTATTGCATGCATGGAAAACAATATTTTGCATAGGTCTGAAGTTCATCTAATTTGGTCTCATCCTTCACTAGTTAGAGATATGTCCAAATATCAAACAAGCATATCATCTCTTGTTTTAAAAATTATTCATTATGGCTCTGCACATATTTGACTCGTGACCAAAATTATTGCATATGAAACACTTACTAGTAAAGGTAGGACCAGTGTTCACATTATTCATTCCATTATTCATCTTAATTATGCATTGATTCACCATATGACCAAATTTATTGTAGGTAAAGAGTCTACCATTGAATTTATGAGTATTAGGTTGTCTTACCAGAGAATTCTTGTTCTTCTTTTGATTAGGTTTTACATTGCTTTGTCTAGATCTGGAGGATTCTCCTTTCTCAAATCCAAGTCCTCGCATGTCCTTTCCATGTCTATAACTTTCTATAATCTCATTAAGCCTGGTTAAGATAGTATTGAATTTGTCTCTGTATATAATTGCAGTAGCAAGTTCATCTCTTAGGGAAACAATTTGTCTTTCAAGTTCTTGACCATTATTCCTTGATTGTGTCAACTCAAGCTTCAACTGATCATTCTCATAGGTAAGCCTGAAGCATTAATTTTCTCTTTCCTTCAATGATTGAGTCAAATTCTCTTCATTCTTATTTTGGTCCTCAATCTCCTTAGTCAGCTTCATCACAATGGATTGCATCTCATTCTTTAATGGAACATTCTCTCTCTCAAGCTTGTCAACTTTGTCCTGAGTTTCCATGCATTGATCTTCTTTCTCCTTCATCTTGTCCATAAATTCCTTCTTCTTGTCTCTTGTAGAGTTCACTTGATCAGTCAAATCATTAATGAAGTCTTTAGTTGCATTTGGGTTTATCCTTAAGGTATTACTTTCATTCCTTGTTGCATCAAGATCCTCAAGTGCCACACTAAGTTGTCTCTGAAAGCCAAAATCCATTGATTCAATCTCTCAGACCTTCCTCAAATGGTTAGGCTTCCTCAGAGGAACTAGGCTCTGATATCAATTATTGGAATAAAGGAATACAAAGAGGAGGGGTGAATCAGTGTTCTACCAGTTAAAAAAAATTCTGACTTAACTTTAAACCACCAGAAGCATAAGCATGAAACCGAAATGCAGAATCAAAAAATAATCAACCACAAAATCATACCACCAAAATTTTTATGTTGAAACCCAAATGGAAAAAACCATGGTGGGATTTGAACCCACAATATTATTCCACTATGACTAGTAGAAAAACAATATTACCTGAGGGGGGATGCACAAGCATTCAGACACACTGCCTCTACCTCACTGCTCAATTGTAATAAGAGCTACAACCTCAAAAGGCTCATTGCCTTACAAATCATTTACAATGATAAGTCACAATTATTGAACTCCAAAATAGCATCAGTCAATGCCTACATGAGCTTTGGTTAAGTGCAAAACTCTAACAGTATCTACTCTACAACTCTCCCATATTCATTATCTCATTTAGCTACCGGATCAAGAATGCACACATGAAACTTCACTACAAAGGATTCTTGATCATCACTCACTCTCATATCAATCATACCACACACAAATAATATCCTTTGCATTGGTCTTATATATCTGCAATCACAAAATAGTCTCTTATCAAATCGACCTATTGATGTAACATGTAATCATGAGTCGGCTTGACCAGATCACCAAAAATAAAAGTGGATCACCAGATCAATAATAAAATGATGTCTCTATGTCGGCCCAATCATCCCATGCACAATTCATGACACCACAATCACAAAAAATCTTCTGGACCAAATCTTCTCTACTCAACCTAAAATACTAGTTAACTGATTATCAGTTCACATCCACTTCTGTATATCAAGATCTGTGATTACCGGATGGGAATATTAAGAAGAGTTTCCATCAATGACAACCCTAAACCACTAATCAAGCATTGATATCCACTAGATGTGTGTCAATTTATAACATATCTTATGTCATCTTTGATGGGTATATTGTCTATTCTTTGCATGTAGATTCTATGAGTTTATTTTGTTGAAATTTCAATTTGGTTCTACGGAAATTTTCATATAGTTGGCTGCAAATTTCCTTACACAATAGAGAATGGATAGTGGTTGTACTAGATAATTTTGAAGGGTTTTTTTATACTTGCACTTGATTGATATGGAAAGAGAGAAATGAGCCTCTTTTATAGAGAACAACCTAAAAATGGAGTGCTAAAATTATGAGGTGGAAGGATAAAGAATTGGCTAATATTAGGGTGTATGTATAGGAAATAATAAATTATTAGAGTGGTGTTTAGAGGTAAATAAAGAGATGAATGAAACTTGTTATGGAAAGAAAAGGTTAATGAATTAGTTAAATAAATAAATATTTATTTACTTAATAGAATGGTAGAGCCAAATAAATGAAATAATAAAACAATTTTTTAATTTATAAAAAGGGGAATTTAAATAAATAAATAAAACTATTTAAATTAGGAAAGACATAGAAAATCTTAATGAATTAATTAAATAAATAAAGATCTATTTAATTGATAAAAGACAAGATAAAATAGTTAAATAAATAAAATATTTATTTAATTAAACTAGGACAATTTTAGGTGTCTACATTTTGCCCCTCTTTGAGACATTGCAGTTTATCACATTGTTTCAAAGAAAATAATTTTACTGATACAAAAGGTTGCCTCTGGTAAGGATTTTGACATGACCCCTTAAGAGTTTGGATAAAAAATTTTCAAAAAATTGAACAATCTCTTGATTAGAAGAATGGATAAAGAAGACTAGACAAAATCATGTGTGGGTGTAATGCTTAAAACTATATATGTGCTAGAAATGATACATTTTTAGAGGTAGAGTTGTAAATGTGATAAACAAATGCTACTAATAAGAGTAAAGTTACAAATTTAATTAAAAAATGACGATGAAATTGAACATTAGATTGATAAAATCAAATAGTTTCCCCAGTGGGATAAGCTAAGTGATAGATAATGAATCTCTAGAGCTACAAATGTGATATACAAATATTGTTGATGAACTTGATAAAGATGACAAAGTTCATAGGGTAAAGAGTTGATAAAGCTTAATTTAAGTTGATAAAACTCATAGAGTTGATGTTAATGTGATTGCATTTGCTTGCAGGTTGATCAGCAGGAGGGGTTCCACCATCAGGGATAGCGAGCTAGACAATTTTTAGGAGCTCAAAGGCCTTCGAGACTAGCTATTTCTAAGGGCTAGAGTTTATCATAGATCTAGTCAATTTTGTATTAGTATATTTTGTATGATTATGTAGACACCTAAGGGTGATTTTTTAGTCATTATGATTTTTAGCACCATTGTATTGGGATGCATTATATATATATATATATATATATATATATATATATATATATATATATATATATATATATATATATATATATATATATATATATATGACATGAGACCTATTCCTTGTGACAAATATATGTATTTATTTCTATGTGATGGTTTTATAATGTTCATGCATGGTGTAATATATGTGATATGATGTTTCTAATATTCTTATTATGACTATATGATGATGCAATTATATGATTCTTATGTAATGCAGTTGAGATGCATTGATGACATGACTTCAACATGACTTTTATATAATGAAGGATAGCTTATGATGATTATGACTTATGTGCTAACCTATGCGGATGTAAGATGTATGCATTATAACATATTTTAAATTATGTGGGACTGACATGTGGTGATGTAGGATGAAATATAAATGCAATGTGTGACTCTTGTTATTTTTGGCATGTCATAATACTTAGTCAGATGATGCATGACTACATGAGATTAGGGAAATGAAAATATCAGGTGGAAGAAGGTAGAAGATATGAGGCTGACGAACTTCTCGTGCTATTATTATTATTGAGCTTATAATAGAAAATATTTGTGACCATCCATATATGGGTTACAACCAGATAGCTACTGTATCATTTACAAGGAGATAAGACACTTAATAATAATAAATTCTCATGTTCACATTAGACCCATGATATCCTCAATGATCTTGTATCTCCATATCCTCAAAAAAGACATAGTGTTACTAAGAAACAATCCACAAGCAACAATTAGGCAACCATGCCCCACCTCAGCCACTCTAGTCCATAGATATCCTTGAGAAGCATAGGAAACATGATACCAAAAAGATCAAATCAAAAGAAAAACTAAAAAATTTAAACTAATAGACATTGAAATCCTCATTGTCATAGATGCTTATTGCCACAGGGGTCGAAAGTGTTTGATTTTCACAATGTTGTATCTTTATAAAAGGACAAATAACACAAAGATATCAAAATCCTCCCTGAATATAAGTTTGCCAAAATATTGATCTGGCTTAAGTTTAAAGTTGCTTATGTCTCATCTAAAGCACTCCATGAAACTAATACTTTATTGCGAAGAAAGGAAGAAACTTCATTGTAGATCAAAGATGCAAATGAACCTTTACTATGGATTATGCATGAAAGAAGGAGGCTATGAAAAAGTGGTAATACTCACAACAAGCAATTCCAAGGATCCACTTCCATGATGAGGTTGAGGACATGCCCTCAGTTACAGATAGGACCTAGTTTATTATGGATGAAGCAAAAGGCAACAAAGATTTATTGTGGAAGGCAAAATGACCCTAGGTAGAACAATGGCAAGCCATGATGAGGATGGGAAGGTTATTATGACATGATAAGATATGAGTGTGTGCAAAGTCAAAGGATTATGCAGAGTCCTGAAGGAGGGAGTGTTGCCATTTGCATGAATATTGCATTAATCAAATGTTATGTTGTCATTGATGTCATTGATGTCAATTTAATAGGATTGGCTCCTAGCAGGGAGAACTTCAGAAGAGTTCAAAATACTTGTGGGTATTCATCCCCACTATGGTTTTTCCCATTTGGGTTTCCACATCAAAAATATTGTGTGAAGTGGTGAATGTTTTTTGTGGTTATGTTTACTATGGTTGAATGGCTTAACTGCTAAATCCATTTTGATATGTTATGTTAACTGATAGCAATCTGAAATATGTTTTAATTACTATCAGTAAATTATTTGAATGATTAATTTAATGGTTTGTGAGTTTCAGAGATGTTTTACTATTAGTCTACTATAATAGTCAACCAGTTTACTTATTGCATTTGAAGTTGAGTGTTAAACCAGTCAGTCTAGAGTTTACATTGAGAGGTTGTTTTTATTTTGTGAAAAGTTTATGTCAATTTTATATCTACTAATTCACCCCCCTGCTCTCATTAGTAGACTAGATCCTCATTCTTTCATCATATACCATCAGGGAGGAGCAAAAGTCCCTACACATGGTGTCGCTAACCTGATTTTCACCATTGTACTTAACCAAGGCACCACCAAAGTGGTTTTCACCATTGGATGAAGTTATTTCTCTCTACTTTATTTTATTTTTTCATTTTTTTGTGTGACATGAGATGTCTATTTACTAGGTTTTCATTAAGCTGGTGATTTTTTATTTTTTATGATTTTATATGATTTTTAATATTTTTTCATTATTTATATTTTTTTAAGGAATCTTCGAAGAGTTTATGTGTAAAACCTATAATGTTTATTGTTGATAAGATAATATAGTATTTCACCTTCAGGCATAGATAACTTTTATGCTCCTAGGCCATAAACTATTGTGACAATGTAGGACCCCAGCCAATTAGCTTCAAAATTACCCCATTTCTCTCAGTCCTATTGATTCTTAGTATTTTCTTTGATGAATAAGTCACCAACTTAAAATATTTGTGGATTCACCTTATGATTGTAATGTTATCTCACATGTTTTTAATATTCCTTAAGATGATTAAAGGAATTTTATTTGTTCTCATCTAGAAATTCTAAACCATATAATTGAGAGACTCTATAATCTTAATCACTGACAAGATTGCACAAAGAGAATCATTCCTTGAAAAAAGGACATGTAGCTCTATTCATTGTCATCCTTGATGAAGGAGCTACGATAGAATTACTAGTGAGTGGACTATGTTGGCCCATATGTGTGTCCCTTGAATAATTTTTGGCATCTTTCATAACAAAGCCCCTCAATTAAGTTCTATTAAAGGTCCATCAATGTGATATATCACCAAGGGAGATGGATGTCTAATGATTGTAAGGTCAAGGCTTATAAGTGTGGAAAGAATTGAAAGTGGAATGCATGACAAAGACTTAGGATCAACAAGCATGATTTTTTATTTATATTTTTTGAACTTATACCCCAATTTATTTTAGTATTAGAGGAAATCAACTTTTGTTCTTTCTACCAAGGATTTTGCAGTCCACATTAGTCTATAGATGTCAATCTCTAGTGGTTTCTACAAGGTATGGCTTGAAAGTGATTCCTTAAACATTGTTAATTATTGAAGAAGGATTCAAGACCCTAGTTGGACCATCAAGACTTTGATTATTTATTGGACAAGTATGCTCAAATCCTTCGATGAGTTCATTTTTGCCCATGTTTATTAGGAAGGGAACCTGATTCCTAATAGGTTGGCCAATCTTGGTGTGGCTAAACATAGTTTAAGAAGGTAGGGATTTATAGACCATATCCTAAAGACACAATAATGTTAATTCAAAATGATCAATATGGGTCCTAATTTAAAGGATTTGTGGGAAATGATAAAATTTTATTTCAAACTCGTGCGAAGTGACACATCCCCCATAATGGTGCATAAAGCCACTACCCTCTTTGTGAGCTTCTTTATCATTATTTGAGTCATCATTTGTGTGGCTTTGTCTTTTCTAGCTTTTTTTTTCAACATGGTTGGTGATCGGAATAGGATCAAGCCCATTGTCTATTGCAAATGGTAGGAGAATCATAAGGTTTGGGGAGAGCTCTCAACTGGGGACCTTATGCCCTATATTGAAAAATTACATGGCTCTGACCCATAGGTTTCTTTTGTGGAGGGATGGGACATGGGAACTCTTAGGGTTTATAGTATGGAGTTGTTGGTCTTTGAGGAGGTCATGGTAAAGGTGTGTAATACCTTGGTGGAAGGAAGGAAACTTAATAGGGATAGTAAATGTGTTGTTGAAGCTCTTTAAATTTTCTATGAGGAAGAGGAAACAGAGAAAGTTGAGAGACCACCAATGGAGGATATGATAGGACTACACTCAAACCTCTCTGGGAAGAAGTTGTACAAGTCATAATGCGATATGTTACTTTGGATGAGAAGTTTTATAGTTTGTTTAGTTATCATTTTTTCATCCTGAATCACTTTAGGCTTGAAAAATGAATTTTGTTACCCTTATATCTATTTTATTCTTGTAGTCATAGTTTGAAAGTTCCTACAAAAATCCCAATATCCTAATTATTAACGAGTCTTTGATTATCCTCATTATGGAGTATGTGAAATCTATCTCTTTTCATAAGACCCATGCTCCCAGTTGTGGCAATGTTCATAATGTTAGTCCTCATGGTTCCTCCAATGATTTAGAGGATTCACTCTCAGATGAGGATGTGGGTGTTAATTTAGGGAAACATAAACACCCCAAAAGGGGTGCCTTGACCTACCATAAAATATTGATTTTGGATGATGAGGATTCAGATTATTCCCCCTTGGAAGAGTTTATGCATAATTTTTTGGACCCCATCTATGACATTAAGGGTAAAGGAAAACTAGAGAGTCCCTCTCTTAGGTCCTATGAAAGGGAAGGGGAAATTGTTGGCTCAATCAATGACTCGTCCCCCCTCTAAAAAGACGTAGAAACATCTTAAGAAATAAAATCCTAAACCTAGTATGCATTCCCCTATTGCCCACCTCCTTCTTTCTAATGGTATTGATGAGTGCTTACATATGAAAATTCCTATGGATTTTGGTAATGGAGCCCCTACGGAGAAAGGTTATTTTGTTATCGATTCTAGCCATGTGATTAAGAATGTGAATAATGCTACAGAGAGCTACAATGCCCTATTGTTATGGATGGTGTTGGAGATTAATGATTTGGAGGATAAGTTCCCAAGTCTAAATATGTAGAATATGGACACAATATTTTCCATAATTCAAGAGTTGGCCAATAGAATAAAAGAGTTGAAGGAAGGGCATGATCATTGTGTCAAAGCCACATAGGAGTCCCTTGTAATATTTAGGATAATTTGAGGGTTGTTGTTGTTATCAGTCAAACTACCATGGATAATATATATCTTAATGTCTTAAGATTTTGAACACCCAAGATCAAGCCATCTAGAATATTGCCAAGGGTGCTATGGATTCTCTTAATGGTAGTGTTAAAATTGTGACCTAGTGGTTTCTGCTAATGAATTGGCTTATTGTTCTTCTCCCAAGCCTTATACTAGGATTAACAGAAGGAACAAGGGCTCAACTTCGATTGATAGTATTGTGCATAAGGTGTGTAGTATTAATCAAGACTTGATTCAAAAGAATTAAAACTTAATGAAATCTTTGTAAGTGTTATGATTCCCACAGATACTGAGAGGGGGGTGAACCAATATCTAACTGGTGAATAGAATTTCTTAACTTAAAACATGTAGAGCATATTATAACAGTTTATCGTGCAAGAAATAATGCAATAAATAGAATTAAAAGCAACCACATAAGAAATACACCATAACACAACATTTTAATGAGGAAACCTAGTGTGGTAAAAACCTTGGTGGGATTTGTGACCCACAATATTCACTTACTAACCAATAAGAGAATATTGCTTACAAGAGTGGCCTACACATGCAGGAAGGCCAAGTGCCTAGAGCTCACTACTCAAATAGGAAGTCTCACTGACTTATAATGTGGATTATACAAATCCAATAACTTGTACTACTTTATAATAGTATCTTCAATGCCAGATTTAGTACCCGTTTCTGCTTTGTTCTTTACATATACCCTTAACCTATATTTCACATAATAGGTCTACCTTATTTCGCCTACCACTTACTTACAATATGTTCTATAATGACTTCTTATATATATAAGTCATTTTACAATGATATCAAGTTGGCTTACAAAGTTTTTCAATAATAAACAAAATATAATATATCAAAAATCCTGTCGGCCTCTGTGCCAGTATGCTTCCTTTCTCTGTGCCGGTGCCAGTGTAGAGTGTGTTCTGCTGATGCTAGTGTAATGCCTTGCCGGTGCCATAGGATTGTAAGGTTACCATAAATGACAAAACCTTCAATCACCTACAATGTCTCATTGGAGTGTGCATATGCCAACAATCTCCCCCTTTGGCATTGATGGCAACACTCATGAGAAAATTTCAAAAGTGTATCCAAAACTTGTGATCCAAAAACTGTTTCCAAAAATATGTTACCAAAAACATATAAGAGCTTCCCTTGAGTAGATGAGTCTTCTGTCGGTTATTTTCTCATACTACTACTCCCCCTTTGGCATCAATGACAAAGGTTGTCAAGATGTCAATAGAGTTGTAGTTTTCTGCTCTACCCTTGTAGCTGGTTAGTTACCAATTAAAAAAGATCTACCAAAATCAAGTTGATACTCTCCAAAAACTTCTTACTATCCTTTATTGCTGCCCTATTCTGTGAACTGTACTAGTGAGGTGCTGAATATACTCTGTCAGTGTCCTTTGTTCATGTACTAATGCCTCAAATATGTCCTTCCTTAAGGATGCTAGATAGTCCAGTCTTGGACTCAATCTTAACCTTAAACTTTTTGCCTTATCCACTATTCTCTCCTTTTCTCTTCCCAACTTTAGTAATTCATCCTCAAAATTTGTTATCTGTTGTTCAAAAACTGATAGTGTATCTGGTGAGTTAACAAAATTGTCAGCAAGTTTATTGATTTCATCTTGTATCTTGCTTATCTTCTTATCTATGTCTACTATCAAAAAGTTTGTCTTGCAAGTATCTTTGTACAGAGTTTTTAAATCCTTTATTGAGTTGCACAGTTCCAGTAGAAGTGTGTCAAATTCCCTATTACACTTCTTTATTTCATCCTCAAACAATTTTTCTTTTTCTTTTTCCAACTTCTCCTTAAGTGCCTCTTCCTTTATTTGCTCAATAGTCACTATGTTTTCAATGATGTATTTAGTCAAAGTGTCTAGTTGGCTTAAAGAATCCTTATTGTCTATGTTACAGTTAGGAGCTATAATCTTCAAAACTAGGATTGTATCATCTATAACCTTATACCCTTGTGAGCTACAATCTGTTATCCTCTTAATTGAATCTAAGAGTACTTCAGTCACATTAGTTGATTTGTAGCCTACTGATGAGGAACCTACATTCTGAATACTGTCGATGGTGGAAGTAACCAAGCTTGTATTCACCTCTGGTAGGTCTGTTTGTGTTTGCATTTATTTTACCAGTGGTTTGCCTTGTTTACCAGTTGCTGGTGGCACTGTTTCCACATGAGTCTGTTCTTGTTCCTGTTTTGGAGCCTTTTGCTCTTCTTTTTGCTCTATTTGTTGCCCTATCTCAGACTGAGTCTGTGTCTCTACCTAGTCTCCTATGTTATCATCTGTTGGTTTCTTTTATGTGTTATTAGTTTACTCAGCTACCGATGGCTCACTAGCCATTTCAGTCTTACCAGCTGTATCTTTGTCTACCACAATATTGATCTTTTATGTATCAACATCCACTGTATATAAGACTTCAAGATTAGGATTGACATCCTCTACATCCATACTTTCAATTTTCGGTTGGTCTTCTATTGTTGTTGTTACCAATGGAGTAATCAAAGGAGGTGGGGGTAAGTTGTCTTTAACTTTGATACTAGGTGGTCCACCAACTTTACCTTTACCCTTGTCTCTTTCCTTCTGGTATACCTTTATTGGTTTGGGGTTCCTGTATTCTTCTTGTTTTTGTTTTTCTACTAGGAAAATATTCCATTCCTTTTCTGTGTCCTCTTTTACCTCGTTGACTCTTCCAACCATTAGTGCAATGTGTCGATGTGCAGTAGAAAATACTGACCGGTTGGCTTCAGCAATTAAATCATCTATCTCTTTAGGTGAGTTCACTGGGTACACAACAAGTAGCTTCTCTATCTTGATTTTCTTGTCAAGTTCTACTATTGCTTGTCTCCTTGCTTCCAATCTCCTAAACAATTCTTCAGGTAATTCATCTACTACTTCCAATAAAAACTTCTTATACATTTCCATGTGCAGTATAACACTGTTTTCTACTTGTTCTTTTTCATCTGTAGTAAAAGTATCATACAATTTATTTACATTCTTTATTTTTCCTTCTTCCATTATTTCATTTAGGAATTTGTCAAGAGGGGCCATGTTTTGTTGAGTCCTCTTCTTCTTCTTAGGTGTCAGCTTTTTCTTGGGTGTAGTCTTCTCAACCGGAGATCTCACTGCTTGTTGTTTATGTCTTGTCCTCCTAGTTGAGGGTGTGGTTGCCGGTGAGGGATCTCTTTTCCTTACAACTCTTTTGAAAGTTGCAGGCATGTCATTCTTTGACGTAGTTGCTACTGGTGATATGTGAGCTTCAGGCTATAATTTTGCTAACTCATCCTCAGTGATGTCAGTTTTCTTGAGTACATCTTCTTTAATATCCTTTTCCTTCCTACATCCTCTTCTCACGGTCGCATCAACTTTCTTTACTATCTTTCTGGATTTAATTTCACTTTCAATTGTTTCAGCATTGTCAAATATTTCTTCCTTTGTTTCCTTGGGTGCTTTAAGAAGTGCTTTAGCATATGTTTCAATGATAAGGTCATCTATCTCGTAACCCATCTTTGTTACCCAAACTATCCTAGGGATGACTACTTCCATCCAGATCTCATCCTTTTTAATCACAAAACAGATTTCCTTTTTGTATTTGTTCACAATTTCTTGTGACAATCTGATTCTTTTCTTCATTTTGGCCTTAAGTGCTTGAAAATAGTCTTGGATATTTTGTTCCTTATCTTCTCCCATATTTTTGAATAGTTTTGTTAGTTGTTTACCTACCGGTATATCATATCCAAGTTCTTTGTAGCCTATATTGGGAACCTATTTGGTTATATGTAGCATCAAGCATACTAGCAGATTTCCAAACCTAAAAGTTCCTTCCTTGTCCTTCTTAATCTTGGCTAGGTTGTCAATTAACTCATCCTTTAACCACTCACATACATCAATCTTTACATTATCTATGATTAAGTCATTAGCACTCTTAATGCATAAACTTGAAACTGAATTGAGTCTGTTTACATGAGTTGCCTTATACCTTAATATCTTGCTAATAAACCTTACATTGATGTCAGTTACATCATTGACTCTTAAGGACCTTTTATCAGATGTAGCACCAGTTAGCTTAGTAACTAGGTCATTTGAGACCTTCTTGGTTTTGTTTGGACTTTTACTGGTTGAGGGTAACCCTGTCACCACTTTCACAGCTTCCTTGGTAATTTTGTGAATTGCATCTAACCAGAAAAATTCTCCATGTACCCTGCTTAAGACTATCCTAATCACATCCTTGGGAAATTCAGGAATGCTAAGGATCTCTGTAAATCCTAGGGTTTCAACAATTTTATGTTCATCTTTTACATTACCGGATTCATCACATATGACAGATTTAAACATGGTTTTAATTTCTTCATCTCCTAATTCCTCTATGTTGCAATGGATGTATATTCTGGGGTCTTTAGCATAAACAACTCCTTTTGGAATTTGGGAAAAAGCACCTGTATTGTCATCTTTATTTGCTACTTTGGGAACTAATTGAAATACAGGCCTAGGGCATTTTATAACCTCGACTATAGTAGGGTTTGCTATACATTCAAGTGCAGAGGTGGATGCCATGGTGATAAATACCTTTTTCTGCCTTAGGATGGATGAATGCTAGAATCCTTTGCTTCTTCGCTTTGAAATGCCTTTGCTCTGGAGTTTTCATGATCTTTGGGTGTTTGAATTCACAGTGAAGTGAAATGGAACCAAAATCACAAATTTATAATATTTATTTTGCCATCTACCACATTTAATGCATGTCGATTAAGTAATCACTTAACATGTCTGCCGGTATATAAATATCTTCTCATCTTTAACCGAGGGAATAATAGCACGTGTCATTAGATTGCCAAAACCCTCTAAGAAACTTTCTTCAATTTGATGAAGAACTTCCTGTCGATGGAGCACTACTCTGTCCTGACAGTGGATTAATACTCTATTCTACCACTGGTGTGTTGATTGGTTCTACTGATGGAGGAGTATTCCCAACATTTAGATTTTCTTTTCTAATCCATTGTTTTGAGAATTCTTGTTTTACCTCTTCAACTTTTTCTTTCCCTTTTAAGCTAGCATTTTTGTTGTCTGCCGGTGACCCTTTACTTCTGCAGAATTTTGCAATATGCCCAATCTTGTTACAAGCATAACAAGTCATATTATTTTTCTGAATAGCTTTACCATAACCTATGCTAGTTTGTGTTCTACATTGATTAGATAGATGTCCAAATCTTCCACAAACATAACATCTTACATTCATTCTGCAATTTTCAGAGTTATGACCAACTTTATTGAGTTTTGAACATTGACCGGTGGGTGTATTGGTATTCTGATAATTTCTAGATCTACATTGATTTTTTCTATGACCATACTTGTTACAGTTAAATCATTTGCCATTGAATTTGTAAGCATTTGGTTGTCTTACCAGTTTGTTGTGACCCTGTGTGTTTACAGTACCGAAACTTTCACCAACTTCAAAGCCTAAACCATTATTGTCACCATTTGGTTTTTGATTCTTTATCATGTCATTAAGTTCTTTTAAGATTTTCTTGAATTTCACCTTGTGTTGATTTGCAATAGCCAATTCTCTTTCCAAGATTTCTTTCTATCTCATGAATTCATTTGAGTCATTTTGTGTATGCAACAGATCTATTTTCAATAAGTCATTTTCATAACCAAGTCTTGTATTTGTATTTTCAGCATCATTTAGTCTTCTAGTCAATTCCTCTTCATTCTTTTTCCTTTCTTCAATTTCTTTGCAAAATCTCAGTCATATCCTGCATCTCATTCTTTTTTGCCATGTTCTCTTGCTTTAGCTTGCTTATTGTATCATTAAGAGTTTCTTTTTCATCATTTTCACTCTGCATCTTTTCACAAAGTTCTCTTCTCTTGTTCCTTGCAATGGTAAAATTCTCTTGAAGTGCTTGAATGATATCTTGAGCTGCTTTCAGATCATCTTCAAGTTTGATGTTTTTCAATTTTTTTGTATCATAGTCTAAGAGAGTTGCTTCAAGTTGCTTCATCAGATTTTCCATCTCTACCAGTGTCAAGATCTTCCTCAAGCTGTTAGGCTTTTGAAAATAGAGGACCAGACTCTGATACCAATTGTTAGGATTCCCACAAATACTGAGAGGGGGGGGGGTGAATCAGTATCTAACCGGTGAATAGAATTTCTTAACTTAAAACATGTAGAGCATATTATAACAGTTTAGCGGTATGCAAGAAATAATTCAATAAACATAATTGAAAGCAACCGCATAAGAAACACACCATAACACAATATTTTAACGAGGAAACCCAGTGTGGGAAAAACCTCAGTGGGATTTGTGACCCACAATATTCACTTACAGGCCAATACGAGAATATTACTTACAAGAGGGGCCTGCACATGTAGGAAGGCCAAGTACCTAGAGCTCATTGCTCAAATGGGAAGTCTCATTGACTTACAATGTGGATTATACAAATCCAATAACTTGTACTTCTTTACAATAACATCTTCAATGTTAGATTCAATGCTGGTTTCTGCTCCATTCTTTACATATACCCTTAACCTATATTTCGTATAATAGGTTTGCATTATTTCGCCTACCACTTACTTACAAAATGTTCTATAATGACTTCTTATATATATATAAGTCATTTTACAATGATATCAAGTCAGCTTACAAAGTTTCTCAATAATAAACAGGTGGTTGCAAGAAGTTGAGTCCCACTTTTGGGAAAAAGTGGAAGTGTTTTCTCTATTTTTCAAATTTTATGTCGATTGATGTCAAAATTTGATGCACTTGGAGATTGAATCTCAGAAAACTTTAGTAATAGAAAATGTAGTGCTCGGAGTCTACTTTTCAAATAAGTAATTTATTTTAATACCCACATGGTAGAAATCCCTTTTTAGTAGGCATGTTTAAAAACCAGTTTTTCAAAATGCCTATTTCAGGACCATACTACGCATGTGTACGACCACCCTTTTTTGATGCAAATAAATGAATTTTTGCAAATCCTTCTAGGAAATGATACCTAAGACACCAAATATTTATGAGAATATTTTTTCTTATTTTTTTATTGAATTTTTTTTTTTATTAATTTTTAACTAACAATAAAGTATATTTTCAAAACATCGGGTGTACGACCACCATAATTTGATGAAAATTTCATATTTTCCAATTTTTTTTTTATATTCAAAAGAATTGTATAAGATTGATGCCATATAATTTATTTTTCTAAAATCCTAAAAACCAAAATGTTATTAAAGTTTTAGTGAACCTTGGTATTTTAGGTTTAGGTTCCACTTTTTATTAATAAATAATACAAAAATAGTAAAATTAATCTTATCACTATCAAATTTACATTTCTAAAATTAGGACGCTGAAAACTTTAATGGGTTTTCATTTCATCAAAAAATTCAATCAGAAAGGCCCTCAAAAAATTAGGCCAAGGTAGAAATCTAATGTCGATTTACCTTAGTCATTTTTTTGGAGGTCCAACCATAGGCTTGGTGCGACCAATCCTATCCCAAAGCAAAAAACAAAGATAAGGAATTTTTCCCACCCCTAATTTTAAAAAATGGGTGCCCATTTTTTAAATTCAAAAAATAGGCACCCGTTTCGCTCTATACTGTTGAAAGTGAAATGGGTACCCATTTCTGAAAAGATCCATTGGGCCAGATTCTAGCTCACAAGCACAAATCCCAATGATTGAATGATTTTTCAATCATTGGCTGATAGGGATGATCTGCAAAGAGAATGTTTTGATTAATCATTCTCTTTGTTTGTCTTATTGTCGATTTGGTAAGGAGATTGATTCGAATTCAAATTTTGGTGTAGCCATGGGATCAAATCAATGCAGGAAGAGGCAAAGGAAGGTTTTGACAACTGAGGAGATTGCAGCAAATAGGGAGAAGGGGGCGACGTGTCAAGGAGAGAGAAGATCAAGAATGAGACAAGGAGCTTCAAGTTCCACAATCATTTTAGAAGAGGAGAACATCAATGAGACCATAAATGCTGATGAAGGAAACACAATAGAACCATTTAATTTAGGTGCATCTTCTAATCCATTATTGGATATAGGTATGTCTTCACAGCCCTATGTTTTTTCTCATGAAGAAATTGGTGATCTAGTAGAAGCAGGTTACTTATTAAATGAAATTCTAATTGAAAATCAAACCCCAAATGAAATTACAAGTCAAGTTGAAAGTGAAATTGAAATCCAAATTGAAACCCCAACTGAAACTAGATCTCAACTTGAAACTAAAATTCAAACCAAATTTGAAACTCCAAATGAAATTGAAAATCCACCTGCAACTAAAACCAATAATGTGTATGTAGACATGGAAACACCAATTGAAAATGAAACATGTTTGAATGATAATCAAATGAATGAAAATTTTGAAATTAAAAGTGATTTACTAGACAACCTTCTTGGCTTGGTTTCATGGAGACAGATTAGGACACATGCAAATAAATTGTTTAGACATTTTTTTTATAATAAGAAATTTCAGTTTCAATGTCAATTAATGGTACAACTAATTAAAATGACTAAAATAGGAAAAGTGATGAAGAAGTTAGGCTTTTATGTCAAACCCAAGAAGAAGGAGGAGTCTTTAAAACAAGTTGTATCAACTGTTGCTAGCGCCTTTGATACAATTGGAAAGAAAAGTCATTCTAAAGATAAAAATGTGGCATGATGGGCAATAACAACAACTTTAGTAAGCCAAACAACTTCTAATAAAAGAATGATGAGTAACATAAGTGGATATCTTAATATTCATCCCAAAACTTTGTCAAGAGTTGTAAAAAGAAGAGTTAATTTTGAAAGTGATCTCGCAAACAAATTGTGGACTTTTAGTGGTAGACTACCAAGGTCTGATATGAAACTTACTGGTGAAGTCAAAAATTTGATCAAAAAATTCTGGCATGATAATACGAGAGTATCACCTAATGTTAGAGATGTTCTTAAATTAAGAGTTGGGTCAAAAATTTGTGATCCACATCCAAAACACCTATTGGGCATGACTCAAACTAAATTGTATAAAAAAAATTTGGATGATAAAGTGTTGACTATTAGCATTTGTCAAAGGTCTTTTGAAAAGTGTAAACCTTGGTATGTTCTAATTAACAAGAAAGAGTGACATGTTGCAAAACTCATGTTCAATTTTGCTACCATTATGATGTATTTCAATGTATATGTGTTACCATGCATAGTAATGGAATGTTCCAAGAATGTGGTATAAATATACCACCTGAAACTATAAAGGAGTTTATTTCAAGTTTGTTTTGCAATGCACTAAATGAACAAAATTTCCTTTTCAATGCATGTGTTTCTGGTGTATGTGATATATGTGGCAATCTTGCATTGTTGGATGAATGTTTGCATGAAAATATTTCAAATGATTTTGGACAACAATTAATTGATGTTAAAAGATTTAAAACTATTGAGTATCCACTAAAGGATGGAAAGGTTGGAAAACGATGTGATCTAATCATTGAAAAAGTTAGTGTTCATGCATTTATGAATTAATTCAAGAGTAACATCATACCTAAATATGTTAAACACACTCAAAATGCTAGATGGCTCAATGGTCAGTTTCAAATATGTAAGGATACATTTCCTATTGGTAGTATACTTTCAGTTGTTGACTTTGCAGAGAACTACATGCTTGCACCACAAGATGAGGTACAATCACAATACTACAATTCAGTGCAGGTATCAATTTTTGTCCATATTGTCTATAGGCATGCACTAGATAGTACACAAGAGGATCACAAAATTTTGAGAGAGTACCATTTCTATATGAGTGATAATAAATTACACTCATCTGAGTTTGTCCAGTTTTGCTTCAAGACCTTTTTTCAGAATTTGAGGGAGAGAGAAATTCAGATGACACAACATCTAATATGGTCTGATAATTGCACAGGGCAATTCAAGAATGCTAGCATGTTTTATTGGTTGAGTATGATTGATAAGAAAACTAATATCGAACACATTTGGAGTATTTTTGAGGCTGGACATGGGAAAGGAGAACATGACGGTGCCAGTGCATGTGTTAAGAGAGCCCTTTGCAGAGAGCAACTCAAATTCGAGGAAAAGGATAAATTTAAAAATGCAAGTGCAATTGTGGATTGGTGTAGTGCAAATTTATCCATAGGATCAAGTCATAACTCTATAATTAGACGTTTCTTCTAGCTAGTTAAAGAGGAGAATATCCTTCCAAGATATGATTGTGATACAATAAATGGGTCAGCTAGATGGCATTCATTTAAGAGTTCTAATTCTAACACTTGGACTATATGGACTAGAGAGCTTGCATGTTTTTGTCAATTTTGTGTTGCAGGTGAATGGGAAGAATGCAAGAATATGGAATGGGTTGAAGATTGGCAACACAAATCCTTAACACCTACTGAGACACAATATGAAGATGTTAGAAGAAATGAAGACCCTGATCATACATTTGCATCAGAAGATTATGATCATGTTTCAGACCTCATACAACCTGGTAATTTAATTCAATCTATTGTTTATAACTTTAAATTATATATTTTTATGCATTGTCATATAATTTATGATTACATATTTGAATTATAAATTCTAACAATTTTTATTTCTACACATTATACTTAAATTTGTTTTATAGGACATGTGTATGTTGTTGTTGCACCTGAGGATAATGATGAGTAGGTTGAGTATTGGCTAGCTAGATGTGTAGAACCTAAGAAAAAGTTGATATGTGATCAAGTAGATGATGATGGTTTTTCAATATCCAATTGGATCTGTTGTGGTGGTTGGTACATGGCTATGCAAATACTTAACAAGAAGGAATGGGTTACCAGCTTATGAAGACTACCAATCAGAAAAGAAGATTATACACTATTCTCATTTGGTGGTGGCAACAAACATCAAATTAGAAAGATACAAAGGTAGACCTGCTAATAAGGTATTGTGGACACTTTCAGTAGAAGAGCATGAGGCAATCATAGATGCATTGCAAAAGAGAGAGGATGTAGATGGTACATTAGGTTGAATCAAATTTATATATGCATGTAAGTTTGTGTTACTTGTGTGAACTCTTTTATATTCAATCATGATAATTCTTTTTCTTTATCCCTTTAACATTGTATTTGTCTACATTTGATACAATTTTGGTTTCATAAACAACATTGTATTAGTTATCTTCTTCTTAATGTTATTTTGTGCACATTGTAATTGTGTTACAATTGAATTCTATTTTTTTATGATATATTTATTTTATTGTAATCTCTTCATAGATTAATTGTAAGTTCAAAGATAGAATTAAGTCTTAAATATGACCCAACCCTATATTTATCATTGTATGACAAATCTATATTTATAGTGTACTTTTTTATTTTAGTACCATGAAGTCCATGCTTTTCATACCACTACTATCTGCACTAATAAACCATTAATACACTAGTAAAGTAGTGTGGTCAACTTAAGAGAAAAGTTGATACTATGTTTGTAGCTTCCTAATAATTTGGTTAGCCTTAGTTCCATCAATCTATTGGATTCCTCTATGAGATTCATTTATAATTAATAATCCTTTTATATAATCATGATAATCATGATTCCTCTATGAGATTAATTTATAATTAATATGTCGATACTTGTGTGAACTCTTTTAAATATTTAATCATGATAATTGTTTTTCTTTGTCCCTTTAACATTGTATTTGTCTACATTTGATACAATTTTGGTTTCATAAAGAATATTGTATTAGTTATCTTATTCTTAATGTTATTTTGTGTACATTGAATTATAAACTATTGCACTATAAGATGATCAATCACAATGTTAATATATAAAGTCACAAATAGATCACATAAAAAGTCATAAATAAAAAGTCCTATATACAATCACATAACAATTCCTGATGACATAATAACAAGTCTTGAAATAATAATTTAATAAGGAAATGACATTAAAACAAGTCCAAATAACATAATAACAAAACAATGTATCACATATATAATCACTAGAGTGCGCCAAATCACATAACACAACCTAATATCATAATAGCAAGGAAATGGCATAATAAAAAGTCCTATATATAATCACATAACACATAACAACAAGTCCTATATATAATCACATAATAACAAGTCTCGAGATAACATAACAAGTGTCATCATAAAAAGTCCACAATAGAATAACATGACATGATCTAAAATATACAATCTAAGAACTTGCGTGCATCTCATCTGCAGTCCTCTTCACTCCACGTGAAGGTGGTTGAGATGAATCATCCTGCTGCACATGGTCCTTAGATGCACCATCCTGTGTTTATGCAATATCAGTGTCTCCACCCTCCTATGCAGTATCAGTGACTCCACCCTCTTGTGCAGTATCAGTCTCTGCACCCTCTTGTACATTATTAAAAGATTTTACATGAGAAGAAGTTACTTGCATAATTAACTTATAAAGTAATTAAATACTAAAAAATTTAAAATAAATTACCATACGACAATGCTCTACAATGCCCTTATTGGTATGTGGAGGTCCACTATCATGAACAAGAAAAGTGGTCATAGCCAAGTCTTGCAAAAAAAAGAGTGTACATCAATTTTGATAATCCCTATAAAAGCTAGGTACATAGTATAAACAAATTAGAAATTACTTTTGTAATCATCATGCCTCAAATGATAATATCGATGGTTGCATTTGGCTCAACCCCATAGCTGTACCAATATTGGTAGTGGTGTGGACCTGAACAACATATATAAAGCATGAATCAAACTTGTATATATACATAAATTATAAAGTATATATATATATATAGATTACAAGATTATCACAGAAAAGCATACATGTGATGCAAGCAAAGTAATTGATGGTTGAAGGCATACATGTGATGCGCCATCAAACAATCTAGAAGCCTACAATTGCAAAAAATAATGAACATGAATCAAAGTTGTACTTAAATTATTAAGCATGTAAGCACTTCAAATTAATGGATGAAAAACATACTAGTGGTATATGAGGCTGAGCCTCAGTGGTCCATGGGTCACATGAAGAACTACCCACCTCAATGCTACATGAAGCACCCTACAAAATTGAAAAAACATATCATATGTAAATCATTACATAAAAAAATTTATTATTTATTTTTAAAGTACATATCAATACAATGTATCTAGATGAAAGTGTATACCATAAATGGGGCACCAACATATCTAGGTATTGAGGTAACATGCTATTGGTTCCTCAATGATGTGGTATGATCCATCCTCTGTTCATAAAAAAATGACTCATGTTATGGTTCATATGTGTATATATAAGGAATTTAATATTGCACTGTAAATTATACAAATAGATTTGTACCTCTACGGGCTGATCATTGTCTGCCCATAGGAGATCAAGATATGAAGAGATGACATTAGCATGTGCAACCTCCTCAACATCATCATAACCACCATGGGCAGCATCAGCATCATCAAAATCACCATCTCCTCTAGGGGAAGCCTCACTTTGTGGACCCCTACATACATCCCCACAACTTGTGCAAACATGTGCTAAGCAGGGGGTAGCCCTCACCTCCCGCAACTGCTATACCAAATTGTCCAACAGGACACTCAATGAACCTAGAGAAGAATCCACTGCTTGATGATGGGAAGGTGCTAGAACAACTAGTGATGAAAGAGGAACCAATGGATCATCGCGCACACGGTTTCTAACCCTGTTGCTCAATTTTTCTCCTGGCCTATCCTAGGGCATGCCTCTCTCAACCCCCTAAAACAATCTAATATCAAATTAATTGGGCTTTTTGCCCAATACAAATTCCGCCCATAATTTCTTCAAAAAATACATTGGCACCTCATGGTTGGAGTGTGGTGGATGGTCAAAGACCATCCACCACCTCTCCCAAAAGTGGCTAGCAATGCCTGGGTGCCTACACCATCAAATAGAGATCCATGGCTTCTTCAAATCTATCTCTTCACCCATCTTAGGGTTCACAAAATATTTTTTCAAATCTATTTTTGTTATTTTTAAATCATTAACTTGTTTGTATGTGAGGCCGTCTGCATAAAATGCATGCAATCCCTCATGCCAGCTACGATAGCTATCTAGCTCGCTATCTAATGCCTGCACAGACTGTACAATGCCTTGCATACTATCTACAAGGCATAACAATTGAGGGGGTGGATGAGGCTCACGCCTAATAGTGTGAATATCTCTAATCAGAGCATCAATATTTGTCCTAATTGTCTATCGCAACTGCTCTGGTGGAGGTGGAGGTGGAGGTGGAGGAGGAGGGGGTGGACGTGGAGGTGGTACTATACCTAATAGTTCATCTATCTCAAACTCATTCATCATGTGAAAATAATCTGCATATATATACAAACATGAAAATTTACAATTACAATTACAAACATGAAAATTTACAATTACAAATATAAACATGAAAATTTACAAACTTGAAAATTTACAATTACAATTACAAACATGAAAATTTACAATTACAAACTATTTAATTTACATTTCACCTTCCAAAAAAACTTATAATTAAATACAATTTAGCAACTTAAATATAAAAAAAGGAAACTCACATAGATCTATAATATTATTAATAGGTGGGTAATAATAAACATCATTTAAGAAATATTATCCACTTAAATCAAACTATAACAAAAATTCTACAAAATAAAACATCATAATGCCCATGCAACTCAAACAATACTTTTTAACATCTAAAGATGAATTAGTATAAGTTCCATCAAAATCATAAAAATAATCATAAGTTAAAGTCATAAGTTATATCTATGAACTTGTCAATACATGTACTACTAGTAGTACTACACTAAGTTGAAGCTTGAATAAATGACCATTTTTTGTGATTTCACATTCTAGTCATTTACTTGGACATCTTGGCACTTGAAGATGACCATCTTACATGAGATGAATCTATTTGATATGTTTTATATATATTGATTTTATTGATTTTTTAAGGTTTTATTTTTGGAGGCATCATAGGTTTCTCTATTCATCCTTTTGTGGTAAAATTAGAAAGGGATAACTATGATTCTTTTGTAAAATGGTATCTTCATAAGTTTTAGGTGGTTTAATCATTTTCCTTTTATGTATGGAGTCATACCTAAACTAGAAACACTAGAAAATATATAACCTTGGTGTAATATCATTGACCATGTAGGAGTGATTTGATCTAGTATCAAGATCATGATTCTATGTGTATTGCATTGGATATTGATTTCCCCCACACACTTTGGAATAGAATTTAGGAGATCCATGGAGACCCTCATATCTCTCCATTCCTAGAGGATCCTATTGTAGATTGTTTCATTCCCTTTGTAGATGAAGATCACATACCCTTCGATGGTGATACTTAAGAGGAAATTCATTATATCATATTAAATAATTTATTTACTTAAGATCAACTTTTATTTACATATTAAATCATTTTCAAAATATATTTTAATTATGTACATCAATTATATCAATTAGAATAAACATTTGGTAATGAAATACAAGCAATTATCATAAAAAATTTAGAATCAATTCATTCTAAATGTAAAATGATACATACGTGCATATAAATATATAATCGATTTTTTAATTTAATATATACTTGGCAAAATAAATTTATATAGACGTGTATAAGTAATTTAGTGGGGTTTATAATGAAACCTATCCAAGAAAATTTGTCATATATTAGAATACATAACTCATCTACCCTATATAGACACCACCCTCAACTCTCCCTTCTTGTTGGTTCTTATATTACTATTTCAATTAATGCTTTCACATAATATAATACATTCACTTCCAACACACACTCTACTATTTTCATGTGCATTTTGCAAACCAACCAGCACTTTACTAATATTGCTACAATAAGATTGCAATACCTCAAACTCTTGATGTACACCTTCTATTTATACTTTCTTTCTTTCCATTTGAGGCAAGTAGGTCACTAAGTCCAATCCTTTCGAGAAATCAACAAACATTTCTTAGACAACCCTACCTTGATTCTCCCTTAACAATTTTCATGTCCATAATTAAAAGAAGTCTTCAGATCCATTTTCATAAGCCTACATTAATAATGAACATAATGAGGTTGAAGAAAAACCCCTCTTAGATAAATTTTTTTTGTGATGTTACCTACCTCCATAATTGTCTCAAGCATCATAGGTAGTTGGGAGCTTATTCATAATTCTTAGTAACATGTGATGGATTATAAACATGATACTTCGCAATTGATAATAATTCTATTTCATCTAAAATAATTACATATTCCCACCATTATGCAAACTATGCACTAAAGAATTACAAGGTGATTATTGCCTAGTGATAGATATTGGTATAACAAATTACATTTTATTACAAATTCGTATAAGATAAACCAAATAATTATAACATACACTTTCATGGCCTACCCTTATATTGATGTATGAAAACATAATGATGTAGTGATTGTATTAGTTGATATCCACTTGTAGCCTAGACAATTCCTACACTATATACAATGACCCATTTGTAATCATAGCCAATCCTCTTGATCATGCAAAAAAATGGGCCACCATGCCCTATACATGGGGTCTTAATTATTAGTTGTGATCATTAAGACCAACACTAACACTACCCTCAATGGTCTTCCACCATACTTGTATAGGCCTTAGTTCAATACTCTAACCAATATATTTTTGACACATTATGACACAATGATGGTGCATAATCTTGAGAGGTCACCTAAACACAATGACATAGATAAAATTTAGGGGCTCCTCAAAATTTCCCTCACTATATTCTATGCCCCTCTAATGCCAATCCCTTTTACTCATTTTCATTCTTCATTCTTGATGTGGATTTGGCCATGTGCATATGATTGTGCCATTTACATTTTGAGTGTAAATCTTTCAGTATTACTTTGATCTTATTCTATATGCTTCATTTGTTGCATTGTATGCCCCTGAGTGTTTATTGTTTGCTTAGTTTTGATATATGTTTTGTGATTGCTTTGGACCCATGATGTGTTGGATCGCCTTATGGTGATTTGTAATTTTGTAGTTACATTGAGATGCATGATGATCTATTATACCTTTGCTAATTATGATAGACTGATAACCAAAAAAAACTAAATTTAACTCTAAAAGCTCCAATCAAAAACTAAATATATGTTCCATTTTATACAACATTGCTAGGAAAAACACTGATCACTAAGCACCTTTTAATTTAGGGTTTAGGGTTAATCAACCAAGATAGTCAAATTTAGGGTTAATCAACCAAGATAGTCAAATTTCTCCTGGACTTGTTCATTTTTTTCTATTTAGGGTTTAGTGTTCATTTTTCTGTTCAGGGTTTACTGTCTATTTTTTGCATCTAATGTTTATTGTTCATTTTTCTGTTTAGGGTTTATTATCTGTTTTTTATGTCTAATGTTTACTATTCGTTTACGTTTTTTTTTGTTTTTTTGTTTTTTTCCTACGGTTTAAATACTATTCATGTTTTTTATTTTTTTCCTACGGTTTTTACTATTCATGTTTTTTGCAATATTTGAAAACTGAAAACTATTGTAAACATGAAATAAAAGATGATTTTCAAACTTTAAAACATAAAAATTAAAAAATAACAATACATTAACATTTTTTTATGAAAAACAATAAAAATAAATAAAATAGAATATAAAAAATAAAGCTAAATACCTAGAAGGAGGTAAAAATGGTCTATGGGGTTAGCTGAGGTGAAAAAATCGGGTACCCATGCTCCTCAAAAATGCCTGCCCATTTTCCAAACAGTAAAAATAATGGGAAAATGGTTAAAAAAATAAATAAATACATTTCAAAAATGGAAGTTTGTTTAGCTTTGGGCACCCGAAGCTAAACGGGTGTCTGATTTGTAAAAATCGGGCACCTATTTCTAGTGGGCTCATTTCCCAACACGCGGACTTCCGCGGGATTGGGACCCAACTCTGTACGTTTACCCAAAAAAAATATAATATATCAAAAATCCTGAAAACGGGTGCCCGAAGCTAAACAGGTGTCCGATTTGTAAAAATCGGGCACCCATTTCTAGCGGGCTCATTTCCCAACATGCGGACTTCCGCAGGATTGGGACCGAACTCTGTATGTTTACCCAAAAAAATATAATATATCAAAAATCCTATCGGCCTATGTGCTGGTATGCTTCCTTTCTCTGTGCTAGTGCCGGTGTTCTGAGTGTCAGTGTAGAGTGTGTTTTGTTGATGCCGGTGTAATGCCTTGCCGGTGCCATAGGATTGTAAGGTTGCCATAAATGACAAAACCTTCAATCACCTACAATGTCTCATTGGAGTGTGCATATTCCAACAGTAAGGTCTTTGTGGTTTTTTCACCCTATTTTTAGTGTTCCATTTTTGCATTTTTATATTGGTTGGTTAGCATTTGTTTCATATGACTCAATGGTTTTGATGTAAAGGGTTTAAATTCCCTTCAAAACCTTTTTTCCCGTAATCAAAAAATCTTGTTCTTCTTTCTTCATTATATTGGTATCCTTGACTTTAATTTTTGTTGAGTCTAGTAGATTTTTTATCTTAATTTGGACTAGAGGACTTTTCTTTACTCTTTACTTGTATATTTTTCTTTTCAAAGCTTGACTTTTTATCGTTAACGAGTAAGGGGTTTTGTGATTCTTGCTGATCGAAGTCTAGGAGAGGATACAACATGAAAGGAGTGGATTAAATGGTAAAGATATATGAGTTCTCAAAAATACCAGGGATATATTCAATCTATTCTTTGTTGGAACCAGTGGTAGAACTATTGATATCAAGAGTTGCCTACACCTCTAGAGGAGATTTGTGTTTAGACTTAGTAGCCACAAAATTAGGTGGTTCTAACAAATTCCTTAACATTGTTACTTATCTATAGGTTAGAAGGGATATTGCATCCCTTTCTCATGTACACCAAAATATTTTCCTTAATAGCCCATAATTTGTAACTTGGGCTTATGTTCATCATTCTTATATTTGATATCCTCCTCTATGATGTTGTTATACATAGTGCATTGATCTTGTCAACCAAATGTCTTAGGAGATAGTGAGAGTTGATCAATATGAAAGATATACTCACCACATCTTGTGTCTTTAACCTTGATCTTGTCCTTGAGCTCATGTTTCTTGTAAGTAGAAGCTTTTAATGACTCGGGGTCAACATATGATGAATATAACCTACCTTCACGATTGACAGGTACCATTTCTTCTAGCTTAGGATGTATATTATTGCAATATACATATGCATTTGGATCATGAGGAATTATAACTTCCATTCCATTGTGTAAGTACTTTATGCATTGATTGTATGTTGAAGGAATTACTTTCATAGCATGTATCCAAGGTTGTTCCAAAAGAATTATATTTGAGATTAACATCTAGAACTTGGAAAACCACATCTCTTACTATTGGGCTGACTCTAAGTGGCAAGGTGAATATTTCTTTAGCATATTGCTCTTCATCATATTATAATTTTATTGTTATTTTATTTCTCTAATCCACGACATCTTTAGAGAATTTGAATGCTAAAACTACTTTCAAGGTACAAATATTAAGAGCTCTTCCTCCATTTATCAAGACTTGTTTTATTTGATGTTTATGAATGGACAAAAGCCTCAATATGGAGTAGTGCATTATGTGGTTGTTGTGTGGATCGATTATTTTCTTTGGTGAAGGTAATTCTATGAGGGGTGGAAAGATGTTCCACCATCAATTGAAACTAGTCCATGCTTAGATTGGTAAGCACCAATGTTTCTTGCTAAGTATTCTCTAGGATATCCTCATGAAAAGCTGATATGAATAACAATTTAGTGATGGATATGAGGGTTGATGTCTTACCCACTTGATTAAATAGGTCATATTGATTTCTTGAGGGAGTAGTTCTAGATGTATCACCTTGTAGAGTGAATTTACCTCGGTGGGTTGTAACATTACATTTAGGGATTTTATCCTTAATAGCTATGATAGGCACATGAGGGTCCACTTCAGAAATATGATTCACTATGTACTCATAAGATGCATTGGTATAATTGGCATTATTATCTATTTTAAGAACTTTTCCCTTATCATGTTTTGAGAATGGATCCTTAAACATTGCATGCTCTTCATTGGACAAGTGACATTCAACTATGATTTTTCTATTGTCAATAAGATCTTGGATAAGAGTTTTCAACTTATGACAATTACTAGTCTTATGCCTTTTCCCGTACTAATATTCAAAATACTCATTGTCATTCCACCATGAAGGTTTCTCTTTTTGTTAAAATGATCAATTATGACCAAAATATTTAAGGCAAATTTGAATAACTTAATATTGTCAATCTCAACTAGAATCAACCACAAAACCCTAAAATCAATGGAGAACCAAAGAACATGTCAAATAAAAAAACTAAATTAGGTTATATCATTTGCACATTCCATGGGCTTGTCTTTATTGTCATCCTATCTTCATTGAACTAGCTTGATATGGTTGCTCTTATATTTGTTGTTTTCACAAGAGCTCAATAGAGAATGGATAGTAGGTTGTAAAAGATAATTCGACAAAGTTTTAGGTATACTTGCATTGATTAATATGGAAAGAGACAAAGGTTCCTCTTTTATAGAGAAGACCCTAAAAATGGAGAGCTAAGATTAAGAGGTAAAAGGATAAATGGTTAGCTCAAATTAGAGTGTAGGTATAGGAAATAATATAATATTGGAGTGGTGGTTAAAGGTAAATTTAGAGATAAATGGCACTTGTCATGGAAAGAAAAGGCTAATAAACTAATTAAATAAATAAAGATTTATTAATTTCATAAAAGGATGGGACTAGATAAACTAAATAAATAAAATATTTATTTAATTTAGGAAAAGAGGAGTTAAATAAATAAAAATATTTATTTAAATTAGAAAAGGCATAGACGAGTGTTGATGAATTGATTAAATAAATAAAGATCTATTTAATTAATAGAAGACTTGCGATAAAATAGTTAAAAATAAGTAAAATATTATTTGATTAAGCTAGGTCAATTTGAGGTGTCTACACTAACTAGTTGTGGGAAGTGTTCAATTTACCCAACTTTTCATTATCTTTAGTAAATAATATATCTATATATTTAGTACATTCTATTCATATTCTATATGATAAATAGGTATATTGAGAACTAAAAAAGACAGAAATGAGAATATAATTATACTGATGTTTTTATTTTACAATATAAATTGAAAGTTCAATATGTGAGCGAATTTTTTTTTTTTGATATTTTTTAAAGTAAAAATTAAATTATCTAATTATTATTTTTGATAATCAACTTATTTAATTGTTTTTAAAGGCTAAATGTTTTGGACTAAAGACAAAAACTGATTTTGTCACATACAAGGGACCTTATCACCAACCTAAACATTTATCAATAACACCCATATATTGGTTTCAACCTTGATGGAAGGAATCACAACATGACAATTTAACCATCACACTATCATTATTGAAATTTTGATACTCAATCATTGGACAACAAAAAATTTGAGTTATAAAAAATAATCTTCTTGTCTAATATCACTCTTCTAGATTTAATGGTTTTGATTAGGAAAATTAATTACATAAGGTTTTACAACATTGACTAAGAAAATGTTACAAATTAAGATATTTTCTTGGCCATTCAATGCAAAATCATCTTTTCAAAGAGAAATATGAATCCATTATCCCTTTAAGAGAATATTTTTTTAAAAAAGAGACATTCTTTATGCAATTTAATGGAAAATCATCTTTTCAAAGAGAAATATAAATCCATTATCCCTTTAAGAGAAGATATCAAAAAATTATTAGTTAAGGTAAATAACCTAATAATTAGGCATATTATAATAATGGTGATAGGATTTCTTGAATTAATAACAAATACTTTCAATAATATAACATTAATAATTATGATTTTAAGGTTGATACTGTTTATGAGTACTTGTAATCAAATGAAATGTATTTCATATATCTGAAAAGTAGCAAACCATGTAATGCAACATTAGTGAACTAATGGTATATGATTTAATGCACAACTATTAGCATCAATTTTTGAAGACCTTTTTGTACACCATAAATAAAAACCATATTAATGTGGTATTATATTTAATTATATAGACCTAAAATGCTAATTATAAATAGATAACTTACCAAACACGCCATTATTAAAATAGTGATATTTCAAATAATCTCTATCTCCCCTAATTGCTATCCATTATAGATAGTGAATATAATTCTTCATTAAGACTAGCTTCAATTGGGGTTCACTTTTGAATATGCACATAATTTTCTACTAAGATATTATACATAAATATAATGTATAAATCAAGGAAGTTTGTGTGAGGAAAATGTAGGGCCTGCCATCGAAGAAAAAGAGTGCAACGGCTACGCCTGAGCCAATGATCGTACTAGGCTTGTTTGAATATCAGCAAAGAGTACTGAGTAGATTATGGTATCAGGTAAGGTGATTATACAAGGCGTAGAACAGACGGTAGTACACCTTAAATAATGCTACTAATGTGGTGGAGAATCAACGGTGGATATTTTCTGTTAACGTCATGCCATCATCTTTGAAACATACACTCTGTCGAACGTTTATCACTCATTAAAAAATCACCAACACAGAACCTTAAATAATGATAAATTTCTACTGACCCCCAAGTTTTCGGTGCATACATGCATCAAAACTCTTTGCATGCAGGCACTTAGTCTTTTCAAGTCCCTCTCCTGGCAGAGATAGTTGAGTAATCCGTTCAAATAATTTTCTTGTTCTAGAGTTTTGACGGTATTTTATAAGATTAATATTTTTTTTCAATATTGTGATAATGTTGATAGATAAAGAAAGTGGTGAATTACAAGTTGAGAAAAATATGACATCACTTAAACACATAATGGATTTTAGCTATGTAAATAGGTATAATTGAATTTCACAAAGAAATAAATACAACCAACGTTAATGTTTAGGTCATATATCTTTTCTTCAATTATGTTTGTTGAAAGTATAATTGTTTCAAAGAGCTTATATTTAAATCAGTGTCCTTACCCAAGCAAGATATAGAGGAACTGATTTATTTAAGGATATGTAATCTAAAATTTAAAGGACATTAACATCATCTTATTCACAAAGAGAGTTCAAGGGCATGTTTTTACTTATTCTACTTGTAAACCATGAAAACAAGTTGCCATTTGTTCAAAAAATGTTTATGTAACGGAATTATATGTCCATATCTTATATATTCTAGTTCCTATTAATAAAAACATATTTTTAAATTTAAAAATCTTATATACCTATGCAAGTTGATTGTTTCATCATAAATGATGTCGTTACCTCCATTGGTCCTTATGTCTAGCTGAAATGTTGCCCATAGATTATTAGATTTAACATAATATTGAAATGATAGAAAATTGATTTCCTTAATACAAACATGGTGAATATAAAACTACTCTGCTACTTGTCTACTTTCATGTATGGAACAAAATGTTATTCACAAGATTTCTAGTTTCAGCATCTTTATATTCAAGTCATTGAAAATATTTGTGTCAAATTGAGGATTACTAGAATAACAACATTTAATTTTGCAAAAGCATTCAATTAGTTACAACAACATTCTCCTATGCCTAAAGTTGATATTTCCTATTCTGATCTCTATTCAGCCAAATAGGTTCATCCATAGAAGTCAAATCGTTGATTCAATCTTGAGTGTTCATGAGAACATACATTCCCTATCAATCAATAAGAAAGATGGATTTTTTCTCAAATTGGAACACCTTAAGGCCTATGATTAGGTTAGCTACCATTTTCTTTGAAAAGTCCTCTCTATTTTTAGTTTCAATGACAAATTTAGTTGGTCTCTCCACTTATTTTGACCCCTAGATTCTTTGTTATTATCAATTGCTCTCCTTTAGGGTTCTTTTCTAGTTCCAGGGGTATTTGCCAAGGAGACCCCATTTCCCCTTTCCTTTTTATTCTCATGGAGGAAGCCTTTGGGTAGATTCATCTAGAGAGATATGAGTTTGGGGCATCCTAAGAGCCTCTCCCCATCCTCTTCTTCCCTAGTTTGTTCTCATCAATGATTTGTTGATGACATCATTATCTTGGGTGATGGTTCTCTATCTAAAGAAAAAACTCTAAAGAGAATTCTAGTTATATATGAAGCTAACTTAGGTGAAAGTAGTAGCCTTCCGAAAAGTTCTAGTTCCTTTTTCAATAATCAAGAGAGGAGGCAAATCAGATTTGTTGCTATTTGAGGGTGTCATATTATGGAGCTCCCCTCCACTTACCTTGGTTTGCCTCTTTGTTTGAAATTTGTCCTTCATTCCTGTTGGATGGTTCTCGTTGATAGATTTCAATCTAAATTAGATAGTTGGAAAGGGGATTTATTGAGCCATGCTATTAAAAGTTTCAATTAATCAAAGCTTCTCTTCAAAATTTACCAGTTTTTGCTATGAGTCTTTTTTCATGTTCCAAATAATTTTCCAGTTAAGATTGATTAGATTCAAAATAATTTCTCTAGATGAACCCTAAATCAAAGATTATATTTCATCTTGTGCCTTGGGATCACGTCTGCCTTTCGAAGAAATTTGGGGCTTTGACCGTCAGGAAAATTAAGGAGTCCAATAATGCACTATTGGATAAATAGTTATGGATATTTTTGAGAAAAAAAATGAATGAACCTATATTGTTTATAGTAAATAGTTGGCCTCTTAAAATCATTTTTGGAATTTCATATTAGATGATAATTTGTTGGCCTCTTGCTTTGTCTTATGGAACTTTATTTCGATCCCTAAAACAATTTTTTTAAGGGTCCTTAGGCAGTCTCTTGGGAATGGCCTTAATATCCTTTTTTGGGATGATTGGTGGTTTGGGGATGGCCCCCTCTCTCTTTGTCTGTGACCTATTCATTTTTATGTGCTCTCTATTGGGAAAATTGGTTGTCGGGTTGCTAATTATATTCACGACTCTAATTGGATTGACTTATCTCTTCTTGATCTAGCTCTTTCCCCTCTATAAGAATTGTTATTTAAAGTCCATATCCCTTCTCTATAGCGTATTGGTTTGATGGTTTGGGTAGGTTCAATAGATGGTTCTTTCTTGATTTTTAATACTTTCAAGTTGCAGACTGCGATGTTCTCCCCCTAGCCCTTTTATGCTTTAGTTTGGAATTCTAATTTTATCTCTAAAGGAAACATCTATTTTTGGCTTCAGGCTCAAAATTAATTCCTTACTATTGATAATGTTTGCAAGAAAGGTTTTGCAATACCTAATGGATAAGTTTTGTGTTTGGATGTGGAAAATGGTTCTTATCATCTTTTCTTTCCTTGCAATTATGTTCGTGTTATCTAGGCTCATTTCATCCATCTTTGGTCTATTGATTAGCTCTTTCCCGCTTTGATTTTTGAATGTTGGCTTCAGTTGTCTCCTCCCACCTCTAATCCCTCTCTTGTTTTTCTATAGTCTCTCATCATATCTCAAATTGCATGTAGGGTGTACAAGGAAAGAAATAATAGAATCTTTTGCGATGTTGCCTACCCTATACAGATAAATTAGCTTTCAAAAGTTGGGTAGCAACCAAGGAGAAATTTATGGAAGCTTGCTTGAAGGACTTGGTGATAGGTCCCAAACTCATCCCTTCCCAATTTAATTTTCTTGTGACTCAAAATTGGCAGCTCCAGTGGGATAGCTCTATTTCTATTCAAATATCTAAGAAAGTGAGAGATGTAATTGTTTGGAAATCTCCTCCTATAGGGTGGAATAAAATTAGCACTACTCGAATAGCCAAGGGTAATCTTGGGCTTGCTATTTGTGCTGAAGTGGCACATTATTATAATGGTAGGTTTGTTTGGATAGTGGCCCTCCCTTTAGGAATCTAGACAAACTATTATGCTAAGGAAAAAGTAGCCTACATTGGTATTAAAATGCAAAAATCTAATGGATATCAGAAAGTCTATCTAGAAAGTGATTCCTTAAACATTATTAATTCTTTAATTGGTGTTTAGGCCTCTAGCTATACAATCAAAAGTTTAATCCTTGATAGAATTGATATGTTGTTAGCAAGATTTGGATTTGATTGTGTGAGAAAAATTTTACCATCAATGTTTCAAATCACACTCCATGATTCTGAAGAACACAAATGATCACTGAGAGGGGGGTGAATCAATAATAATCAGAAATTTAAAAATTTAATTTAAATTGTGCCAAGTCTAAAAACAAACAGATTAAGTAAATAAGAGGCAGACACTTAACACATAGATATACGAGGAAAACACATGATGGGGGAAAACTTCAGTGAGAAATGTTGCTAGAGTCTACTAATCCAATCCAACATCACAATGGAAGAATGATTGCAATATGTTTTAGGGCACCAACCCATGTACTTTATGAGCATCAACCCAAAGGAGCACCAACCCCTATAGTTTATGAGCACCAACCCAGAGGATCACCAACCCTTGATTTTATGAGCACCTACTCAAGGAGCACCAACTCTTGCTCTAAACACCTACTCTAAGATTTACAATGATTCAATAACCAATTTGATACTATAGAAACCTTGTTACAAATGAGTTTTGTAACACCTTTCTCATTTCCAACTGCTTTCTCACAGTATGTTATGCACGTTCTACTACTGTGTTATGCTACTATTTTGATTTCCCTTTTCTTATATACCTCTTCCCTTTTCTATTTCTAACTTCCTCACCTCTTTGCTATATCTTTCTGCCTTGTCTGCTCTGCCTTCTTAATCCTATATTTTTTTCTCTCTACATCGACCTTTGGCTTCCACTTATTTTCTCGTAATCTTCTGAATACATTGCCAACAATATTTTCTATGATGTTATTGACTGCTTGGGCATCGTGTTATTAACACCTATGGAATACAGTTTTCTCCAACCTCTTTTTTTTATCTTTGTTTACTACTATATTTTTGTAGAGCTTCTATCTATTCAATCCTCCAACTCCCTCATTCATCAATATTTTTAACTTCTAAAAGAGCTTCACTTCATGGCAATCTGCATACAACCAAATTTGTCCCTCCAAGAAAAATGAATAAATTAATCTTCTCAACCTCTAAGAAATCCAATCTTCCTATTGATTTGATCCTTCAAACATTATGTTTAGACAACTATCCATCAATGTCCAAGGGGTTGAGCTTAGCTAGTTAAAGAATTGAGTTCTCAATGTGGAGACCCAAATTCAACTCCCATGAGGGACACCTTTGTGTAGAATTATAAGTTGTGACTCTTGGTCTTCCATTGTTGTTTAAAGTGGATTTCTAAGTTGTGACCCTTGGTCTTCCAATTGTTGTGTCTAGTTTGGTGCTCGAAAGGAGCTAGTATTTGTACTAATTTTTCTCAAAAGGAGATGGTATTTGTAATAAGTTTGTAACATGGATGCTCGAATGAGAAAAAAATGAGCTTTGTGATTCTATGATACTTAATACAAAAAACTAGCCATCAATAATAAATGATCCCCTTGGAATCCTTCTAAAATTACATTGTATCTCTGAGCATGGATTATTATTTTTAGTAATCTTGGATTTTGCATTCCATTCGAAGATTTTCATATCATTCTAGAGTTCCTCCACCTTTTGCAATATGTCTGCATTAAATATTGGTGTCTCTTAACCTCTGTCTAAGAGTACTGCAATCAAATTTCATATTTCATGCAATCCCCCATTCGAAAAATAAATCACCAACTTCATATATCCTCAAAATTTATTTTATATCTTATTTATGTACTTACTAAAATATTTTCTTTCGATACATGTGTTGTTGGCTTCAAAAATCAATCAAACATTTTTCTCACAAAGAATCCACATGTCACTTTACCACCTAATGAATGGTGGGACTCATTTACATCATCATCTGCATACAAAAAGTCCAAATGTGAATAAAATCCATGTTGGATTCATGGGTTGCATTGATGTGTTAGTCGTATAACATATGTGTTATACACATCATGAAATAGTCCAAACTATCCTTCATGCGGGCTAGCAGGATAACACACTTTCTACCGATTTCATTATCCTACATCACTTTATTGAAGGCCTTCTAACCCATGTGGGATGGCAGGGTGCCTCTTGATGATATGATGAAAGAATAAGCATCTGGTAGATTACTGAGAGCGGGGGTGAATTATTAACTAGAAAAATTGATACAAACTTCCCAAACTCAAACTCAAACTCACAAAGTAAACTTATCAATGAAATACCACTGTCAAGATCAATAATCATAAGAATACCAGTTGACTATTATAGCAACTTAACAGTAAACAATATCAAACTTGTAAACATCCAAATGCTTCATTTCTCAACACTTCTGGTTATCATGCCTTATCATAAATAATTAATAAAATCAATCATAAGATCATAACCACAAAACGTTCACCACATGACACAAGTATTTATACGTGGAAATCCCAAATAGGTAAAAGTAACAGTGAGATGAGACTCATAAGAAAATATTTGAACTCTTTTGAAGTTCACCCTATTAGGAGCTGAGCCTATTAAAGCTTTTACAAAAGTCCTGTTAAGAACTGATCCTGTTAGGAATCACTCGATTAAAGGAATGACTACAAATGCCTTATTAGAAGAAAATACCCTATAAGGAGTAACCTTAGTAGAGGATTTGAAAATCCAAACTAATGGACCACCTTGTTAGAGGATTTAATAAGTAACTAAGCTTGTTAGAGCTTACCCGATTAGGGGATTTCAATTTTGTTGTAATTGTCAGAAAACAACAGGAGTTTCTTGATCTGTCTAAATAGCACTACATTTGCTTGATTAGATCCATTTAAGCTTCCATCTTCCTTTACTCAAACTGCAAACTCATTCTCCGGTTAGGCAACCACACACTCAACTGATTTCTGCCAACCCTTGCCAACACTAAAACAAAACAACTTCATTAACCTTAAATATAAATCAATTAGGTCGGGAACACAACAAAAATCTAATCCTCTCATCATCGAGATTACAAACAAGTCCATACAAGCATGATCATTGGATTTCATAGCAATCTCATCACATCACATTAATCAAGAAAACCTCAACCGCTCCTTCATTACCGCTTCATCGAGCTCAGTAACTCATCACGCGCTTTGCATTAGATGCAATACATTTTATTCCTTCCTGAGACAAACAAACCTGCCAAAACATTTTGAACTTATCTTCATACAATGAACTTATGTGTCACCATCATTACCGCTCAACATCAAATCATAAACCAACATAACCAATTCAACAACCTTAATCAGTTAGGGTTTAACAAAAAAAACTAGTATGGTTTCCCAGGTTACATAACATAGAAAGGGTTTAACCTTTTACTCCAATTATCGATTCAACTCACAAACTTACAGACCGGTTTACAATAACCTTCACAAAGCTCTTCCTACTAGTTACAAGACAATATCAACAACATCATTAATATCATTACCAGTTCAATTGACATCAATGACAACATAACATATTATTAATGCAATCTTCATGCAAATGCCAACATACAACAGATCTCTAACCATCTAGCACTTGAAAAATTCACTTTGTCTAAGAGAGCCACTTTTGATCAGATCATTGAAAGAGAGAAGAAAAAGATTAGGAGAAATTAATTTTGATAGAAACTTATTTGAAACAAGGTACTAATATATATAGGGTATGTTGCAATACAAAGATTCTTACTGCAAAAATAGATGAAAAGATAAAAGAGGTACAAGACAAGATTGCTAGTATTGCTAACTCTTTTGATGGACTAACTTCACTGACCACATCTATTGATGGACAAATTTGGACCTTGGAGAATCAAATTTCTTCTCTTGAAAGGAAAAAGATAAGATCATTCAGAGAGCCAGAAGTCTTAGAAGTTTGGTGAGTCCAAGATTAGATTCACTTGGTGTACATAAGAGGGAATGCCTGGATATGCTTGGTAAGCCCACACCGGAAGAAGTTAATGAGAAAAAATCACTTGCATATTTAATGAGTGGACTTGAATCTATCTCTGGCACATTCAAAATAGGTTGGGATACTTTTGTAGAGTTATTGGAGAAATCTTACCCGAAAATCTTGAAATTGGTCAAGCTCCAGTAAGACATTTTTGGAGGTATCCAGTGTACAGTTATTATTCTTTAACATTCTTTTTACAATTTTTGGGCATTGATGTCAAAGAGGGAATAGTATACATGTGAAAAAGAATGAAGGGTTGCATACATTAGGGGAAGTTACAGAGTTTTTGGAATTTTGGAGATAGGGAGCATTTTGCATATTCAGCTTAGGAGAAGCAAGGCAGGATGAAACCGATAGTTGAAACCATGACCATTTTTCACATGAGTGTTGTCATCAATGCCAAAGGGGGAGATTGTTGGAAATTGACACTCTATTTGTTAGGTTTCATTATGTTTTCACTGATGGCAACATGATTTTGGGTTTTGGCTTCATATGGTATACTGATAGGCACTTCACAAACTCTACACCAACACCGACATCGACACTAGTAGGATAGAATATTTCTTTGGTCACTGACAATGTAGGCAGACATGGTATGGTAAAGATCATTAGTATTGGAGGCTGACACATCTTGGATCCAACATCGACAACTTGGTTTGATGCTTATTCATTTATGCTATATAGCTGACATGTAAATGTGATATTGTGTATATCTTTGTAAGCCAACATAAGGTATAAATTTGTATAGGGTATATAGGGGAAATTGATTAGATCATTTTGTAATAAGAAGATAACGGATATACATGTAGAATGGATATAGATATGTAATGTAATGCAAAATATATCTGAGAGACTATGTATGTGAGGAATTCATTATAAGGGTTATTCCGGTATTGAGGTTTAGGGTTTTAATCGAAAGAGACAGAGCTTAAACTAGAACTGTATTCTGGCATAGGAGATGCTATATTGAGCAGTTCACACTTCTTTGGATTGTTGTCTAGATTGTTATATAGTCAATGAGGCTCCTATTTTGATAAGCAGTGTACTCTAGGTTGTAAGCCTTCCTGCAAGTGTAGGCCCATCATATATTATAATATCTCTTCATATGGCTAGTGAATTGATATTGTGGGTCACAAATCCCACTGTGGTTTTTCCTCATTGAGGTTTTCCACGTATAAATTTGTGTGTTATGGTTCTCCTTTATGTGTTTGGCTTAATGGTTGCATTACTTCTTTCAATTTTGTTAATACCAGTATGCCTGTTGGTGTATGAATATTGTGTTAAAGCTAAAATATTCTATTTAGGTAGAACACTGATTCACCCCCCTCTCAGTGTTATTGGTTTCCAACATCATTCTGCACACATAACTAAACCTATGGTCGTGGTTGTGATCCTTGAACTCTCTCTTGTCTACCCTATTTTTGGTGGATCGTGGATCCTAAGGTGTCCTCATCCTAGGACCATGATGCCTAGGGTGTTCTATTCCTCCTCAAACTGAACCCATTTTAAATGGGTTAGTATATCTCCCTTCCATGGTGGTTTTGGTTCTTGGTATCTCAATTTTACCATTGGAAGTTCGCCTAATCAATAAATTACCTTGGGAACCTTATATAAGATCATTATTCTTACTCATTTTCATCTGATATTCTAATACATCTATCACATCCACTCATAGAGTAAGAATTTTTTCTCTTCTGACATTAATCATCAAGTATTCAAGGTAACATTTCATCCCACAATATCCTTCAATCATCATGGAGTAGCAAATCTACTTCAATATTCATGCAAACATGTGTGTTTGATTAGGTCATTCATGTTCATATTATTGTGACAACACTTGTGATCACATCTAAAGAACATTGCATCATCATCCATTATAAATTATAGTAGATCTAAGGTATACCATTCAACATTTACTTCAGTATTTCAATTCAAATCAATGGTTAATTCAAACCTAGTGTTTGACCTAGGAAAACCCTATTAGCAACACTATTTCGTTTTGCTTGTATACACGAAATAGATCTAGGATCCATAGATGGACATTATAGCAGAGAAGACAATGAGGATCAGTTCAAACTTTTGTAGAGGCAAAAATTAGAGGACCAAGTCAACCAATGCCACACAGTCCTAGGAATTTCTGATAAACTTCTAGGATAAGATTTTGAGTGAAATCCCAATTCTAAAAGATTATTGCCTGTCTCCATCTAACATCAGAGACCCAATCACTAATTGCCACATTGTCCCATACTTTTGGTATGAATATTCTATCATGGGTTCTTCTCTATTTCTTTTGCTCATACTTAGCTTTGTGTTTGCATTATGTGTCTATAACTTGGTGTTCTTGCTATTTGACGTCACTTCTCTATCATTCACCCTAGATCTAGCATTAAAACACATTTAAATCAATTTCAACTAAACAGAGAAAAAAGAGCTTGATCTATATTCAATCCTTTTGTATTGGATCAATTGATTTCTCCGTTCATTTAACTTTTTATTTGCAAAGTTAGGTCATTTCCTAGTTTACAAGGCTTAACTTGTGAAACCCTAATTTTCCATCCAATACACCTAGTCCTTGAAGACTCCCTTTCTCATTCGCTCTTGAGCAAGACTCGCCTTAATGATGCACTTGAAAAGCTAAATAGTCTTAAGGATTATAGATACAATGAAGCTAAGGAACAAAATGTTGGTTGTGGTATGATTGGTTGGTTTGATTTTCAAGTATTTATTTTTCTTTTTGACTAATGATTTTTTATTTAGATGTATAACGAGTTTGGGCCCTTCCTCCCAATCTAATAAAAGCTATCATGCAATCATCTATCAATATATAAACATTTCTATAATCAATTTTAACAAATTGTAAGAAACGTACAATGCATAATCACCGACTAAATTACAGTACATAAAAACATAATAATAAAGGAAAGCATGTATCCTTTGAAAAATTAGGCCTTTCATATACAATTAGAAGATACATCTACCAAAATCCATAATCCATTTCAATAAAGAATGCATTGTAAATACATTAAGTCGTAGTAGAAGGCAATTGTTCTGTAGTAAAGTCGTACCCAAACTTTAAATTCTACGTGAACAACATGGCATTAATTGGATGATAAAAGGACTAAACCAGAATCCTATTCGAACTGAAAAATAGATTTACAAAGTCTTTGATCTGACGTCAGTCTTTAAAGGAGATGGGTGAATGCATTTGAAGATGAGACAGACGTGCCATCCACATCATTCAGACGTGCCATCTACATCATCCAACTAGTTTCTTTCTTTGTACAGTTAATCCAAGTTTCATGTTGTAGTGCACTGAATGCTCTTTCTTTACACCACACCATTTGGAGGTCAAGTCAGTCGAATTCAATGAGATTGTAGTTCGCAAAGAATATTCCGAATAAATTATATAGAAAAAGTTTAAATCGTTGGTTACGAAATAGACGACATAATTATACATGCATCTGTTAAAGAGTCTCGAAAGTTGTTAGCTTGCGAAGAAGACTTAATGGACTCGGGTGCATTTCCCTTAGACTAAGAACAACATGCATGCATATGGACAAAGTCAATTCAGTCCATTCTCCATATGTATGCTGTGTCATCACGACCTCTATTTTCTCTACAATGATACGTCCTAGAAAAAATAAAGCTTAATAAGTCTGATATTTTATTACTTATGTTGAGTAAAAAAAGTTTTTTTATGTCTTCTTGGAGTTTATTTTATATTTTATTTGAGTTAATTGTTTTGAAAAATCAATTACATGAATTTAATTTTTCCTTATAGTTGTAAGGATTTCTTAATATATGATAAATGTTTGAAGTGGGTGATATTGAAAATGAAGATTCATGTACCACATATCTATGTAGACCAAAGATGTCAACAATTCATGTATCTAGATGAAACATTAAGAAAAATTAGTTTCCCTTAGACATGGTTTTTGAATCCAAAGATCAATTGAAAAATAATATGAAAGTCAACTGAATTATTGAATAGTAAGAAAATAAATGTTCGGTTCTTTAAGGAGATTAAAAAAAAAAGAAAATGAAAGCAAGTGGAGCACCTACCTAAAGATTCTCTTTTTTTTGTCATGATTTGTCAATTCTAATGTTTAGATATAGTTTGTCAGAAGGATTGGTGAAATAGCATGACAAGTTGTGGGAGAATCTAACAAATATTATTTTATTAATTGTACAATTTAAAAGTGATTTCTATGTGTCTTATAAGAAAAAATAAAATAAAAAATAAAAAATAAACAGTCATCAATAATATTCATAGTATTTAGTAAGGTGGTTAAATCAAGTTATAGATTAAGTTCTAATTGTGAAAATGGATGGATTCTCCTATGCAGTTCATTGCCTCCAAAAGACAAATGGCCTTTGTGTTGGCAATTGACACTTATTTGATTGGTTTCAATATGTTTTCATTGATGGCAACATGTTCCAACTTTCATATCTTGGTTTGGTTGTTCACCAGCAAACACTTCACCAGCACCGACAGGTTTCTTCACTGATAGGAAGGATTCTTTGGATACCGACATTGCAGGTCGACATGACTCACATTCAAGTTATCAACATAGGAGGCCAACATCATTTGGGAGATCTGGCAATCGGCAATTGATTTTGATATTAATGTATATATGTAATTAAGTCGACATGTATATTCATTTTATAATTATCTATGTAAGTCGACATAGGGCATGAAAGATTGTAAGGGTATATAGGTCAGTTGATTAAATCATTTTGTGATATGATGTAATGTGATATGTATGAGAGATATGTTAGGTTATGAGAGAGATGTTATGATTGTAATTGAGGATCAATAATGCGAAGGTTATTCTGGTAAGGGTATAGGGTTTCAGAACTAGAACAGACATAGCTTGTACCAGAACTATACTCAGGCATAGGAGATTCTATCATTGAAGTTCATTCTATCCTCTAGATTATAGTCTATATTTTTATGTAGTCAGTGAGACTCCTTTTTTGATGAGGAGTGTTCTCTAGGCTGTAAGCCTTCCTGCAAGTGTAGGCCCCCATATTTTGTAATATCTCCTCATATGGCTAGTGGATTGATATTGTGAGTCACAAATCCAACCGTGGTTTTTCCTCTTTGAGGTTTTCCATGTATAATTATTTATGTTATGGTACTAATTTGTGTGAATGGCTTATTGATTGCTTTACTTCTTTCAATCTTATATGTACTAGTTTACCGGTTGATGAATGCATGTTATATTAAGTTTAAAATTGCATATTTTGGTAGAACACTGATTCACCCCCCCCTCTCAGTGCTCTTGGATTCCAACAATTGGTATCAGAGCCTTGTGCCTCAGAAGAAGAATAACAACTTGAGGGAGATCCCGAATCCAGAATCCATGGATATGAGCTTGGAAAAGAAACTTGAGGTAGCACTTGAAGATTATGATGCTGAAAGGATGAAGAACTTGAAGTTACAAGATGAATTGAATTCTACTCAGGAATTCATTCTGATTCTATAGGAGAGGTTGTCATCTATTCAATCTAGGAGGAAGGAACTATTGCAAAATCAAGATAATGAAGAGAAAGATGCCCTTAATGAAAGATGTCAGAAGCTAAGTCAGGAGAATATGGTCATGAGGAATGCAAGCCCTAACTATGAGGATGCCATAGGAGATTCAAGATCGGAAGATGAATGAAGAAAACCTAGGGAGATCTCTGAAAGATAAATCTAAAGAATGCATCCGGTTGGTTCAAGAAAATGATATGTTGAGAACTATATTAGTGCAATCCCAAAGAAATGAACAAGAACTTGAAAGAAAAATGATAATTATGAGAGATGATCTGATTATTGCAAGTGAGTACAAGGACAAATTCAAGGTTAGTTTAGTACAACTTGATGAATTATTGAAAAGACAAAGACAGAATGGAGATTCCCATGGACTTGGATTTGAACAAGGATAAAGCTCCAGTACTGCAAATGAAGATCAAAACTAGAAGGCACTAGTAAGGCAGCTCAATGCTTACAAATTTAATGGTAGATGCTTTGTTTGTAATAAAATTGGTCATATGGCTAGGCAATATAGAAATAGAGAAAATCAAAACTATAGTTATGCTCCTGGTCAATGTTCTAAATGCAATAAGAATGTTCATAAGACAAAAGATTGCAGAATGAATGTTAAATGGCATGCATGTGAAAAAATTGGACATATGGCTAATCAATGTAGGTCAAGCAATTATACCGGTTTTAACAAAACAATTTAAAAGAACAATGTTACATGTTATGCATGCAACATGATTAGACATATAGCTAATTTTGGTAGAAGCAAAAATCCACTAGTTGACAATGATGGATCAAATGATAAAGGGAAAGAGAAGGTCAATGAAATCTGGCAAGATCATACCAAGAGATGGGTTAGGAAGTCAGATGATCAATCAACAAATGGGATTGCTTTGGTTAGTCAACCGACAGAGGAGGTTGCTCCTACACCGACAAGAAGCTAATCCAGTAACTGAGGCAAATGCCTTAGGGGTGGGCAAAATTCATGATAATAGTGCATATGCCCTGGGAAGGAGTTCTAGAAGATGTTCTAAACATTGGAAACGCTTATCTGACATGGAGATGTTTGACTAAGATCCAGTATCTTTCACTAGAAGTCATTCATATCAATGATGAATTAGGGTTTTTCTTGGAGGTTAAAAGGTTGAATCCACTCCATTTTTTATCACCTTGCATTTAGAGCGATTAAGAGCGATTCAGAGTGAGTCTAAGGTGATTTAGTGTGATCAGATATCTTCTTCAGTAATTTCACCAATGATCAGAAGAGTTCTTTGGGGTTTCACAGACAACTATTTCTTAGGTACTTATCAAATTTATCTTTTAGCATGGAAGCGGGATCATCCTTAGCACCTACTTTTATTACAAATCCTACTATTTTTGAGGTTAAGGACCATCCTAGCCCAATTTTCAAGCAATGTCCGCATATTGCCACCTTGGATCATTCGGTTGGCACATTTTCTTGTGTTCCTGAAGGAGTTATATATGTGGAAGATGTTAGAGCATACATTCACTTCCACATTGGGGATTTGGGTACCAATGATATCAAGAGTATGTATATGAGCAAGTTGATGGGAGACTCTAGAAAGATCAAGCCTGAGTACAAGCATATTGAGGATCTATGGTTTACTGTCATTATGGATATTCCTGAATTTGAAGATGAGATCGTCAGATATGTATTGAGTAAAGTGCATTGAGAATTCATCTGGTTGGATGGACCTTATAAAATTTTGAAGGAGGCTATTAAGGCCATCACCAGTTTACCGTAGATTGGTCAGCATCAAGAGAAGAAGATTTCTAACAATCAGGTTAACAAACTCATCAATGCAACATCAGACTAGCGATCAATGAGGGTTAGCACCATCACAGATAGATACATCAGATTTAGAAGAATTATTATTGGATACAAGATAACTCAATCCAATCATCTTCATTCTTTTTCTAGCTCCTAAATTTATGCCGCACATAAGATCATGAGGGAAAATGAGAAGTTAGATCTTTGTGGATGGATGTTAGATGAGTTGTTAATTAACCTAGGGAAGATCAAAGGAGAGAAGAAGGGGACATTCTGGTATGGGAATTTTATTGTCTGTTTCATGCTATTTTCATTAATAAAACTCCCATTTTTGGGAAGAGACAATTGACATTTGATATGCTGATAGGAAGACAACTGAAATAATCTATTTCTACTTTGGGTAGTCAGTGAGATGATAAGGTTCGGGGTTAATTCAAGGTATTAAAGAAGGCAATAAAATCTAGGGAAAGGATTCCTAAGCATATTGTTGAGAAATACTGAATCGATATATGCTTCATGGTTAAAAAGGATGAAACCTTGATGGAAGCAATCAAGCCTCGGAAGATTTGGATTGAAGAAATGGGTTATGAAGTTGATGCATAGACTTTGGATGCTTATGCAAAGATGTTGATTGATGCACCTATTGATGAGGCTAAGAAATCCTTTGGTACTACAAAATAGAAGGAGCAAGAGGTTGAAACTAAGTTTAACCAGAAGAAGAGGGAGAAACAATAGGGCAAGGCCAACAAATTTGTTCAACAGGTATCTTAGGACATCAAGGCATTAATTGATGTTGTTCCAGAAAAAGGAAAGAAGAGGAAAGAGCCCGATGTTTTTATTGAGCCTATTCCATCAGACTCTGGAACTGAGGATGACATACCCTTAACATTCATGAGGCTATTGAGGAAGAAAGGTGAAAAGTCTAAGGAGGAAGCAAGGAAGCAACCGGTAAGTAAGGTTACAATCAAGGCATCGACAAAGAAGAGAGGTCCAAAGGAAACACCTTCTGCACCATCCGGTAATGAAGAAGAAAGAAGATGGATGACTCAAATCTTGCAATTGTACCTGGTAAAGTAACTATTATTCCATCTAAGACTATGTGTAGAATTGGTTGATGAAATAACTAAGGATGGTATGTTGAAAAATGTACAATTCTATTATGATCATTTAGATGATGATGAATAGAAATAAGTTGAGGAAGCAGTTTTATTATATCTGGATATATATAAGAAAGCTTTGTTGGAAATTGAGAGCCAAATACCTGCACAACTATATGACAACCTAGATGCTAGGAGATTATCAACTATGGAGGAGGATAAACACATTAAGATTCAAGAGTTATTGACTACCTATGCATCCATTACTCTAGAGGAGTTGGATAGGACACTTGAGGTTGTAGACAGGAAAATCTTTCAAAGCAAGCACAAAATAATCAATCTTATGTTAAGAAGGGTTAATGAGATAGTCACTGAGAAACACAAGGCATGGGTTCAATTCTTGGCTACAAACCCTAGTTTCTATAGTTCATCAAAAGCTAAAACTAATACTTCAGACATCCCGGTTAAAGGGAAAGGAGAAGGTATTGTGGGTACTTCATCATCAATTTCAAAAAATATTAAGATATTGGATATATAGCCCCGTGTAGAATCTAATATACAAGACATAGAGGTGATACTGGAAAATGTGGATATACCATCAGATACTCAAAATGTACAGGTTGAGGTCATAGTTCATAAGGAGGAACCGACAGTAATTGATACTGCACCAAGTGGCGAAGCAAACTGCGAAAAAGAGGAAGTTATTAAAGTTAATAAACCATCTGAGGAGAAGAAAGATGAATCTGATAGGGAATCGGTAGTGAGGGCATCATTGTTGTCAGTTGACACCTCACAGGTAGAACAAAAAAGCCTAACTGAGATGAGTTTTACTAAGCTCATGATGATGGTTGCATAGAAGATGATGAAGGAAGGATCTATGGACAAAGGAATGATTGATCAGTCAATCCCAATCTTTCATAGACTTGTCACAGAGTGCCATCTTAATAAAGGATCAAGCCCATCCGGAAAGCTTAAAACAATCACAGAGAATATTTCTAAGGATTTTCAATCTTTATAGCAGATATCTAATCGACAGGCATTGGAGAGGTTCACACAAGCTAAGAGAGCAACTTTTGATCAAATGATTGAGTTAGAGAAGAAGCAGATTAATGATAAGTTGAAGTTGATTGATAATGCTGTAAGGAAATATACTAATATTTATAGAATATGTTGCAACATAGGTTTACTTACAACAGATATAGATAAAAGGATTAAGGATACTCAAGAGAAGATTGTAGGTATAGTCAATTATTATGAAGGATCAAATTCTTTGATAACATCTATTGATGGTCAGATCTTATTGTTGGAAGCTCAAGTTTCAGCTCTTGAGAGAGATAAAGATAAAATCATTAGAAGAGCTAGAGGTCTCAGAGGATTGGTGAATCCCTTGTTGGACTATTTCAGTGTAAATAAGAAAGAATGCATTGATATGGTTGGTAAGCCCACACTGATAGAACTTAAGGATAAAGAGTCATATGCTCACATGCTTAATAGACTTGTATATATTTCTAAAACACTCAAATTAGGTTGGGATATTTATCTAGAGATTTTGGAGAAAGCCTATCTAGAAATTTTCAAATATATTTATCTCCGGTAAGGTATTTTGGGACATTCTTTGTATAGTCTTTCATTCTTCGTCCTGATTTTTGGTATTTTTTTTGGAATTGATGTCAAAGGGGGATGTTTAGGTGAAAAATATATTCTTGACATTAGGAGATATGGATTATTATGTTCATATCATAATCACAGATGGATATTCAGCTCGGGGGGAGCGGTCTATCATTTTTCACATGAGTGTTGCCATCAATGTGAAAGGGGGATATTGTTGATAATTGAAACTCGTTTGATTGGTTTCAATATGTTGTCATTGATGGCAACATGTTCCATCTTTCATATCTTGGCTTGGTTGTTCACTGACAAACACTTCACCGACACCAACACCGATAGGTTTCTTCACTGGTAGGAAGGATTCTTTGAATATCAGCATTGCAGGCCGACATGACTCACATTTAGGTTACCGACATAGGAGGCCAACATCATTTTGGAGATCTGACAATTGGAAATTGATTTTGATATTAATGTATATATGCAATTAAGCCAACATATATATTCATTTTGTAATTATCTATGTAAGCCAACATAAGGCATGAAAGATTGTAAGGGTATATATGTCAGTTGATTAGATCATTTTGTGATATGATGTAATTTGATATATATGAGTGATATGATAGGTTATGAGAGAGATGTTATGATTGTAATTGAGGATTAGTAATGCGAAGGTTATTCCGGTAAGGGTTTAGGGTTTTAGAACTGGAATAGACAAAGCTTGAAGCAGAACTATACTCAAGCATAGGAGATGCTATTATTGCAGTTCATTATATGCTCTAGATTGTAGTCTGGATTTTTATGTAGTCAGTGAGACTCCTTTTGTGATGAGCAGTGTGATCTAGGCTGTAAGCCTTCCTCCAAGTGCAGGCCCCCATATTTTGTAATATCTTTTCATATGGCCAATGGATTGATATTGTGGGTCACAAATCCCATCCTAGTTTTTCCTCTTTGAGGTTTTCCACATATAATTATCTATTTTATGGTATTCATTTGTGTGATTGGCTTATTGATTGCTTTTCATCTTTCAATATTATATGTACTGGTTTATTGGTTGGTGAATGCATATTATATCAAGGTTAAAATTTCATATTCTGGTAGAACACTGATTCACCCCCCCTCTCAGTTTTCTTGGATTCCAACACTTTGTAGGTGAAATTAAGGAAAGATGATTGCAGGAAGTCCTAAATCTGTCTCACCCTTTAGTTGTTAGGGCAATGAAAAAGATCTTAGGTGAGGATTTTCTTCAATTTGATCACAAATATAGGGTAAAAATAGATATTGTTGTGTTGTTTGTGGCAATGCTTCTTCATATGGGCCTACCGAAAGATAAAATAGAAAATATTTGTAGGAAAGTTTTTAAGGTTGAATTGTTGGGAGATTTGAGTAGGGTTCTCAAAATATAGATACCAATTTCACCATTCCTATTCCTAAAGACTATATGGTGATGATCAAGAATAGTAAACCCCCACCATGATTTCCTATTCTCTTCATTGAAGATATGAAACCATTTAAAGCTAGTAAGTTTGGGATCAAGGAGAATGCAAATTTTCTATGGAAATTATTTTGTCTCTCCAAGATTAAGAAAGAGGACTAGATCAATGACTATCTAAAAGATGACAGAATCACATTATCTACTTTAGAAGAGAGGATTAATGCATGGGTGGAAGAGATTCAAGAATTAGCTGGAGATTTAGGGCTTGAACCGTTGGAAGTTGTGATTTCTTTCCCTAGAGTTCTTCTCCTTCAGTTCATCCAATTTAAAGAAGAATCTTCTAGCCATAGAGGGGTCAATCAGGGTATTGATTTGGTGGGACCTAATGTTGTTGCTTCATCTACTTCCATGATCCCATGGATTAAGACAAGTGCTCTGTTTTGATAGATTTCATAAGTATCTTATCATAGATGATGGAGTTTTCTAGGAAGATTTTGAAGATTTCTTAGAAGAAATTTGTAGTATTTTATACCTTGGTATTTATCTAGTTTTATTGGCCCTATTCGAGCATTAGACTCTTGTTCATAAGAAGTTAAGATTAGTTGTAGGTTCTATTTTATATTCCTCACTCTTTCTATGTTTTTTATCTTTATTTATAATATTAAATACATATTCGCTTTGGCCCTTTTTTGACCAAGAAAACAAAAGAAAATATTCAGTATTTAGTTTTGATGGAGAAAGAAAGGTTGAAAAACACTTGTCACATTTTGATCACATAAAGAATTTTAGTTGCACGTATATCATGATGCACTTGATTATTGGAAAGTAACGAATTAAGTGACTCTCAATCTGCATGTTTTATGTCTTAAGTCAACTAGTGTCTACCTTTTCTATTATAAACTATAAAAAATAGGGCTCCTATATGTTTTCATATGAATTGCTAAAGAATTTCAAAGAGTTTTTTTTTTGAAAGATTTCTCTTATATAAAACAGAGTTGGAGCTATTGATTCATTGAAGAAAAATAAAATTGAGCATTGAGGACACCGACAATATTTTTTATTTAATGAAATATCATATATATTCTATTACTTAAATTATTTTTATAGCATGCAAAGAAGAACTAATTTCTATTTAAATAACATTTTTCATAAATTGGATTACTAAAATATCATGGTACGGGAGAGGGACCAGTAGTCATGAGGGCTAACTTTGTCAATATGTAGTAGTCACATGGAATATCGTAAGACCTCCATTTTTTCAGAAATGTAAAATGGCACTTAACTATGTACAACTAAGGTTTGAGGGTGTAACTCATCATGCAACACATCAAAATAACATGTCTAGTGTGAAGTGTCAAAAAAATGACTTTTTCATAGATTCAACCAAAACTTAATCCAAATATCCCTAGAGATTGAATAAAAAAATATCATTTGTAATTAGCATAATATCATATTTTTATGTAAAATGTAACTTTTATGCAACTTAAATGGACCAAATACCTATTATTAATCATAAATGTGTGTTATCTTTAACTTTTATATCCAACACCAAAGGACCAATAGTTGAACATAGAAAATTATTTGTTGTTATTAAAGTAACATATTATTATATAAAATACATCTTATATTGAACACAAAGGGATCAATTGTTGAACATTAAAACCTTTGGACAATCCCTCACATTTCAAGAAAAGAAAGGTTTTTATTGTGTTCACCTTTTATATTTGTGATACAACACATCATTAATATGAAATACTCTAATGCATATACATTGCTACCCCAATAGTTGTACACATAAGAATAATATATTTTCTTCACTATGATAACAATACTTTTTTAGGTAAAGAGATAAAGAAACACTACAATCACTCTAATGTTGTTAATGACAAGAGTAGGAGAAGGAGCAGGAGCAGGAATTTCGGTTCTTTTAGGTTGGAATTTGAATGGTCGTGGTGTGGGTTTTTTGGGTGATGGGGGTTTGGGGGGTTTTCCCCGTGACTAGTCCCTCTCTCGAATCAAACCCTGATCCCACAGATGGGGCCTCAAATGATATGTGGGATGGTGGTACCCTGCAAAATACAAACAATGGTAAATTTGTCATCTCCGACAAATCTAGTGGTGTTGAGGGCCCCAATACTGCAGAGGCTTTTTTTAAGATTTTGTCTATGGAGTGTAATAAGAAATGGGCTTCATTATTTGGGTCTAAACCTAAGGGTAAGGCCATTTTGCCGATTCTGCAAAAAGTTGACCTTGAATCTGGGGCTTTCTCCATCTCTATCCCAGACTATATTTTGGATCAGAATATGGCTTACATGAACTTAGTCTTAGTGGGTAAGTTTGTAGGACCTCTTCCCAACATTGAAGCTATTAGAACCTGGGTGTCTAGAAAATGGAAGGGTAAGGGTCAAATTGATGTTGTTGCTATGGTTGGTGGTTTATTCTCTTTTTCATTCACTTATGAGGAAGATCTTCGATATATTTTGGGGGGTGGTCCCTGGATGCTGGGCAAAGCATCACTGGCCCTCAAAAAGTGGGAACCAAGATTTAATCCCAAAGATTGGGAATGTAATGAAGCCCCAATCTGGGTCAGATTGCCAGGTTTACCCATGGAGTTCTAGGGATAAGAGATTTTTGCAGGAATTGCAGCATGTTTTGGAGAGCTAATTTCAATTGACCCAATGACTATAGCTAAAAAATGCATGGTTTATGCCAAACTACGTGTCAATGTTAAACAATCTACCAATTAGCCATTTGAGATTGATCTTTTTTCTAGGTTGGGCAGATGAGTGGAGAAAGTGGAGTATGAATCCATCTCTTTTGCATGTTTCCACTGTTAAAAAGTGGGTCATAGGGCCAGGCATTGTTCTTCTAAGCCAAAGAAGGTATGGAGAAAGAGGAATGACATGCCGATCTTAGAGAAGAGGGATGCCTTGCCCTCTAATCCCCCTCTAGGAGGATTGTGAAATGATTCAAATGGATCTGTTGATCCCTCTATCCCTCCTCCCATTATGGAAGATGGGTTCATGCCTGGAGTAGCTTCTGTGGTCCCTGCTCCTAGTCCTCCGCTCTTAGAGGAGAATGTTTGGGAACCCCCTATTGTGAATGCTCCCTATAATGAAGGGAATACTCTGAATGCTAACGAGACTGTACCAGATATTCCCATTCATCTGGTCATTGACATGGGTAACTTGGTCGAGGTGAAACCCTAGGTTTCTCTCACACTGCAACCATTCCAAAAGGACTCTTGTCCTTTTATTGATGTTAGACCCAAAAAAAGAAGAAGGAAATCCCCTATTGGCCAATCTACTCTAGCTTCTGGGGGGGTTCAACCAAAAATAGACAAAAAACAAACTGTGGGTTAGATTTATGGGGGGTGGGGAGGTCACCTAATGCAGTTAGTAGAGATAGGTAGAGTCAGGCTTCCATTGTGGACGGAGCCTAGAGAATGTTACCTAAATTGGGGATGGGATCCCCCTCACTTTCCAAATGAAAATTATTTTGTGGAATATAAGGGGATTGAATCATCCCCATAAGCATGATTTTCTATCCAACCTGGTTAGGGATCATAAGCCGGATATTTTCCTTGTTCAAGAGACTAAAATGTCTGGTGGTAAAGTGGAAAAGATTAAATTGGCAATTTTTGGAGATTGTGGTGTTCATTGTGTTGATGCGGATGGTGCTTTTGGCAGTGTCACTACTCTTTGGAACCTGAGATTGTTATGTGGTAAGGTGGTTCTCTCTTCTCCTAATCACAATGCTACTAGATTCTATAATCTTAAAGATGGATCCTCCTGGATTATTTCCAACATCTATGCTCCTAATGGGAGAACTACAAGGAAAGTTCTTTGGTCTTCCATTTGTCAGGCTAGATCACTTTTCCCTAATGAGAAATGGATTATTCCTGGGTGATTTCAACACCCCTCTCTCAAACTTGGAGAAATCTGGGGGCATGCCTATTTCTGTTGATAGTAGACAAGACCTAGCTAATATGATTAATTCTTTGAGCCTGTTGGACCTAGATCTTGTTGGGGCCAAATTCACTTTGTCTAATAGATGTAGTGGGGAGGACTTCATATAGGTTAAGTTGGATAGGGGCCTTGTCTCTCCTAATTGGATACATAATGCTTCTTGTAAATTCGCCTTGACTAGATTAGGATCTAATCACTTCCCTATTTGTCTTTCAGTGATTTCGTTGTCTGGAAGAAAGGCGTACCCCTTCAAATTTGAGAAATTTTGGAGTGGTGGAATATTGATATCCAAGGTACGACCATGTTTCATATTGCTAAGAAGCTATCCAATGTCAAGTCCAATATTAAACGTTGGAACAAGTCCTATTTTGGTAATATTTTCAAAATTAAAGATAAGCTCAAGCAAGATCTTGAGGAGGTTCAGAAGCATATCCAAGATTTTGGGTTTAATAATGACATCTCGAACAAAGAAATTGAGATTTTAACTGAACTGCATGATATTATTTCCAAAGAGGAGGAATTATAGAAGTAGAGATCTAGAGCCTTATGGCTTAAAAGTGGTGACAAAAATATTGTTTTTTCATATGACGTCCCTCAAGCACAGAGCTGCTAATAGAATCAGTAAAATTTAGATTGGCTAGAGATGGATTGATAAGCATGAAGAGATCTGCCAGGAAGCCATCAGCTACTTCACTAATCTCTTATCGGCTGGTGACCCTCTTAATGCTTTGGCCCAAGATGAGATCTTGAAGGAAGTTCCCAACATTGTCTCTTAGGATATAAACATGGAGCTAATTAGAATCCCCTCTCATGCTGAAGTTCGCAATTCGTCTTCTCTTTTGAAGGTAACAAAGTCCCTGGCCCTGATGGTTTCCCTCTATTATTCTTTCAAAAAATTTGGCAAATTTTAGGCTCTAATGTGGTCATAGCAGTGCAAGAGTTTTTTGGGTTCCGCTCTCTTCTGAAGGAGTTGAATACCACCTTCTTTGTCCTCATTCCCATGACACTTGATGCCAGTTCTTTTCAGGATTTTAGACCTATTAGTATATGCAATTCCATTTATAAAATTTTCACAAAGATCTTGGTGCTTAGGCTTAAGAAATATCTCCCCTCTTTAATTTCAAAACACCAGAATGGGTTTGTTCCTGGGAGGCAAATTTTGGATTCCATAATTGTGGTGCATGAGAACATTCACTCCTTATCTATCAATAAAAAACATAGTTTTTTTTTTTTAAATTGGATCTGTTGAAACTTTTTGATAAACTCAATTGAAGTTTTCTTCTCAAAATCCTTAGGGCATTTGGATTTGAAGATAATTTCATCCAAATTATTTCTCAATGTGTGTACACTCCCAAATTTTTAGTCTTGATCAATGGTGTTGCCTCTGGTTTCTTCTCTACATCAAGGGGCCTTAGACAAGGGGATCCGTTATCTCCTTTCCTTTTCATTCTAATGAGTGAAGCTCTCAGTAAAATAATCCAAAGGAAAGTTAGAAAAGGAAATGTTTTGGGCTTACATCCCTCTTCTTAGGCCTCTACCTATTCTCACCAACAATTTGTGGATGATACTTTGTTGATGAGAGAAAGTTTGGTTAAGAAAGCTAAGAATTTGTAAAACACTCTGGACACTTATGAGCAAGGTACTGGACAAAAAATTATCCTGGCTAGAACTTTCATTTTTTTCTTTAACACCCCAGATCATAGGAAAATGAAGATTGCCATGATTATGGAATGTAAAGTTGGGGTTATGCCTGACTCTTATTTAGGTCTTCCCTCTATCATGGCCTAGCCCAAGATTCCTTCTGAGCAAATCTTATTGATAGATTCCAAAATAAGCTGGCTGGGTGGAAAAGTGCTTTGTTAAGCTAGGCTGGTAAGCTCTAGCTACTCAAAGCTATGCTATAGAGCATCTCAGTGTATGCTATGAGTTTATTCAAAATTCCCATCAAAATTGCTGCTAGACTAGAAAGAATTCAAAAAAAAATTGTAGACAGGAATTGAAATTAACAATAGATTGCATCTTGTGTCTTGGAAACAAGTTTGCATTCCGAAGTCCATGGGGGTGTTGGACATAAAAAATTTGAGATAATTCAATAGATCCTTGATGGGCAAGCAATTGTGGAGATGTCTTAAAGAGAATAATGAATGGATTGACATTTTCAAACATAAATATCACATCTAGGGTATCTGAAACACACTAGAATCTTATGACCTTCCCATCTATGTCTGTGATTTATGGAGTAACTTCTTTGGTACCACCAATATTATCTTGCATGGTTGTAGATGGGTGTTGGGGAAAGGAACTAAAATCGGATTTTGGGAGGATTGGTGGATTGTTGATGGCCCCCTTTTGGATTTTGTTTGGGCTCCTCCTTTCAAAGAATTATGTCTCAGAAAAATTGGCTCCTGGGTGGTTGATTATATTAGAGATGGAGCCTAGTTAGATCTCAAATCTATGGATGATGATTTGATACCTTTGCGAACTTGGTTAAACTGTATTCATATCCCTTTCTCTCATGTTTAGGATGAAGTGTTCTGGAATTTCTCCTCTTTAGGTAAATTCAAGGTTGCTGATGCCTACAAGTTCATCTCCAGAAGTTTCTCTCCTTCCCCCTTCTGGGCTGGTATCTGGAATAAGCTTTTAACTCTGAAAATTGACATCTCTTTTTGGTTTTTCATGCAGAGTAAGATTTCTACCATTGACAACCTTTGCAAAAGAGCTCTTCCTATTACTAACAGAGGCTTCCTATGCAAAGAAGCGATGGAAAGTGTTGGACATTTGTTTCTTCACTACTCTTTTGCCATGGAAATATAGAGTTTCTTACTTGATATCTGGAAGACTAATTGGGTCTTCCCTGATACTATTCAAACATTATGGTTTGAATGGAAATGCCCCTTTGACAATCAGGCTTTGGGAGTCCTCTGGAACATGTCTCTTCCTCACATTGCTTGGGGTTTTTGGAAAGAAAGAAACAATAGAGCTTTTAGAGATTTGGAATCTCCTACACTTGTAGTGGATATTAGAATTAGAAATGCTATCAAGGTGAATTTTCTTCACTCTTGCCCCAGTATAAGGACCGACCATCCCCTCCCTACTCTCCAGGATGAGTGGGATATTATCAAATGGTGGGAAATTGGATAGAATATCTCCATTCCTATGCACAAAATTAAATAGTGCAGGCTTAATGTTCTATGGCATCCCCCCTATGGGATGGATCAAAATCAATATGGATGGGGAAGCTAAAGGGAATCTTGGGCCGATTAGGTGTGGGGAAGTGTCTAGGAATCATACGGGTTTGTTGGTTTCTATAGTGGTGCTCGCTTTGGGCACCCAGTCCAACCATTTTGTAGAGGCTAGTGCTGCCGATTTAGGGTTACACATGGCTAAAAGGGAAGGATTTAGAAAGGTCTGGATGGAATCTGACTCACTTAACATTACCAACTGTTTGAATGGGCATATGGATCCTAGCTGGACGATTACCAACTTGATCAAAGATAGTTGTGATATGATTAAAGAGTTGCATGAATTCAAAATCTCTCATGTTTTTTGGGAAGGCAATAAAGCAGTGGATTTATTGGCCAATATGGTGGTGGGCTACATGGTGGCAAAATGGTGGAGGAATCGAGACTCTTTCCCAAAAAACTTGTACAACCTGGTATATGATTATACCATCCACTCGCAGTAATTAATGAAGAACAATCATGATTTGATTAAGTTGTTAGGGAAATGGTTTCCTTTTGATTTCCCTATTTGAAGATCTAAAAACTTCCCTTGTGACTAGATTTTTTGTATTAATTTGTGGCTCCTGTCTTGCTCCTATTTGAAGACTTGTCTTGTGTGGCCCATTTCTTTCTTTTGTTTGGCGACCCGAACTATTATGGGTGGGGACAAGAATAGGCAAGAACAACCCACTTTTGATAAATGGAAGAAAAATAAGGTGTGGCAGGAAATTGTTGATGGGGGAATGGTTCCCTTCTTGGAAAGACTCCATGGCCCTTCTCCTCTGCTCACAAAAATGTTTGTCAACAGGTGGAAGAAAGGGGTTATGAAGGCTTGTGGTGCTGAATTTTAGGTGGATGAAACCATGGTGGGTATGGTTATGTGCTTGGCTATGAATGGTAGAAGGCTTTATAGAGATAGAAAAATAGGGGAGGAAGACATAGCATTTTTTTTTGATAAAGATAAGGAGCGTTTAAGAGTTAATAAAATGGTGGATGGTGGCTACAACAGAAAGGACTTAATGGCTCCCTCGGTGGATATGGCCATGTTCATTATGAGGTACATTATGCTTGGTGGAAGATATGCCAACATCTTTTATTTTCATTTTAAATCACTTTAGGCATGGCAAAGTTATTTCTATTTCATTCTATTTGGTTTCTTCTTTAGAGAATAGTCTTGAAAAACATGTTGAGAATCTGAATAATTTGGTCCTCCATGAAGGGCCTATTGTACTCATTATGGAGTATGCCAAAGCCCATGATGTTGTGCACTCTCTCTTTGAGAAAGGCCAAATCCCTATTACTGATGTTCAAGATGTCTTTGATACGGATATGGAGATGGAGGATAGTGGGAGTGCCAAACCTCTTGTTGACCCTGATTACAAGCTGGTTGAAGAGGATGAGAAGTTGGTCACTCCTAGAACCCATAGTAGTAAGAACCCCCCTAGATGAGCTACAAGTAAATATAAATCGACTAGCAAGATGATCTCTCAAACTAAGCCTTATTCCAAAAAGAAGAAATTGGTTGCTAAAGACTATGATCTGAAGACCTTCGACCGGAAATCAAATTGGACATTCCTCTTCATTTCTTGAAGGAGAAGTAGGGGAATCTACCTAAAGATGTGGATAGTGGCTTACAAAAGGAAATTACTTCGATGAACCTGGTAATGGAAGTGACTAGAAGCTAAGAGAACTACTAGAAGTGGGTGGGGAAGGAGGTTTTTACCCTCAAAGAGTGGATTAAGGAGATAATTGATATCTTCATTGATTCGCCTGATCCTAACAAAATGGAGAAGCTCATGATCATGACCTAGAAGATTTCCCATGATGTGGAAGCTCTGAAATGTAATCATGAGCAAAGAATTGAGAAGGTTGAGCAGTCTATGGAGGATATCAAGAATAACATTAAGAATTTGGTCGACATAAGCAAGGAGTCCATGAGAAATAATATGGAGGGGCTGGAAAAGATCAATGCCATGGTGGCCAAATACAGATTTAATCCTATTGACAATGTCTATCCTGGTGACACTAACAAAAAGAAAGAACTCGGTGGTGAAGACTCTCCTGTGGGTGGCAATAAAACTATGTGCCCTAATTCAAGGACCAGAAGTAGGAGAAGTAATATGTTAGGGTTCCCACATATACTGAGAGGGGGGGGGGTGAATCAGTATCTAACCGGTAATGTAATTTTCTTAATATAAAACATGCAGAACATAAAGTAACAATGTACTGGTATGTAAGAATTAATGTAATAAACAGAATCAAAAACATCCATATGAAAAGAACACCATAACACAAGATGTTTAACAAGGAAACCTGGTATGGGAAAAACCTCAGTGCGATTTGTGACCCACAATATTCACTTACTGGCCAATAAGAGAATATTACTTACAATAGGGGCCTGCACATGCAGGAAGGCCAACTACCTAGAGCACACTGCTCAGTGAGAAGTCACACTGACTTACAATGAGGATTACGCTAATCCAATATTCTATACTGCTTTATAATAGGATCTTTAATGCTAGATTCAGTACCAGTTCTTGCTCTATTCTTTACATATATCCTTGACCAATAATTCGCACATTAGGTCTGCCTAATAATTTTATTTATGATCCCTTACCTATTCTACAAATGTCTACAATGATCTCCTTTATATACAAGAGTCATTTTACAATTTGCCAAGTTGACTTATAATTAATAAACAAAATATTACATATCAAAAATCCTGTCGGCCTCTGTGCCGGTATACATCTTTTCTTCTGTCCCGGTGCCAGTGCTAGTGTAGAGTGGTCTTGTTGATGCTGGTGCACTGTCTTGCTTGAATAATGCTTTGCCGGTAGAATGTCTTGCTGGTGCCATAGGATTGCAAGGTTGCCATCAATGACAAAACCTTCAATCACACACAATATCTCATTGGAGTGTCCATATGCCAAGAATCTCCCCCTTTGGCATTGATGGCAACACTCATGAGAAATTTCAAAAATATATCCAAAAATGTGTAGACGAAAAAAATTAACCAAAAAAAATGAGGGACTCCCCCTGAGCATATGATCCCTGTGTTTTGAATTTTCTCATCCTACTACTCCCCCTTTGGCATCAATGACAAAGGTTAGTAGAGTTTGTAGTTATACTAGTCCATAACCTCAACCTTGTAGTTGGGTAGTTATTATCTAAAAAAGATCACCCAAAATTAAGTTTATACTATCCATAAACTTTTTGCTATCTTTTATTGTGGTTTCAGTTCTCTTCATAGTGCCGGTGAGATGATGCAATTGCTCTGCCGGTGTTTTACTTCCTGGTGTTAATGCCTCTATGATTTCCTTCCATAGAGATGCTAGATAATCCAATCTTGGACTCCGTTTGGATCTCAAGTATTTTGCCTTATTTATTATTGTCTCTTTCTCTTTCTCTTGTTTAAGTAATTCTGTCTCAAAATTTGCTAACTTATCTTCAAAAACAGATAGAATCCTGTGAGTTGACAAAATTGTCTACAAGCTTGTTTATCTCTTCCTGTGTCTTGCTTATCTTTTTGTCTATATCTATAGTCAGGAAGTTTGTTTTGCATGTGTCTTTCTACAGGTTTCTGTACTCTTTTAACAAACTACACAGTTCTGGTAGAAGTGTGTCAAAATCTTTGTTACACTTCTTAATTTCTTCCTCAAAGAATTTTTGTTTCTCCTTTTTTACAATGTCCTTTACAGATTCTACCTTTATTTGCTCAATATTTCCAGAAATGTATTTACATAGTGTATCTAACTATCCTAAAGAATCTTTATTATCTATATTACAATTAGGAGCTATTGTTTTCAAAAATGGGATTGAATCATCTATTGCTTTGTAAGCTTGTGAGCTATAGTCAGTTATTTTCTTGATAGATTCAAGTAATACCTCAGTCACATTTGTTGACTTTGATGGTGACCCAACAAACTGAGTACCGGTGGAAGTGACCATGCTTGTATTGACCTCTGGCAAGTCGGTTTGTGTCTGCATTTCCTTTAGCACTGGTTTTCCTGCTTCATTTCTTACTGGTGGCATCTGTTCTGGAGCCTTTAGCTCTGTTGGTTTCTCTGTTTGTGCTTCAGATTCAATCTTTTTGCCTGTATCCACTACCGGTTGCTCTGTATTTCCTATTACTGGAGGCTCTTTGGCCATATCTGATTTTTCACTTGGGTCTTTATCAACTGTTATGTTGATCTTTTGGGTATCAACATTTACAGTGAATAGGACTTCAGGATTTGTATTGCTATCCTCTATATTCATGCTTTCAGTTGCCGGTTGGTTTTCAGGGATTGTAATTTTTACAGGTGGAGGTAGGTTATCTTTAATCTTTATGCTTGGAGGTCCACCAACTTACCCTTTCCCTTTGTCCTTTTGATATACCTTAATAGGCTTGGGATTCCTATATTCTTCTTGTTTTTCTTTTTCAACCAAAAATATGTCCCAACCATCTTCTATTTCCTCTGAAACCTCTATAACTCTACCTGCCATCAGTGAAATTTGCCAGTGTGCAGTGGAAAAAACTATCCAGTTAGCCTAAGCTATTAGATCATCAATTTCTTTTGGGGAGTTTACCGGATATACTGCAAGTAGTTTTTCTATTTTTATTTTCTTATCCAGTTCAATTACTCCTTGCCTTCTGGCCTCAATTCTTTTGTATAAGTCATCAGAAATTTCATTTAAGACTTGCAACAAAAACTTTTTAAACATGTCCATGTGTAATATTACACTCTCCTCAACTTGCCCTTTCTCATCATTCGATAGGGTGTCATAAATTTTCCCTATGTTCTTCAGTTTTCCTTCCTTTATGATCTCATTTAACAAAATTTCTAGAGGTGCCAAGTCAGTTGTTGTCTTTTTCTTTTTCTTAGGGGTCAGCTTCTTTTTAGGTGTGACCTTTCTGACTAGAGATCTCATAGCTTGTTTCTTCTGCCTTGTCCTTCTAGGTGAAGGAGTGGTTGCCAGTGGGGGATCTCTTTTCCTAACAACTCTTTTAAAAGTTGCTGGTATATCTCCTTCTGAGGAAGTACCTACCGGTGATAGATGAGCTTCAGGTTGTGGGTCTGCCAACTCATTTTTAGTTATGCCAGTTTTCTTCAATATATCTTCCTTTATGTCTTTTGCTTGTCTGGATCCCTTTCTCACAAATGCCTCAACCTTTTTCACTCTTTTCTTTGATTGAATTTGGCTTTCTATGGTTTCAGCACTACCAAATATTTCTTCTTTAGGTTCATTTGGGGCTTCTAGAAGTGCTTTGGCATAAGTTTCAACTATGTGGTCATCTGTTTCATAGCCCATTTCTGTTACCCAGATTGTCCTAGAGGTGACTGCTTCCATCCATATTTCATCCTTTTTGATAACAAAGCATATATCATCTTTGTATTTGTCTACAATCTTCTGTGATAGCCTTCTCATTTTCTTCATTTTTGTTTTTAGTGCTTGGAAAAAGTCATGAATGATGTTTTCCTTATTGTCATCCATGGTATTGAATACTTCTGTCAGTTGCTTTCCTACAGGTATGTCATATCCAAAAAATTTATATCCTATACCGGGAACTTGTTTTGTTATATGAAGCATTAGACACACTAACAGATTTCCAAATCTGAAGGTTCCTTTCTTATCCTTCTTTATCTTCCCAAGGTTGTCTATTAGTTCATCCTTTAGCCATTCACAGATGTCAATTTTTGCATTGTCGGTTATTATGTCATAAGCACTCTTGATGCATAAACTTGAAACTGAGTTGAGTCTATTGGCATGAGTGGCTTTGTAACCTAATATCATGCTTATGAATCTCACATTTGTATCCTTTACATCATTAACCCTTAAGGATCTTTTATCAGATGTTGCACCTGTTAGGTCAATGACTAAATCAATTGAAACTTTCTTGTTTTTATCTGGTCTTTTACCAGTGGTCGGTAACCCTGTGACACCCTTTACTGCTTGCTTGGTGATCTTATGAATTGTATCTAACCAGAAAAATTCTCCATGAACTTTGCTTAATACTATCCTAATCACATCCTTAGGAAATTCAGGAATACTAAGGATTTCTGTGAATCCTAGGGTTTCAATGATTTTGTGTTCAACTTTGATATTGCTAGTATCATCACATATCTTAGTTTTGTACATGGTTTTGATTTCATCATCTCCTAGCTCTTCAATATTGTAGTGTATATACATTCTAGGGTCTTCAGCATATACAACACCTTTAGGGATTTGAGAGAATGCACCTAAGGTATCATCTTTCTTTGCTATTTCAGGGACCGACTAAAATACGGGCCTAGGTCTTTTAATTACTTCCACAACAGTAGGGTTCACTATGTATTCAATTGCAGAGGAGGATGCCATGATCAAATACCTTTTTTTCTGTCTTGGATGAATGATTGCTTGGAGTGTGCTTGCTTCTTGCTCGAAATGCCTTAGCTCGGAAATCTTCACGCTCTCTAAAAGTTTGAAATCACGGTGAAATGAAATGGAGCCAAAACCTTATTTTATAAAGTCTTTTTCACTACCTACCACATTAATTGCTTGCTGGTAATGTATTAGCTTAACTTTATTTGCCGGTAATGAGTGATTTTCAACTTCTTTTCTCTAACCAAGGGAATAATAGCACATGTCTCATTAGATTGCCAAACCCTCAAGATAATTTTCTTCAATTAGATGAAGAACTTCCTGCCAGTGGAGCATTGCTCTATCCTACCAGTGGAGCATCACATTGTCCTGTCGGTGGAGCATTTGTTGGTTCTACCGGTGAGGAGTGTTCCCAATATTTAGATCAGATTTTCTAATCCATTGCTTTGAGAATTCTTGCTTAACTTCTTCAACCTTTTCTTTAGCTTTCAAGCTAGTACTTTTGTTGTCTACCGGTGTACCTTTACTTCTACAAAATTTAGCAATATGACCAATCTTGTTACATGCATAACAAGTTACATTATTTTTCTAAATAGCTTTCTCATAACCTATGTCGGTTTGTGTTCTGCATTGATTTGATAAATGTCCAAATCTTCCACAAACATAACATCTTACATTCATTCTACAGTTTTCAGAGTTATGACCAACTTTGTTGCATTTGGAGCATTGACCGGTGGGAGGATTGATATTTTGATAATCCCTAGATCTACATTCGTTTTCCCTATGACCATATTTATTACAGTTAAAGCATTTTCCATTGAATTTATAAGTATTAGGAGGCCTTACCAGTTTGCTGTGATCCTGAGTATTTGCAGTACTGGAGCTTTCTCCAACTTCAAATCCAATTCCAAAAGTGTCACCTTTGGGTTTTTGATTCTTTAATAAGGTACCAAGTTCTTCTGAGATTTTCTTGAATTTTCTTTATATTGATTTGCAGTTTCCAATTCCCTTTCCAAGATTTCTTTTTGTCTCATTAGTTCATTCGAGTCATTCTAAGTATGCATCAGATTTGTCTTCAACATGTCATTTTCATAGCTAAGTCTTATGTTCTCATTTGCTGCATCACTTAGTCTTCTAGTCAATTCTTCTTCATTCTTCTTTCTATCCTCAATCTCTTTACAAAATCTCATAGTCATATCCTGCATTTCATTTTTTTTTGTCATGATTTCTTGTTTCAATTTGCCTATCATATCATTAAGTGATTCCTTTTCATCATTTTCATTTTGCAATTTTTCACAAAGTTCTCTTCTCTTATTTCTTGTAACAGTAAGACTTTCTTGAAGTGTCTGAATGATATCCTGAGCTACTTTTAAATCATCTTCTAATTTGATATTTTTCAACTTCTCTACATCATAGTCAGTAAGAGTTCCTTCAAGTTGCTTCATCAAATTTTCTATTTTTACTAGTGTCAAGATCTTCCTCAAGCTATTAGGCTTCTAAAAATAGAGGACCAGGGTCTGATACCAATTGTTAGGGTTCCCACAGATACTCTCAAGGGGGGGGTGAATCAATATCTGACTGGTAATGTAATTTTCTTTATATAAAACATGCAGAACATAAAGTAACAGTGTACCGATATGTAAGAATTAATGTAATAAATAGAATCAAAAACATCCACATGAAAAGAACACCATAACACAAGATGTTTAATGAGGAAACCCAGTGTGGGAAAAACCTCGGTGGGATTTGTGACCCACAATATTCACTTACTAGCCGATAAGAGAATATTACTTACAATAGGGGCCTACACATGCAGGAAGGCCAACTGCCTAGAGCACACTTCTCAGTGAGAAGTCACACTGACTTACAATGAGGACTATGCTAATCCAATATTCTGTACTGCTTTATAATAGCATCTTTAATGCCAGATTCAGTACCGGTTCTTGCTCTGTTCTTTACATATACCCTTGACCTATATTTCGCACATTAGGTCTGCCTAATAATTTTCTTTATGCTCCCTTACCTATTCTACAAATGTCTACAATGATCTCCTTTATATACAAGAGTCATTTTACAATTTGCCAAGTCGGCTTAAAACTAATAAACAAAATATTACATATCAAAAATCATGTCGGCCTCTGTGCCGGTATACATCTTTTCTTTTGTGCTAGTGTTGGTGCTGGTGTAGAGTGGTCTTGTTGATGCCAGTGCACTGTCTTGCTTGAATAATGCTTTGCCGGTAGAATGTCTTTCCGATGCCATAGGATTGCAAGGTTGCTATCAATGACAAAACCTTCAATCACACACAATGTCTCATTGGAGTGTCCATATGCCAACACAATAAGGGTACCTCTAGATTCATTATGGAGGACTTGGAGGAAATCAACAAGGTTGTCATCCAAAAGAACAAGGAGCTGGTGCACTCGCTTAACTAAGTGCTTGTCTATGCTTTGTTTTGTTGTCTGTTGTATCTTTTTGCTTTTGAGCTTAGTCTGGGGTGTTCCCCTATTTTGTTGTTGGTTGGCTGATGGCCAATTTCTATAAAACTCTTGGTTTTGCATCCATGTAAAACCAATTTATCTTTATCAAAAATAATACTTTTTTAGGTGAGCACGTTATTTTATTAAATGAGGATCTTAATTTACAAATGATACACTTAGAACGAATAACTATGATATTTTATTTGAAACAAAAATTATTTATTTCACTTGTTAATGTATGTATTTATGCCCTTTTTATATAACATTTATAGGTTCTTTTGCATTCAAGTATTGGTCCATTTTGACCAACATTTGATAATTTTTTTATTTACATGTGTATTATTTATATACAATATATAGTATATCTATGGCAAGACTAGATAGTATAAGCATGAGTGGGTGTATAACTATTGGACCCTATACAACTACTAGCCCCTCTCCCTTAGAGAATATTGGTAGAGGATTTCTCTTTGTAATGTAAAAATATAAAATGTTATATAGATAGTTTTATTATAAGTAATATATCTTCAATTTTCAAAACTTACATTGCTATCAAATAGCTCTCTTTCATATATTTTGAATGTTCTCGTATTTACCTCAAATTCTTTTCTATTAGCCTTTCTTAAAATAGAAAAATAATTTTTAGTTCACCCTATACCTATAATTTTTGCATCATTTCCATTTATTTATACATTTTCATTATGATGAATGTATGAATAGAAATTGTGATCACAAAAAGCAAACTATAAGAAAAGTATCAGTTTAGAAATGACAGTAAAAAAGAAGTAAGAATTAACATAACACATGTTCAAATTTTTTGGTTAGGATTAGGTTTTGGTAAAAACCCTATGCTCTTGGTTTTGGGAGCTAGTTTAAAACCCAGGTTGAAAGTTAGGGGAGCCTGTCAGAACCCTTTGTGTTCAGATTAGGAATGTATGGTTATATGTTGTAATTTGGTGTTTATGAAGGTTATGGGTGATTGAAAACACCCTTGGTACCTATTGAAGGTTAAGGGATCCTTGTTGAAACCCTTGTGCATGAGATAGGTGCTGGATTTTCTGTCATGGCTGAGGTTGGGCTGCTGATTTTCTAAGATTATCTTTCTTGGTAGTATTATATTGTGGATTTCAAATCCTAGTAAAATCTGATGGTTTTAGTTCCCTTCAAAACCTTTTGTAAGGGGTTTCGGGTTCCCCTCAAAACTTGTTTTACCCTTAATCAAAAACTTTGAACATGTGTTATGTTATTTTTTACTTCTTTTTTACTATCATTTCTAAACTGATACTTTCCTTATAGCATGTTTTTGTGATCACAATTCCTATTCATACATTCATCATTTGTTTCCTTATAATTTGGCATCTCTAATTATATGATTTGACCTTTTCTATTTTCATTTATATTTTATTTTGTCACTTAAGGGTAATATTATTTTTTATTGATTATATGTTTAGTTAAAATGTATGTCAATGTTCTCATTATCACTTTATTTCACTCTTACATACTTTATTTATGACCTTGTGTGTTCATGTGTTCCTCTCTATTCCCTTATCCAATGTCATTTTATTATGGTCTATGATTTATGATAGTCTTATGAAATTTTCTATTCATTATAATGGTGTTCTTTCTATTTTGTTATTCCTCTTATCATAAGTCTAATTGTCTCCATATCTATGTCTAGCAACTTCATTCTTATGACACTTATCATATTCACATCAAATGTATATCATCTTTATCACAATTACTATATAATGTTATACTTATCACATTATGTTATGATCTTACTTATGTTTATTGCATATACTCATGATTTCACATATACATATACACATATCACACTTTGGTGACATGCTCAGAATGATTATCTTAACAGTCATGAGTAAAAATATATATTTATCTTACAATTATCTCATTCTATTTTTGTATATTTAAATATAGAGAAAATAAATATTTAATAATGTAATTAACAAGTTTCCTATTCTATACCTAGTTACACCTTTTGTTGAGGAAAGGATAAAAAATAAACAAAAGGGAGAAATGTTCACACCAAAAAATACACTAATTAATACATGTTATGGCAGGGATGATTTTATTTTGATAAGATATTATCTATTTGTTGATTGAAATGCCATAACCTTGCTTCTAAATATTGTTATAATAAATTTCTCGAGGAAAGGTTCATTTATAGATTCTGGTTGTTGTTATGTGGTAATTGATGATGTTGTTGGGCATAAATTTTAGTGACTGATAGTGATTTTTTCACCCAAATAAATTCATGAGGAAGTGGATAGAATACAAATTATACTATGGTGTCTAAGGGACTCATGCCCTCAAAACTTGTGGTAGGGGTCTAGGGATAACACCACTAAACATGGAATTGATGGGTTGTGGGCAACACCCTAAAACCAAAATTTACCCATTATTTAATAAAGGATTCAATTATTATTTTGGTATGATAACCTTTCTTTCTAAACCAACAAAGATGCTTGATATATAAGTAGCATTGAAACATGAAAATCTATGACATTATAATTTAATCTTCACTACATAATAGAAGAAAGTGTGTGGTTATTGTTATGTGGAGTAGCCCACATTGCGTGAACTATATTAAATATTTGTAATGTTATGATTATTTATTTAACATTTTACTTACATTTTATTTTATATTATTTATTGCTTTCTTCCACCTAAACCTAATAGGGATGATGGATGGATATAGTTTGACCTTTTATAATATTAATGATGGGACTTATAATTTATTTCCAAGATCTATGATAAGAATCTCAAACGTGTTATCTTGTGATTGGTTCACATGATTACAAAAAGTATAGTTATGATATAGTGGGTGGATATTTTATCAAATTTTGTTAGCAGTGAGGATTAAAAAATAATTTTTTTCAATGTTTATAATCCTAGAGTAGCCTAAAATATATTTTTATCATTATGCAAGATTGGATTTATTCACTTTAAACAATGTGATGGAGTAAAGTAAGAGTTGTTAATTAGTTAACTAGACCTAATTTTTAAATCAAATAATAATGAGAGAAATTTTAAAGGGCTTATAAACTAAACCTAATTTTTAAATCAACTAATAATAACGAGAGGAATCATAAATGAATTATAAACCTATTTTTTATCTATTTAATTTATCATATAATGTTGATGGGATGATTAGTCTTATTAAATAGATGTGATTTATTTTTATTAATATAGGAGATTTTAATTAAAAATGAAATGATTGAATTAAAATAAATAAAGAATTTATTTTATCAATCTCCCAAAAGTATTCTCATTTATGAATTAAATAATCAATATTTATTTAATTAATATTATAAATTTTTTAGATACATCAATTTTTAATATTATATATAGTTTACAAATCCAAGGTCATTACATTATAAGGAGTCATTACTAATTTTGTTAACTAGTACCACTTGAATCTTTCTAGCGAGAGAAAGAAGATGAGTCTACCATTTGGTTTAATTCTTCTCTAAAATTTTATATAACTAGTACCACATTTCTTGTAAAGAATAAATTTCAAAGGGAATATAAAAATACTTAACCCATTTATTAGGGCCTCCCTAATACCAAGATTTACCCACAATCTAAGAGGAAGGGTCATGTGACCAACCGAGAACAATAGACTTACAAGTAGAGATTCTCAAACTAGAAGCTACAAAAAAATATCAAATATTTTAACTATGTTATCAAATTTTATCAACAATTAAATGAATAAGGTAATATCATCTAGAAAATGAGAACTTAGTAGTTATTCTTTGTTACATAATTAGATAATATACATAAGGAGGAGATAGGACTATTTCTCATGATATAGTGTAGAGAACTAGCCACAATCACAAATAGAGTTTAAGTAATAGGACAACCTAGGCTAATGGCCCTCTAGGGAAAATAGGTTTAGTAAGCTCCCTATTCACCTCAAATTTAGTAAAGGAGCAACTAAAAATAATATCAATTCATATATTAAATTTTGCAGAAAAACTAATGGCCTAAAACATATCTAATACAAAGGGCCATTAAATCTTATTATATGTTTTTTAAATCCCATAGAATCATTACAACATTCTTATTATCATACTTAGCCCAATGCATTCCCTTCCAACTAGTAATCATGTCATAAATTATATATATCTACCCTTAATAAAACCTATTTGATTGACTAAAACTACTTTTTTCAAGACCTCATATATTTTGTCAACAAGTATTTTGGTCAATATCTTATAAGAGACAATTAAAAGAGTAATGGGTGTTTAATTTTCTACTAACAATATATCCCCATTCCTAAGAATCTATTTAATTATGCCTCCATTAATATTAGTTCCCATGTAATTATTTTTGAGGGCCTCATTATACACAACTAACATTTCAAACCAAATCAAAATAATATTGGTCTTCTAAAATTAATAGTAAAACCATCAATACCATTACTAAGAGATGAAATAGTATTTTTATTTTCTTCCACAATAAGATCTCTATCCACCCTAGAGAATCCTTTAAAATAATTTTATTTAGAAACATCATTTGGTAAAATATTTTAGTCTCTTGAGCTCTAGCATTGTCATCTAAGAAGAACTAATTCAAAATGAATGAAATGCCTCTTTCATGAATGTACTATCATTGGATGGCCCAATTTCTTCATTTTTTTGTTAGTATTGACTAAGGTTGAAAAATATTTGGAGCCACTATCACCATCTTGAAATTAGTTTATCTTAGCTCTAATTGTTGCTCCTTGAAATTTGTTGCTCATTTGAGTTGGACTATAACTATTCATCTAGTTCAAGCATTTTTTGTTGTAAGTGTTGGCATTAAGGTGCCTCAACCTTTGAGAGTTTTTGTATCATTTATTAAATTGATTAATTTAATCCAATGCTTCATATTCTATTCATTATAACCTAAGAGTTAAGATTCTAAGTTTCTATTTTACTTTATTTGACTTGATTGTGAGTTGATTTCCTATATGTTAGGTGTGAAACATGAAATTAAGCCACTTATTAATTTCAAACCCATTTACAAAGAGAAATTTTTAAAAAACCTCTTAAAGGTGCACTTGGGTGAAAAATTTCCATGTTCATTGAGACAACTATCAGTGTGATATAAAAACTACTAATTCAAGACTTGCAAGTTAAGAGGAGTTATAATTTATATTTATGGCAACTTCATTTCAATCGTAACATTATGCATGGTGGATGCCCAAATGTGGATTTGGAAATTTTCTATATAGTGGGTGTGTTTGTATATGGAATTTTAAAATTATGGAAGGATAGGTGTTATTGGCTTAGAATATTCTATTTGCAAACTGTAAAAGGACTTGAAATGTTGTTATTTTGGACACCAATTTTCTACCTAGATGTGGGAGATGGTTTTGAAAACCATGGGAACCTATCATTCATGCATGAGATCTATAAATATGTTGGTTCAAAATCTATTTTGGTGAGACACACTTATTATTCTCTAAGCCATCACTACACTATTTTTTTGTAACTAAACCTAAGATATCACTGACTATGGATTTTATTATAATTGTTGTTACTTATAACACAATCAATCTCTATGTTTTGAAGTGTGGGTTTTTTCCTATAAGTTTTTTCCCACATAAATTTGATGTTCATTTATTTATGTGTTTATGTGCTTGAAAATAATTTTTTCTTTGTGCATCTAAATCTACAACTAATATAAAAGTCTATAAGATTTTTTTGCATGCACTCTACTATGAGATCCTGCACTTAGAAGAATTATTCAACACTTAGCTTCCTTTTAGTTGGTATTAGATCCTAGCCAACTTTATTTTTTATTAGGTAAAACAAGTTTTGAAGGGGCATCAAAAACCTTTACAATGGACACCAAATTTCAAGAAAAGATAAACAAACTTAAACCAATAGTAGACCTACAACATTAGCAAAGAAACCAAATCACACAACCAAATAAAAAAATAGGGAAAAGGCCTAAACCAAACTACAATAATTCTTTTAGAATCTCAGTAGGTTCCACGTCCTTATGAATAATTTGGTCATGACTATTCATGACCTCTTTTATCACCTAGGTAGGATCTCTAATAGCCTTTCACTTGCTCCAAGTCTTAGTCAAGGGCCCCTACATCTTGGAAAATTCCTATTTACCTGAACCAACAACAAGGCCAACAACCTCCACCTCTTCACCAGTAGCATTAGCACCCAATTTTGAGTTGTTATCTTTCTTCTTCTTTCAACACGTATATAAGTTTTGGGATTCTTCATTAAGCATAAAGAGACCCTAAACTACTTCCTTGCTAACATTAACCATAGCTTTGATATTTTTGTTAACTTTGGTGATCAAGAATTCTAAGATGTTGATTTTATTCTCTTGATTGGACTTCATATGCTTAACATTGTGAGCATCCACCTTGACAGTGTCAATATTTTCTTGGACTCGTTATTCTCCATCCCCCTATTTCCAATTATTTGAAGACTATCCACCTTATCTGAGAGGGAGCCAAAAATTTTCCCAATGTCATTAATATGTGAAACAAACTAATTGGCTAAATTGGCTTATCTATCAATGGTTTTTATGAGAAATGTCTCCACATCCTCTTTGCAATTCATAGGGTTATCTTCTAGAGTCTCATCCAAAACACCCCCTTGGGAGTCATTACTAGTCTACAAGCCATCATCCTATACATCCCCATCTCTATCCATAGCCTTCTCCTCACAATTAGGCATAACAAACTAGGGTATTTCACCTTCCACATTCTAACTTTCACCCAACTCCACACTAACCCCTTTGGCCTTATTACCTTGAGAGTCCTTTTTCACCTTATAAGGTTTAAGAGCTTCCCCAATATCAACACTATGGCCTAGCCTAGGTCTTTTCTCTTTTTCATCTTTCTCTAGCAAGTTTGAAAAGGGCTAGGTCTCACAGCTGAAATAAATTCCACCTCATCATCCTAAGTTTAAAATCCCTTAGACTAGGAGTGTGAGGGACTTATCTTGGGTTTATTTCAAGGATGCAAGCTTCTTTCTATTACCAATGTGACAGAAAGCCTCTTAATCCAAAACCTCATCCTCAGAACTAGTAGACATATTAGAGTAGTGCACCATCACATTCTAGCCATACTCAGTTTTGGATTTCCTCATTTGGGGATTAAGAGAACTAGACATAGACATAGCATATTCCATAATGAGAAGGATAAGGCTCTCATTGAGGAAAAGGGAAGTGGGTCTTTTTCTATGGTCTTAACACTAGAAATAAGAGAAGAGACTGGATAAAAAGAAAAACAAACAAAGAACTTATGGAAAAAGTGATTTAATAGAATAAAATGGTGACTAAAAAGACTAGATCAAATGGCCATCTAGGATTTTTTAGTTTTGTTATCCTTGTTGGGTTGAAGGATTTTTTGTGCAAATCTTGTTTCAGTGTGATTTTTGGATAGAAAGGTTTCATATCCTTTTTGTAGCTTTGTGATGACAAGTACATATAATAGAGTGGACATGGAGAATTTTAATGGTGGCTATTTAGAGTTGTGGAAACTCAAAATGGAGGATATTCTCGTAGATAGAAATTTATGGGCTGCAATAGATAGAACTAAACCTGAAATAATGGGTCAAGATATATATGATACAATGGACCATAAACCCATGGGTTTGATAAGACTATGTATGGATGATTCTATGCTCATGAACATCCATGAGCACAAAACTAAAAATCACCTTTAGAATAAGCTTGGTGATATTTATGTTGGTGTAAACACCTCCCAGTATCACAATCTAAAAAAAATCACCTTCACAATATGAGAGAAGTAAAAGCGATTTCACCAGAATGAGATGAATTTATTTTGAGATGCAAAAATAATGTACACTAATCAAATGATAGTGTTAGATGCCTAAGTAAACTAAAGAATAGGAAAATGGTAAAAACACATTTACTCCAATAATTTATTAGGGGAAATCCTTTGTAAATAAGGTATTCCTAAGAAAGAATTTGTACTTTTGTAGGATGGAGGAAGGAGGATCCCTTGTGGGTCATATGAATGTATTCAACATGCTTGTTACCTAATTGGGATCTATCGGTATAAAGATTCATGAGAAAGATAAATTAATGCTTCTATTATGTTCTTTCCTAAACTTGTCAAATAACCCTATAATGGCTATTGGAAGTGTAAAGTGGAAAATAGAGCCCTAGTGACTCCCCACCTAGGAGAGAGAAAGGAAGTCACTTGTATGATTTTCACTTGGGGGAAACTTTACATTCAAAAGAGGGGCTTGAATCCAATAAATCCAAATCTAAGGGAGGCAAGGATATGAATTCCTAGTGGATTGCAAGGATTGAAGTGTGTTTTGCCCTCTTTTGTAAATAGGAAAGTTGACTTGTTGATTATGTAGAACAAAGAGAGAAAATGAGTGAAATGAGGAGCTACTGGTCCAGGATCATTTTGTAACTTCGGATCTGAGCTAATTTGAATGATAAGAGTCTTCCCTGCAAATTTGGATAAAATTCGTCGGCACCATGGTGAAAGTGTACATAGTCCTCCAAAAAAATTGTGAAACAAAAAGGGTTTTTCTGCCTTTGTAAGTGGAGTCCAAATCTAAAAATACACCTACACACCTATAACCTACACACATAAAAGAAGGGGAGAAAGGTTGTGGATAGGGGATTTCCTTATTCAAACCTTGGTTGAGGAATCAACCCTGAAAGAAAGTAATTGCAAATGTTGAAATGTAAATAGTGGAACTGTATAGCTTGTAGATCTGGAATTTTTCGATGATGGTTGCTTTGCTTCTTGAATGTAATCACAAGTATTGCATGAAATGTCATGTAAAATGACAAAACCCTAACACACACACATTCTTGCAAATGAATGTCATAATATTGCTCCAATGGATGAATGAAGAAGACACATGAAGAGGAATACTTGATGATGTTGGCAATTGACACTCATCCAATTTAGTTGTGTTGTTATCAATGATGGCAAAACACACCATTTTGTGTTGGTCACTTAACTGGTACTCATCGGTATTCATTGTTTGGCAATCGACACTCAAGTCAACTAGCACCGACACCGGTACCGGTTGCCAAGGGAAACCGGCAAACTAGGAACTGCTATATGAGGTCAACATGGGAGATTGATCTAGTAGGTCTACATGACAATGATCAAAGGCATCGATCTCAAAGTTCAATGAATTTATTTTTCTTTATGATGACATGTAAATAAATTGTAATATCATTATACGCTGACATAAGGAATTTGTTTTTATGTTTGGGAAGGGTATTTAAGTAAGTCCAGTTAGGATATTTTGTGTATGCAATGAAATGTAATGGAATATGGTGATGTGATATTGTGCGAGCAATGTTGATCGACAAAATGCAAATATAGTTTTCTATAGCTGGTCTTGGATATTGGTTTAGAGGTTTGGGAAGTGAAGCAACATACCAGTAAGCTAGTACACAGTGAAACTACTATAGACTATGCTTTAACCAGAACTCATCCAGCATAGCAAATGCACCTTGAGAGTTCAAAATTTTGTTTGTAACTCCATATTTGGTGTTTGTAGTCAATGAGGCTCCCTTTGTGATGAGCAGTGTTCTCTAGGCTATTGGCCTTCCTACATGTGCAGGCTCCTATTATAATATTTATTTATTTGGCTAGTGGATAAATATTGTGGGTCACCAATCCCACCGTGGTTTTTCCTCTTTGCAGTTTTCCATGTATAAATCTTTGTGGTATGGTGTATGCTCTTGTGGTTGCTTAATTTCTATTTGTTGTTATATTCTGTAATGTTTCCTGGTTACTAAAATGCATTGTTAATAGGGTTAAAATTAATTATATTGGCAGAACATTGATTCACCACCCCCCTCTCAGTGTTCTTGGATTCCAATAATTGGTATCAGAGCCTAGTGCCTTGGAGTAAGTCTAACAGCTTAAGGAAGATCCTAAATCTGGAATCCATGGAGATGAGTCTACAGAAACAACTTGAAGTAGCACTTGAGGACTATGATGCTGAAAGGATGAAGAACTTGAAGTTGCAAGATGAATTGAACTGCAAAGGAATTCATTCTTACCCTATAGGAGAGGCTCTCATCTATTCAAGCTAAAAGGAAGGAACTTTTACAAAATCAGAATGTTGAAGAGAAGGATGTTCTTAAAGAACAATGTCACAAGCTGAGTTAGGATAATGATGTCATGAAGAATGAAATGCAAGCCATGACTAAAGGAGATTGAAGATCGAAAGAAGAATGAAGAAAATATTAGCAAATCTCTGAAAGATGGATCTGAGGAATGCTTTAGGTTGGCACATGAGAATGATGTGATGAGAACTAAGTTGGTGCAATCACAAAACAATGAGAAAGAGTTGGAAAGAATGATGTCAATCCTAAGAAGTGATCTGGATGCTGCAATTGAATACGAAGAAAAGTTAAGGGTTAGCTCTGCAAGGCTTGATGAATTATTGAAGGATCAAAGAGACACTGGAGACACAAGAGGTATTCGATTTGAGCATGGAGAAATCTTTGATACTGCAAATCAGGGTAATCCACTAGTCAACCAGAATAAGAAATCATCAGTAAGGAAACCCAAAGCACATATAAATTTAATGGTAGATACTTTGTTTGTAATAAGTTTCATCATATCGAAAGACATTGTAAAAATAGAGCAAATCAGAATAATAATTTTATTCCCGGTCAGTGTTCAAATTGTAAGAAGTATGGTCATAGGATAGAAGATTGTAGAATGAATGTGAAATGTCATGCATGTGGAAATTTTGGATATATGGATAATCAATGTAGGTCAAGGAATGATCAAGGATACAATAAGGCAATTCAGAAAAATAATGTCACTTGTTATGCATACAACAAAATAGGACATATTTCTAAATTCTGCAGAAGCAAGAACAATCTGGTAGGAAATGATGAGATAGGAAAACAAAAGGCTGAAGATATCCAAAATGATCATGAGAAGAAATGGGTTAGGAAATCTGAAGATCAACCGATAGAAACAATCAACCTGGTTACTCAACCGGTAGAACAAAATGTTCCTACACCGACAAGAAACTCATTTGATAACTAATGCATTAGCCTTATGAGGAGGCAAATTAATGATGAATCTTTCATTACCCCTAGTAGAGGTCTCAAAGATTGTTTCAGATCTTGGTGAAGTTAGTTTGGAGATTCACCGACACTGAAATTATCGATTTTGAATCTGGTATGATATGGCGACATGCATTAATGTCAATGAAGAATTAGGGTTTTTCGCTGTATAAAATGGAAATGTTGGTTCATTTTTTATCACACTACATTCAGAGAAAAACAGAGCAATTTCAAGGCAATTCAAATGCAATTAAAAGTATTTCAAATGAATTTTAGTGCATTCACAAATGGATTTTCAAGAGCTTTCACCGATGAAGGTTGTGAGGTATTTTATTAGTTTTCAAGCTATATTTTCTTTGCAATGGCTTCTAGATCATCTTCAGCTCTGGGAAGTGTGGCTACTCCTATTGTTGTTGACATCAAGGATCGTCCATGCCCAATTTTCAAACAATGACCTCAGATTGCAAAGGTCAATGATTCAGTTGGCACATTTTCTAGGGTTCCTGAAGAAGTTTTGTATGTCAAAGATGTTTGTGCATACATTCACTGTACTTTGGAGGATTTGGGTTCTATTGAGATTAAGAACATGTATATTGGCACCTTTTTGAACCATGATGGGTCAATGAATCTGAAATTTCAAATTCTGAAGGATGAGGATTTTACCGACATTTTGGAGATGTCAGAATTTGAAGATGAAATGATTTGGTATGCACTGAGATGAGTCCATGGCGAATTCATATGGCTAGTTTGGCCCCACAAGATCACCAAGGAGGGCATTTACCCTAGACCATCCAACCCCTAGAAAGAAGAAGATATCTAACAATGAGGTAGAGAAGTTAACTGGTGCAACATTTGACAATCGATCAATGAGGATTAGCACTATCAGAGACAGAGCAGTTCAATTTGCAAGCATGATCTTCGGTTACAAGGTAACCCAATCAATCGGTTGAACTTTGTTTCTAGTTCATGCATTTAATGTGCTCACAAAATGATTAAGGAGGATGAAAATTTAGATCTATGTCAATGGATGTTTGATGAATTGATAATAAACTGAGGGAAGACTAAGCGTGAGAAGAAAGGTATTTTCTGGTATGGCAACCTTGTTGTCTATTTAATGCTTTTTTTTTTGAATGAGTTACCCAGAACTGGTAAGACACAATGGGCATTTGATGTACTAATAGAAAAACAAATCAAAGATTCTATAAGGAATATGGGAAAACATAGGGACTCCATTCTTTGTGGTTATTTTAAATTATTCTAGAAAGCAATGAAGAAGAGAGAAAGGGTTCCAAAGCATATTGTAGACAAATATTCAACTGAAATCTGTTTTATGGTGAAGAAGGATGAAACATTGATGGAGGCAGTGCAACCAAGGAAGATTTGGATAACTGAGATGGGATATGAGGTAGATGCAAAGATCTTGGACTTGTATATCAGCTCTTATTGATCCCCAAGTAGATGAAACAAAGAAAGCCTTTGGGACTGTAAAGAAAAAAGAAACTGAAGTTTAAATTAGATTCAGTAAAAAGAAAACGTAAGGAAAGATCAAGAAGGTTGGGGAAGTTGTATAGAAGATGTCTTCTAAGATCAAGCAAATCATTTGAGTAGCTGAAGGATCTTCTTTGACAGTAGTTCAGGCCTAATTGGTAGCAACAACCAGCAAGGGAGTAGAGAAGAGGAAGAAACTAGAGACTTAAATTGCCCCTGTTACATCTAGTTCTGATACTGATGTTGTGGCCTCATAGATTCCCAAGACTTACATTAGGATACCAAGGAAGAAGGTTGAGGAAGTAAAGAAGTAGAGAGTGAAGGTTACCCCTTCGACAACACCTAAAATCATTTTGAAGGGGAGCAAGCCCACTAAGAAGAGGAAACTAGTTAAGGAGTCTACATCTACTCCTAGAAAGATGAAGAAATAAGATGTAGATATAGCTCTCGAATCTGGTAAGAGTATTGAAGTCATTCCCCCTCTTTCAGTTGCTAAGCTGATTGAACAAATCACTAAGCATTAAATTTTGAGTAATATCCAGCACTATTATATACATATGGATGATAAGGAGCAAATGGAAATAGAGGAATCAGTTTTATTGTATTTTGACATTTATAAGAAAGCTCTTTTAGAGATTGAAAAACAGATACCAGCAGATTTGTATAATAAACTAGATGCTAGAAGGTTATCATTGGCTGAAGAGAATAAACACATAAAGGTACAGGAAATATTAACTATTTGTGGAGCTATAGCATATGAAGAGATGCAGGAATGTTTAGAGTTTGTAAATAAAATAATTTTTCAAAGAAAAAACATACATGTGAGTCTCATGGTAGGTAGAGTTAATGAGATAGTTAATGAGACACATGAGGCTTGGGTAAAATTCTTTGTAGATAAACCTGTATTCTTTACTACACCGGAAGTCCCTCAAAATTCTAACACTCTAGGCATCCCGATAGATGATAAGGGGAAAGGTATATTAGAGATGGATAAAATGGTTTTGGATCAGAAAATATTAGAGGATATTCCTCTGTTAGAACCAATTGTACCAAATATAGAGATACCAATAGATAATGTTGAAACTATACAAGATAAGCAGGATACACCAGAACATATCATTCTAGATATAAAGGTCATTGATATGGATACAGGAAATAAATAGGATGAGGATATTAAAGCTTCGGCACCAAATGTACATATTGAAGAGGTTAAGTTTGAAAAGGTTACTATACCAAGGGGCGAAGCCACTGCTGCAAGTCATGAGACTAAATCCTCCAGGAAGATTTTGGACAGTCATTCATTATTGGCACATGACTCATCCAATCAAGTTGATTTTGCATAGAAGAATATTGAATAGCTAAGCAGTTTTGAATTAATGTATGTTGCAGCTCAGAAGTTGCGGAAGGAAGGAACTGAAGACAAGTAGGTTATTGAGTAGGTCATTTCGGTTTTGCAGCAGCTGGCACTGGAATATAAAGTTGATCTGATTGGAAACTCATCTAACAAAATGAAAGGTTTGAGTGAGCATATTTCCAAAGAAGTTTACAACTTTTCAACAGATTTCAAACCAACAACTAGTAGTGAGGTACAATATCGCACGGAAGGTCACTTGTGACAACATGATTTTATCAGGCAAGGCTAAGATGGTGGTGGAAATAACAAAGATTGATAAGGCTCTAAATGAGTGTATATTTATATATAGGTCCTATACTAACACCAACAAACTAACAACAGACCTTAAGGTGAAATTGAAGGCGGTAAAGACCCGATTAGAATGTTTGGCTAATAGTTTTGATGGTACTGAGACATTGACTAGTACCATTGATGGTCAAATTTTGATAACAAAGTCTGAGATTTCTACATTAGAGAAGGACATGGATAGGTTAATCTGGCATGCAAGGAAATTATGAGGTTTGGTGAGTCCCCGGTTGAATACTTTGTTACTTCATAAGAGGGAAAGCATTGAGTTAATGAATAAACTCACTCTGGCAGACCTAATAGAAGATCTTCGTGCATATATTCATAATGGTTTTGTATCCATTTTCAGCATATTGAAGATAGGCTGGGATACATATTTAGGATTTTTGAAGGGTTCTTACCTAGATATTTTTAGGTATATCTAGATCCGGTAATCACATTTTTGTTTGTATAGAATTTGATTTCTTATTATTTTTGCCCTAACTTTGCCATTGATGTGAAAGGGGGAGAGGTTGATGTGAAAAATGGTTGGGACATAAGAAGTAATGTTTAGCTCAGGGGGAGAAGTCTTCCTACAGTTTTTGAGATCAGTTTTGGATTTTTTGGCAGGGAACCAAAACAACACTTTAGTGATCTATTTTTCACACGAGTGTTGTCATCAATGCCAAAGGGGGAGAATGTTGGCAATTGACACTCATCCAGTTTAGTTGTGTTATTATCATTGATGGAAACACACACAAATTTGTGTTGGTCACTAAACTGATAGTCACCAGTACTCATTGTTTGGCAATCGGGACCCAAGTCAACCAGAACTAGCACTGATACTGACAGACAAGGGAAACTAGCAAACTAGGAATTGATATATGAGGCCGACATGGGAGATTAATCTTGCAGGTCTACATGGCAACGATCAAAGGCATCAGTCTTGAAGTTCAATGAATTTATTTTTGTTTAGGCTGACATGTAAATAAATTGTAATATCATTATAAGCCAACATAAGGCATTTGTGTTTATGTTTGGGAAGGGTATTTCAATAGGTTTGATTAGGATATTTTGTGTATGTAATGAAATGTAAAGGAATATGGTGATGTGATATTGTGTGAGCAATCTTGATTGAAAAAATGCAAATATAGTTTTTTGTAGTCAATCTTGGATTGGTTTAGAGGTTTGGGAATTGAAGCAATATACTGATAAGGTAGTACATAGTGAAATTGATATAGACTGTGCTTTAACCAAAACTCATCCAGCATAGCGGATGCACCTTCAGAGTTCAGAATTTTGTTTGTAACTCCATATTTGGTGTTTGTAGTCAATGAGGCTCTTTTTGTGATTTGAAGTGTTCTCTAGGTTGTTGGCCTTCCTGCATGTGCAAGCCCCTATTGTAATATTTATTCATTTGGCCAGTGGATAGATATTGTGGGTCACCAATCCCACCATGGTTTTTCCTCTTTGAGTTTTTACATGTATAAATCTTTGTGTTATGTTGTATGCTCTTTTGGTTGCTTCATTTCTATTTGTTGTTATATTCTTTAATGGTTACCGATTACTAAATTGTATTGTTAATAAGGTTAAAATTGATTATATCAGCTAAATAATGATTCATCCCCCCTCTCAGTGTTCTTGGATTCTAACAGATGATTGCTTGAAGACTGGGATGCTTGAACTTTGCCTATCCTTTATATCATATAAATTGCCACCTCTGTCTCTTCCCCCTCAAATGAGAAGACTAATTCCCTTTTATACATGCCTCAGAGAATTAATTCATCTCGCCAAAGGCTGAAATCGGGGAAGTTTGAAATCCCAAAATAAAGATAGGACCGAAGGGACCTATCTTGGTGCCACCATAAGGGGGGGGAAAAGTGTACCATGCCCTTGTCCTAGGGGGACAGGGGTGCCATGCCCCTGTCCTGCCCTATCTTGGGGTCTGGATAGGGTCTTGAGGCCATCTCAACGCTCAAACAGGAAGGGTTCAAGGTGAAGATGCAGAGAGAAGTCCCAATTGGGAAGGAAGATGTTGTCACCAAGGTGAGGACCTCAAATATGGTTAAAATTACTAGGGTCACAATTTTAAGACACTACATGAAGAATAACAACCACTTTAAAGGTGGAGGATGTAGCAACTTTGTTGTTATGTAAAGAGATGTAAAGGAAAAATTTTGAGATGGCTAAGAAGTTTGTAGTTGCTCATGATAGATCAATGAAGAAAGACAAGAAGAAGGACGAAAAGGGTCAATTCAAGTCTCTACAGAGATCTAAGTCTTCTAGTAAAAATTCCAAAGTAAAATTATAGAATTGTGTCAAATTTGGACATATCTTTAAAGAGTGCAACGAGGACAAGAAAAAGAAAGATACAATTGATTTCTCTAATTTTGACTCAATAAAATCCTCTCAAGGTCTTATAGATACTTTTGTTGCAACCTTGGCAACACATGCATCAGAAGATGTGTGGTTGTTAGACTCATGTACTTATTTCCTCATGACCTCTCACATTTCCCCTTTCTAAAAATTGAATTTGATAATATAACTAGTTCATTCTTATTTTTGCATGCACTAGTATTTAAAAATAATGAAAATATTTTATATAATATTTTTATTCTCATAAATTCAATAGTTCATATTTTAATCAGGAAGAATTAATTATTATAAATTAGTTTGTTTACCCAAAAGAGGTGTGGTTTAAGTCAAGATTATTTTTTGATATATAGAATCTATTTTTAGAATATTTATTATTTCTATAATGAGAATGTATGACAACATATATGTAGGTTGATTACAAGTTGATTGTGTTGGCAACACCAATTTAGGAAAACTAAGAGGGGGGGATGAATCAATTTTCATCGGATCTACAAATTTAACCACAACTATAGATCTGATAAACTACAAAAATAACAAAGATAAGAAAATTGAAAGCACAAAACACAACACCAAGATTTAGATGTGGAAAACCCAGTTAAGGGAAAAACCACGATGGGAACCTACCCACAATAAGATGATACTCTACAGTAGTATCTAAAAATAGTACAATGGGGAATGCACCAACATTCATGCACATTGCCTAAGTTCATTGTTCAAAAGATAATGACCTGGAAGGCTACAATCTTCAGGGAAGTCTCATTGACTTACAACAAGATTCAGACTACAATCCGGAAGGAATAAACTGCAATAATAGCATCTTCAAATGCCCAATGATGGTTTCGATTAAGCTCAATTGTCTACACTACGACACCAATCTCTGCTTAATCACAATGTTGAAGGATGAATCATTTCTTCACACATACACCACTCTCTAATAATGTATAAACAACCTTGATACTTAAATTACATGACAATATTACCTATTTATATAAATCATCAATCTTGACAACAAGGTCGGTTAAACCCTCAACTCACAATTACCAAATTACACCACATGATACAAAGATTAACTACCAAACCATTATAATAATATACATGACATATGATGGACCTAAATATAATTCCCAAACTCTCATGACCATTGGTAATCATGCCAAGATCAATCGCAACACGCTACACCACTAGGAAAACCGTATAACATGAAGAACAACACTAGCTCAACAAAATCACCAATAAATTGCACAACGATGAATGAAAATCACCAAAACAAATAGAACATACTCAGGAAACACTAGCAAGAACATTAGAATCATCAGTAACAGTTGTACCAACACCACTTATCAAATCTTCATCGATCAACATCTAAACCTCAAGAATACTCAAACAACAGCAATTGTTACAAAGAAAAGATAACTTGCGGGGAACCAAATCATGAACCATCTAAAATGAAGATACACAATGCCATCCCAAACAATATCTCAAAATATCAGCTCAAGATTTGAACACACCGGAATATACTGGAGGAAATACTGCTCTACAAAATATTGATAAAAATAAATAACTGCATAACCAGATCATCTGACATGATCAATTAAGCTTTCCAGATCACCAAAAACAATACAAAAAAATATAATGATACTATAAATAATCCATACACCAAACCATGATGCCAATAAACCAATCAGTAATCATCGGAGCGAGAATATGTTGACATCGATGACAAGAACATATCCTAGCAGCAACAATGTTCAACAATCTCCCCCTTTGGCATTGATGGAAACATATGAATGTGAAAAACAATCAATGCAAAGAAAGAAAATATCTCCAACAAAATCCTCCTAAGATCAAGCTAATAAAATAGTTTTTCAAATGCTTCTCTCCCCCTTTGACAACAATACCAAAGATTTCAAAATAGAAATCCAAACTTACTCCCCCCCTAAAATAAACAAGTCATGATTCTCTCCATCATATATAGATAAACAATCCAATAGACTATTCCACCAAAGGAGCAACACAGACTCATCAATCTGGACAAAGAAATTAGACTGTGAAGTCCACCGGATTGATGCATTTCAATGCATCTAGTTCTCATCCAGAGGGGTGGATACCCCAAGCTTGTCTTTCAAATAGACAAATCTATTTGCAGGCAAAGGCTTAATGAAAATATTAGTAATCTACTCCTTTGTAGATATGTATTCCAGCTTCAATTCTTCTTCACTAAATTTTTCTCTCAAGAAATGATATTTGATTGATACATGTTTAGTCTTTGAATGTTGAACTAGATTTTTTGACATACTAATAACACTATAATTATCACAATATATGATAGTAGGATCATCATAGATAACTCTGATATCCTTTAGCATTTTCTTCATCTAAACTACTCGAGTGTAGTTACCAGCAGTAGCAATGTAGTCAATTTCAGCAATACATAAGGATACTAAATCTTGTTTCTTGCTAGCCCTTGAAGCCAATTTCTTACTTAAAAATATTGCACCACCAGAGGTACTCTTCCCATCATCAACATCACCAGCCTAATCAGCATCAATGTAAGCACATAACATGAAATCATCATTTCTCAGATACCACAAACCATAATCTAGAGTCCCCTCCAAGTATCTGAAAAATCCTCTTAATTGCAATGACATGAATCTCTTTCGGATCAGCTTGATATCTAGCAGCCATGCACACAACATACATAATGTTTGGCCTAGTCCAAGTAAGATATAGAATTCCACCAACCATAGATTTGTACAAACTCTAATTATCTTTTGGAGATTTGTCATTTTTAGACAATTTGCAGCTAGTCACCACAGGAGTTCCAACTAGTTTGGAGTCATCTGACCCAAACTTCTTCAACAATTCCTTCACATATTTAGTTTGAGATCTAAAAATACCTTTCCCAGTCTATCAAATTTGCAATCCTAAGAAAAAATTCATCTCTCCTATCAGAGACATCTCAAATTATTTTTGCATATCACCGACAAACTTCATGCTCAAGTTACCATATCCTCCAATGATAATATCATCAAAAAAGACTTCAACAATTAAGATGTCATCATTCTCAATCTTGTAATATAGATTACTATCTATAGTACCTTTATTAAATCCCAATTTCAGCAAGTACTTACCCAATCTAGCATACCAAGCTCTTGGGGCTTGTTTCAATCCATAAAGAGATTTATTCAATTTACATACCATGTCTCCATCATCTGATAATGGAAATCCATCAGGTTACTCAATGTAGACTTCTTCCTCAAGATCACCATTCAAAAAGGCTGACTTGACATCCATCTAATATACCTTGAAATCTTTATAGGTAGTGCATGCAAGCAACAGTCTAACAACTTCAAGTCTAGCTACCAGAGCAAAAGTCTCCTCATAATCAATTCATCTTTCTATGCATATCCTTTGCATACTAGTTTTGCATTATTTCTAAGAACTTCACCAAATTCATTCAATTTATTCCCAAATACCCTTTTAGTACCAATAATATTCTTATCTTTGGGTCTAGTCACAAGCTCCCATGTGTTATTCTTTTCAATATGATCTAATTCTTCTTCCATAGCTCTCATCTAATTTTCATCTTTGTAAGCTTCAACAACATCTTTAGGTTCAATTGTGGAAATCAAACATACCTTTTCAGTAGCTAGCCTTCTTCTAGTCATCATAACTTTATTTTTATCTCCAATAATCTAATTTTTAAAATAATTCAATCTTACATACCTCTGAGTCTTCTGATTATTCTGATTTTTAGGTTCCTGCACCTCTCCACCGATAATAACAAAATACCGATTAATAGTCTCTACTAGATTATTCTACTTCCACTCTTTAGTCTGAATAGGCATTATAACAACATGATGACCATCATCATATCCACATGCTCTGATCTCTTTTCCAAGGTTCTCATCAACCTTAACATTTGCACTTTATACTATATTTCTCAGTCTCTTATTATAGCAACAGTAGGCTTTTCTCTTTGTTGAATATCCCAAAAAAAATCCTTCATTACTTTTTGTATCAAACTTTCCTATCTCCTCATCTCTCTTGATATAACACTTGCTACCAAAAATTATGAAGTATCTTAGAGTAGGAACATGACCAAACCATAGCTCATAAGGATTCTTACTGGTATCACCTCTAATATGTACTCAGTTGAATGTGGAAACAACAGTGATAATATCTTCTCTCTAGTAGATCTTTAGAACATTCCCTTCAATCAACATAGTGCTTGCAGCATCCAAGACAATCTTGTTCTCCCTTTCAACAACTCCATTCTATTGTGGGGTTCTAGGAGCAGATAAATGTCTTCTAATCCCATGCTTCTCATAAAATGAACCAAACTCATTGGAACAAAATTCTCCTCCTTTGTCCGATCTTAGAAATTTCACCTTGAATCCTGTCTCAGTCTCAACCTTTACTTTGAATATCTTGAACTTGTCTAATGCTTCAGATTTTTCCTTCAAAAAGACAACCCACATCATCCTAGAATAATCATCAATTAGCAAAATAAAATATATGTCACCTTGCACACTTCTAACATTTGTAGGTCCACATAGGTCAGTATGCACAAGATCTAGCAATCTATCAAATGTATATTGTTTCATCTTGAAAGAAATTCTTGTTTTCTTACCCATTTGACATTCTTTACATATCAGATTAGCAAGCTTAATAATCTTAAGTAGATCTCTAAAAACTTGTGTAGAACTGATCTTAATCATTGAATCAAAGTTAACATGACACATTCTCCTATGCCACAACAAAATTTCATTAATCTTAGAAATCAAGCAACTTTTCTCACCAGCATTCAAATAAAATATATTACCTTCGGTCTTAGTTTCAGGAGCAATCTCTATGCTGGAGACATTTAGGATCTTGCATTTACCATTCTTGAATTGCAAATCATAACCTTTTTCAACCATCTATCCAACACTCAAAAGATTATGCTTCAAACCTTCAACATACAAGACATCATCAATATTATTCTTATCATCAAAGGAAATAGAGCCTCTACCACAGATCACAAAGGCTTTGTCATCTCCAAATATAACTATTCCACCATCATATCTTTCCATACTCTCAAATTTTCTTTTATCACCTGTCATATGATGTGAACAACCAATGTTAATCACCCATTCATCTTTTTCTTCAACTTTAGCAGCTAAAGATTTCTCCTCAATAGTGTAGCTTGTGGAATCAACAAGCATCGATCCATATTCTTTGATAGCAATAAACACAAGTTCATCTCCTTCTAATTCTTCATCTGTAACACCTTCATCAGCAGCATAGTAGCAGTTCTTATGATGCTTATACTTTTGGTTAGACTTGTAAGGCTTATCATACTTCTCATGCTTATCAAATTTAAACATTCTCTTCAGACATCTAGAAGCAAAATGTCCTTCTTTATTGCAAGAGAAACATTTCAAAGGTGATTTTCCATCATACTTACTAGTTCCTTTAGGCAGTCTCCAAGCAATCAATACTTCAAGCTCATCTAGTTCTCTTTCTTTCTCTTCCGTTTGTCTTCTCTCTCTTTCATATCTAGATATTCTGAATTCATTAGGATCATACTTCTACTTTCTAGATATAGATGTTCTAAATGTTGTCATAGACTTTCCATGTGATTAACCAAATTCGCTCAGCTCAAATGCAGCAATCTTTTCAACCAACATATCTCTTGTTACTGAAGTCACACTTCAGATCTCATCAATAGCAGTTACCTTATGTTTATAAGTAGGAGGCAAAGATCTCATCACCTTAGCAATGATTTCATCTTCTTCAAGGGTTCCATCGACACATCTGATACTTAGGACAAGATCATTCACCTTAGCCATAAAGGGATTTATGTTCTCATCTTCTCCCATTCTCAACATCTCATATTTCCCTTTCAAAATCTACAACTTAGCAACTTTCACTTGTTTGTCTCCTTCATACAAGGTTTCAAGCTTCTCCTAGATCTCATGTACGATCTAAAGTCCCATTACATTTGTCATCTCTGAATCAGTCAGGGCACTTAGCAATGCTTCCTTTTCTCTGATGTTATGTTCAACTTCCTTGATCTCATCAGCTGTAACCAGTCCGTTTGGAGGAACATAATAGGCATTCTTAGTGATCTTCTCCAAGACATCTCAAGTGCACCTGCATCTAGTTCTTCCATATAGCATAGTTACTTCCATCAAATCTTAGACTCTCCTTAAAGATAACACTTCCACTTCTAGTTGCTCATCAAGCAGTTAAGATTCTTCTGGAGGCTCTAGCTCTGATTCCAATTGTTGGAAACAACAATGAAGTAAAAATGAGAGGGGAGGTGAATCAGTTTTCACCAGATCTACAAAATAAACCACAAATACAGATTTGATAAACTACAATAATAACAAAGATAAGCAAATTGAAATCACAATACACAACACCAATATTTTGATGTGGAAAACCCGGTTAATGGAAAAACTATGGTGGAAACATACCCACAATAAGATGATACTCTGCAGTAGTTTGTGAAAATATTACAATGGGGAATGTACCAGCATTCAGGCACACTGCCTAGAGCTCATTGCTCAAAATATAATGACCTGAAAGGCTACAACCCTAAGGGAAGTCTCACTAACTTACAACAAGATTCAAAATACAACCCAGAAGAAATAAATTGCAATAATAGAATTTGAAAATGCTTGATGATAGTTTTGGTTAAGCTCAATTTTATGCTCTACAACACCAATCTCTTCCCAATCACAATATCGAAGGATGAATCACTTGTTCACAAATACACCACTATCTAATATTCTAGACACAACCTTGATACTTAAATTACGTGAGATTATAACCTATTTATACAAATCATCAACCTTGACAACAAGGTCGGCCAAACCCTCAACTCACAATTACAAAATTACATCACACAATACATAGATCGACCATCGAACCAATATAATGATATTCATGACATATCATGGACCTAAATCAAATTCCCAAATACTAATCACCACTGGTAATCATGCGAACATCAACCGTAACATGCTACATGACTAGGAAAACTGCATAACATAAAGAACATCACCGGTTCAATAAAATGACCAAGAACTCGCACACCGATTTATGTGTCACAAAAAAAAGTACGACATAATTAGGAAACACTAGCAAGCACGTTAGAATCATCAGTAATAGTTGTACCAACACCACTTATCAAATCTTCATTGATCAACATCTGAGCCTCAAGAATACTCAAACATCAGCAACTATCATGAAGTAAAGATAAATTGTAGGGCACCAAATCATGAACCATTTGAAAGGAAGATACACAACACCATCCCAAACAATATCTCAGAAGCTCAGCTCAAGATCTGATCCCACTGGAAAATACTAGAGGAAATACTAAACTCTGCAAAGCACTGATCACAAAAACAAACTGCATAACCAAATCATCTGATAGGATCAATTAAGTTTTCTGGATCACCAAAAACCATATAGAAGAATATAATGATACTAGAAATACTCCATACACAAAACCATGATCCCAATAAACCAATCAGAAATCACCGGAGTAGGAATATGTTGACATCAATGACAAAAACATATCCTAGTAGCAACAATGTCTAATAGATAGTTGTAAGTAATGATCTCTCTTGGTGTGCAAGGTAGAGTGAGAATTAAAATATAAATTTATTTATTATTTTCTCACGAAATGGTATGTTTGGATTTCATTCTCTATATATTTTGAGGGTTTTCACCTTTTGGGAATCTCATTTTTTTATCTTATAGAAACTCAACCTAAATTTGTGTAGACATTTGTGTTTTTATATAAACATTATATGATTGAATACCCATTGCAGATTATAGTAAAATGATTAAACCCCTTTGGTGCAAAGATCAATTTCATTCAATTATACCATGTTGGATCTTAAAATATTTATATAATAGTAAATATTTAGTGTGTTCTTTTTTGTGTGTAGTTTACTAGTAATGAATTGTGTAATTTGTGTGGATTTTTATTGGGTGTTTAGTTGGACCATGTTGTTGTACTATATTATTTTTCATGTTATTATTTTTTTGTATTATATAGATTAATTTTTTAGGATGTATATTTATTTCTAGCTTGAATTTCTCTAGTGTTGCCAATTTATCCATGCTTTAGTGTTGTGGTGAGATATTTTGGCATGATAGTTTCAAAATCTTATTGAAGTTATCTTCACTATTGTATCACAATATTATATTTAATTTCATCAAATGAAATAAATATATGAATTTGATGCTATTTTAATGTAAAACAATGTCAAACTAGTTTCCAAAACTTTGGAAAAGTTGATTGAATTTATGGGTATTTAGTTTAAATTTAAATGCAATTGTTAGTGTGTTGAATATTATGATTTAGATTATAAAAAAAATTGATTCATTAATTATAATTCATTTTGTAAAATATTTTATATTTTATATTAAAGTGTTATTAGATTAATGATCTTACTAGCATGTATGAGTTTAAATTAATTTATATTTCTTAGTGACATAGAAATCAGGTATCATAGGTGGGGGCAAATGAAATTTTTAGTTGTGAACTCTAATTTAGAAAATAAAATCATGTTCAAAGAAGAAAGAAATAAATGGAAGAAATGTATAATTTTATTCCAATATAGATAAATTGGCAATTTCCATGGAGAAAATGTGATATAGATAAATTGGCAATTTCCATGGAGAAAATGTGATATAAATAGAATAAGAAAAACTTAGAAGTTAATATAGGAGAAGGAATAATTTATATAGGGAAACGTTTTTAATCTCTAGTTCCATTCTCAATCCTTCAAATATTATGGGCTTACCAAAAAAAGATAAGGAGGTTAAAGTGATTGAAAATGTATACCAAGAAATATCTTGGTAGAAACTATTAACTACATATATCAATGAAAATTTAAAGATTTTAGGAACATTTTTTCTTTCTAATTTTAATGAACATCTTGTTAATGAACATCTTAGAAAAGAAGGGTCTTTTAAAATATTTTCTCATAGTCACAAAGATGATGAGCATAAGGTTTCTAAAATGAATGCTCTAACCTGAAATGACATTGATAAGTGTTTTACAAAGCCTTTGTTACAAAAACTACAAGATTTCTCCATACTTAACCCTATGAATGTCTATAATTTGAAAGGATGGATGAAGATGATTATTTCAAGGAGCTTGTATGAATAAAAGACCATGGCATAGTTTATGCTTATGTGTCTAAATTTAAATGTTTAGTAGTAGTAATGATAAATATAATGACATAGTTATTTATTGAAGGGTTCGAAGAACCCCTCAAGGAATTTGTGAAGCTCATTATGATTGCAACCTTTTGCCTTGTTGATCCTTTCTGTTTGGGAGTTTGAGCAATAGTATTTTTAAATGAGGATGAGATCCCATATTTGTGACTTCACCAATTCATAGCTTTGGGTCAAAAGTGTTTCATGTGAAGTCAAAGAATGTGTTGTGCCCCTGTCACCAATCAATTAAATGTTTATCGAGCCGTTTTAAATAATAATAATAAAATATTAATTATTGATATTTATTTTCTCAAAATAACAATAGATTGTGGCTAGGGTGCCTTTTTAATAGCTAGAAGTTATTTTTATAAGATATAGTATAACATCGGGAATCTATAACATCATTTATGAAAGGTGTAAATGTAAGTTGACAATTGTAAATAATAGGTTATTTTGCCATGCAAGGTGGAGTAGAAACACAAATTTAAATTTATTTATTATTTTCAAAACAAAAAGTGTATTTCAATTTGATTCTCTATATATTTTGAGATTTTATACATTTTAGATATCAATCTTTTTATCATACAAATACTTTAGCAAAATTTGTCTAGACACTTGTGTTGACAAAAAAATATTCTACAAATGAAAACCCATTAGATATTAGAATGAGAGGAAAGAGAAAATTAATTTATAGATTATATTGTATTTTAAAATATTTTTGAAATAGTTTAGTTTTGTTGTGCTCTTTTTTTTTCTTATAGATTGTAGGTAAGGAAGTATATGTTTTGGATGCGGTTTCAATTGCATTTTTTATGGACTTCGTATTATTATATCGCATCATTTTGGACATTATATTTTTTTTAATATTAGTCTACATCTCTTTTGTATGCTATGGTTAGTCATTCCCAGCTTCAAGTCATCACTGTGTATTTGTTGTAGAATTGTTGTGAGACAATTTCGTGTGATACTTTCTGACTCTTATTGCTACTATGTTTCCTTATATTTTTGTATTCACTTCATTATTGTAGTGGCATAGTTTACGTACTTTTCTTACATCATATGAATGGAGGAAGTTGATGGTATTTTCTATGTAAAACTAGTTGCTTAAATAGTAGAGAAATTAATGGAATTTGTGGGTGTAGACACCTAAAAATGGTCAACGCTTGCGGAGTCATACTTTAACATTTGCGCATTGCCTCATTTTAGGTTTTTGCGTCGCATTAACATTTCTCCTATGTTACGCACTTGGTTTTTATCATTTGCGAGCATCGAGTCATTCTTCTACATTCTTCATTCATCTCACTCTCACATTTGGTCTTGTCGACAACAATCTTCAATCATGATTTTGGTCAATCTTATCCTGTCGCATCAATGTGCGTGCTAATTTGTCATCATTTTGGACATCGTCAATCCTAATTAGGGTTTTGTCCTCTTGTCAATCTTGTCGTTTTGCGATCGATTTGTCATCAATCGTTATCATTTTAAATCTTGTCGTTTTGCGTTATCATTTTCAATCTTGTCATTTTGCGATCAATTTGCCATTGAACGTTGTCTGTCTCAATTATGTCAATTTGGTTCAATTAGTCATTGTTCCTCGTCAATTGGCGTATTTATCAATCAAATCATTTATCACATTGGTCCTTTGTTAATCAGAATCATGATCGAGTCAATTATCTTTTATCAAGACCTAATTATTGTCCTTGCATTTCTAATTTAACCTTGTTTGTTATTTTCTCTCCATTCTCCCTCTAAGTTAAATAATTTATTTATTTATCCTAAGTCTTCTTGTCACAATTAAATGTTTATTTAATTGGCTAATTAATTCCTCCTATTTTTGTAAATTAATTAATGAATGAGAAATTATTAATTAATTTACCTAATTTGCATCAATTTTCTAATTTCATCATTTCTAATTTCCTAATTTTCCTAATTCCTAATTTCCACCTAATTAATTTTTCTCTAGTTCTCCATATTTTTGTGCTTTGGTCGAAGCATGAATTTCTCATGCATCATACTATTGGCATAGCAAGATGTCATAGGCTTTTAGTCCTCTAACCTTTGCATTGGCAATATGTCATAATTCATGACATAGAAGGTGTCATAACCTTCTTCCTTCAACTCAATTTTGCCATTTTGAAATCAATTGCCTATAATATCAATTTCATGCTAATCTTGTCTTTTCTCCAATTTATCTATAAATTGGATGAATTTCTTCAATCTCGGCTAATAATAATCACTTGTTTGAATTACTTTGTTGAATCAATCACGCTTTGAGTATTCTTGTGCCAATGTCAATCTTGCTTTCACATTAGGTTTATGCACTTGAAGGTGAGATCCACAAACAAAGGCTATTTGGAGAAGAAAGAAGGACAATGGAGCCGCATGAAGGAGACATTCAGATCTACATCTGGTTTGCTTAGTTTTTAGTTTTGAATGTTTTGCTTTTCATGTCTTTATTGAGTGTGTTAGGATAGATCATTGCATTTTAGCTTTCGTGATTGAGCTAGATTAATATTTTGATATTTGCTTTGATGATTTCCGATTTCCTAGCTACAGTAGGTCTCTTGGTTAATGTTTTAAAATAATTGTACATGGCTTGAATCTCATAAGTCCCCCGAAAGCCTTTGACTACCACTTCTCTCGCTCAATGGGGTTTAGTTGTTATGAGTTTCTCTTAACTTGAAATAAGACATATAATTATTATTAGCACTTTGAGAATTAAATCAAATAACGTTTAAATAGAGTATACCATAACTGCCTTCTAAACATTTTCTTATCTGCGTTTTATCCAGTGGACATCACGTCTGTCTAGAAGAATGAATTATTTTTCGTTCTTGTGTCTTTCTAATTTATTATTTCTGAGTTTCCTTATATCATACTCTCTATTTGGACAGAGCTTTGCTCTTTCTTCGGCAACTGCATACGGAGGCAGAACATGGGTCAACAATCTGCAATCCGGACATTTCTTGGCACCATCATATTATGCAGATGCACTCGTCAGGCCGATTCTTCTGACCAGTAATATCTCATATAATGATATGAATCTGCAGTTTGGATGCGGATTCTTCTGCTATAGTCGTCCTTGTGACACAGGCTACCTGTTTGCAACCTTCTTTGTTATCTACGAAGATAATGGTATACTGGCTGACATGCAAATGGTGTGGAGTTCAAACAGAGACCAGATGGTGCAAAAAAACGCATCCCTAACACTCACCACTACCGGAGAACTTATGTTGAAGGATTCATATGGCACACTCGTCTGGTCTACAAATACGTCCAGCCACGATTTTCAAGGAATGGAGATACAAGAATCTGGGAGTCTTGTTCTGTTTAACACCTCCGGTGGAATCATGTGGCAGTCTTTTGATCATCCCACTGATACGGTGCTGTCAGGGCAGAAGTTCAAGGTGGGCCAAAATCTTATTGCAAACACTTCTCCTACTAATACAAGTCAAGGTATTTTCCACTGTTCCTTATCTATCCGCAGCTTCGTTATGCTTATAGGCCTGGAAACCCCTCAAATATATTATAGATATCCTGATCCTCCTTCATCCGTGGAGTTGTCTTACATCCAGTTTGACAACGAGTCTTTCTATATGCCGCCATTAGGGAAAATTAGTATGCCCAACGGTTGCCTCTACTTTAAGATTGATTCATACGGGCATCTGCAGTTTTATTCAATCATGAAGACCATAGGAAGATCTACAGTTGAGTATTTGTCAACCATTTCAAATAGTCTAGGCCTCTGCGACTATCCAACTCCATGCGGAAGCTATGGCGTCTGCAGAGATGGGCAGTGTAGCTGTCCAAAACAGGGCAATTATTTTGTTCAAATTGACGCCACAAAGCCCAATTTAGGCTGCCTTCTCCACAGACCTCTTGTATGTTCGAATATATCTAGACGCAGTAACTGTGCTCGTGGTCATCACCTTTTAGAGCTGGAGCATACTTCGTATTTTACTTATAGTTACAATGATCCATCCATTCCACAGTTGGTCTCACGGGATTACTGTAAAAATCTTTGCCTTGCAAATTGCTCTTGCAGAGCTGCATTTTTCAGGTATGGTTCAAACTTTTCTAGTGGTTATTGTTACCTGGAGTCCAATGTCTACTCTCTGAAAATGAGTACTCAAAATGATGTATTTTACAACTCCACTGCTTATATTAAAGTTCAGTCAAGGCCTAAGCAGATTAAGCATTTGGTTATAGTTATCATTTGTACTGCCATTGGTGGAGTGTCTCTCCTGTTTCTTCTTTTGTGTACATGGATAAGTAAACGTAGAGAAAGCAGTAAGGAAAAGGATGAAGATGAGGACAAGGGTGCAGATTGGCCGGCAGGCTTGCCTATGCGCTATTCATTCCAAGAATTACAGAATGCTACAATTGAATTTAGTAAAAAGTTGGGAAGCGGAGGATTCGGTTCAGTTTATGAAGGCGTCTTGCCTAATGGCTCAATGATAGCAGTGAAGCGTCTTGATGGAGCAGGTCAAGGGGAAAAGGAATTCAAGGCAGAAATGGAAACTATAGGAAAAATTGACCATCTTAATTTGGTAAGACTAAAGGGATTTTGTGCAGAAAAGGCCTATCGGATGCTGGTATACGAGCATCTACCAAATGGGTCTCTGGATCGATGGATATTTTCCAAAAATATGCTGGACTGGAAGACTAGATACAAAGTAGTTCTGGATATTGCAAGAGGATTAACATATTTACATGAAGAATGTCGAGAACAGATAATACACTTCGACATCAAGCCTCACAACATTCTCCTCGACCAACATTTCATTGCGAAGATCTCAGATTTTGGCTTGGCAAAGTTGATTGACAGAGAGCAAACTGAAGTGATAACCCTGCTGAGAGGTACACCAGGGTATATGGCGCCTGAGTTACTAAACATGCATTTCACAGAAAAGGCAGATGTATTTAGCTTTGGCGTTGTGGTGGTAGAAATTGTCAGTGGAAAAAGAAGCAGAGACCTTTCAGATAACTGCTTGTTTTCAGTCTTACAAGTTAAAGCAGAGGAGGGGAGGTTAATAGATTTGGTATATGAGGGATTTGTGGATGCTGAAACAAGCGTAAGAGAGGAGGCAGTAAAATTGATAAAAGTGGGAATGTGGTGTGTACAAGAGGATTTTACGAGGCGGCCAGCTATGTCGACTGTGGTGAAGGCGTTGGAGGGTATAATAGACACGATGGATGATGTTCCTTCCTCGATTGCAGGATTCAATCCTAGTTACGAAACGGAGATCTCCTATGCTCTTCTACCTTCGGAGCTATCAGGACCTAGATAGCCTATTAATTTGTTTAGAAAAGCCAACTACAACCTCTGTTTTAGTATTAATATGTTTGAATGTTTAGTTAGGTTTCTACGATCCAAATCCAGAGAATTAGGTAAAATATATTTACTTAAAAACGTTAAAAGGGACACCATCGGCTTTCCCTGGTAAAAAGTCTTTATAAGATTTTCCAAATCTGTTGGTTTTAATGTTCAGTAGACTTCTAGCATGTTATAATAATAACTAAATGTGAGGCCAATTAACAATTATTTTGGAAAATTAGTCATTAAAAGTATTTTTGTCTGTTAAATATTTTAAAGTTACTATTTTTAAGATAATATCACAAGGGAAAATTAAAAAAAAATATATTATTTTTCTACAATATCATGTTGACTTCACTTTTTTTTAATGGATAATAAAAATTATTCTCTTAAATTTAAAATAAATATATATTACAATTTTTTTATTGCTATTTTTTAAATAATATACAAACTAAATTAAAAATTCTACATTACAAAGTCAACGTGGAGCTTTAAAATATTTGTAAATAAAAGCCTTTCCTAAGAATAAGAATTTGAATGAATATTAAAAAATCTAATGATATGATGTAATAATAATAATTTAGTCTTAATAGTTATGTTTCTTTCCTAAAATGAATAATAGAAATAAAAAAATAAAAAATATACTAATAATAATTTAGTCTTCATAGCTTTGTTTCCTTTTTAATGAATTTAATAGGAATACAAATATAGACAAATACAATAGTAAGAATATGTAAAAGTATAATAATATAATCATATAATATGAACAATAATTTAATACTAATTACAATATAATAATTTAATATTTTTTTAAGTGGAATAATGGAAAAATAAAATCACTACCTCCATAATGATGTGTGGACATATTTTACTTATTTTTTGAAAATTTAGGTATGGTAGTTTTATATTATTTTCAAATTTAAAGCAAAATTTCATTATTAGGTGGTCCAAATTGAAAAAATGTGTTTGTATTGATGATTTTCATCTACAAATGTGTAGCATAGCTTTGAACTTTTACCCAATAGTTGTTGAATCAAAATGATGGAATTTTAAAGATCTCCCTCTCATCCAAATGGGTGGCTACAAGAAGTTGAGTCCCACTTTTGGGCAAAAAGTGGAAGTGTTTTCTCTGTTTTTCAAATTTTCTATCGATTGATGTCAAAATTTGATGCACTTACAGATTGAATCTCAAAAAACTTCATTAATAGAAAATGTAGTGCTCGGAGTCTACTTTTCAAATATGTAATTTATTTTAATACCCACATGATAGAAATTGTCTTTTAGTAGGCATGTTTAAAAAATAGTTTTTTAAAATGTCTATTTCAGGACCATACCACACGTGTACGGCCACCCTTTTCTTATGCAAATAAATGAATTTTTGCAAATCCTTCTGGGAAATGATACCTAAGACACCAAATATTGATGAGAATATTTTTGCTTATGTTTTTATTGAATATATTTTTTTTATTAATTTTTAACAGATAATAAAGTATATCTTCAAAACATTGGGTGTACGACCACCATAATTTGATGAAAATTTCATATTTTTCAATGTATTTTTTTTAATATTCAAAATAATTGTATGTAGATCGATGTCATATAATTTATTTTTCTAAAATGCTAAAAACAAAAAAGTTATTAAAGTTTTAGTGAACCTCTGTATTTTAGGTTTATGTTCCACTTTTGATGAATAAATAATACAAAAATAGTAAAAATAATCTTATCACTATGAAATTTACATTTCTGAAATCAAGATGCTAAAAAATCTAATGGGTTTTTGTTTGGTCAAAATATTCAATCACAAAGGCCCTCAAAAAATTAGGCCAGGGTAGAAATCTGATGTCATTTTACCGTAGCCATTTTTTTGGAGGTCCAAGCATAGGCTTGGTAGGACCAAGCCTATGCGAAGCAAAAAACAATGCTAAGGGTTGTTTCTCACCCCTAATTTTAACAAACAGGCACCCATTTTTTAAATTCAAAAAATGGGCTCCCGTTTCGCTTTGTACCATTGAAAGTGAAACGAGCACCCGATTCTGAAATGGGCACCCATTTCGCTTTATACCATTGAAAGTGAAACGGGCACCCTATTCTAAAATAGGCACCCGTTTCATTAAATAACAAGCACCCATTTCTGAAAAGATCCGGTGGGCCAGAATTTGGCCCACAAGCACAAATCCCAATGATTGAATGATTTTTCAATCATTGCCTGACAAGTACAATTTGCAAAGAGAATATTTTGATTAATCATTCTCTTTTTTTCTCTTATGGTCAATTTGGTAAGGAGATCGATTCGAATTCAAAATTTGGTGCAGCCATGGGATCAAATCAACGTAGGAAGAGGCAAAGTAAGGTTCTGACAACTGAGGAGATTGCAACAAATAGGGAGAAGGAGGCAATACATCAACAAGAGATAAGATCAAGAATGAGACAACTAGCTTCAAGTTCCACAATCGTTTCAGAAGAGGAGAACATCAATGAGACCATAAATGTTGACGAATGAAACACAATAGAACCATTTAATTTAGGTGCAAACAATTTGTGGACTTTTAGTGGTAGATTAACAAGGTCTGATATGAAATTTACTGGTGAAGTCAAAACTTTGATCAAAAAGTTTTGGCACGATAATATGAGAGTATCACCTAATGTTAGAGATGTTCTTAAATTAAGAGTTGGGTCAAAAATTCATGATCCACATCCAAAACACCTATTCGACATGAGTCAAAATGAATTGTACAAAAAAAAATTGGATGATAAGGTGTTGACTATTAGCATTTGTCACAGGTCTTTTGAAAAGTGTAAACCTTGGTATGTTCGAATTAACAAGGAAAGAGTCACATGTTGTTGCAAAACTCATGTTCAATTTCACTACCATTATGATGTATTTCAATATATATGTGTTACCATGCATAGTAATGGAATGTTCCAAGAATGTGGTATAGATATACACCTGAAACTATAAAGGAGTTTATATCAAGTTTGTTTTGCAACCCACCAAATGAGAAATTTTTTTTTCAATGCATGTGTTTCTGGTGTATGTGATATATGTGGCAATCTTTCATTGTTGGATGAATGTTTGCATGAAAATATTTCAAATGATTTTGGACAACAATTAGTTGATGTTAAAATATTTAAAACTATTGAGTATCCACTGAAGGATGGAAAGGTTGGAAGACGGTGCAATATAATCACTGAAAAAGTTAGTGTTCACGCATTTATGAATGAATTTAAGAGTAAGATCGTACCTAAATATGTTAAACACACTCAAAATGCTAGATGGCTCGATGGTCAATTTCAAATATGTAAGGATACAATTCCTATTGGTAGTATACTTTCATTTGTTGACTTTGTAGAGAACTATAGGCTTGCACCACAAGATGGGGTTCAATCACAATACTACAGTTCAATGGAAGTATTGATTTTTGTCCATATTGTCTATAGGCATGCACTAGATAGTACAGAAGAGGATCAGAAAATTTTGAGACAGTACCATTTCTAAATGAGTGATAATAAATTACACTCATATGAGTTTGTCCAATATTGCTTCAAGACCTTTTTTGAGAATTTGAGGGAGAGAGAAATTCAGATGACACAACATCTAATATGGTCAAATAATTGCACAGGGCAATTCAAGAATGCTAGAATATTTTATTGGTTGAGTAGGATTCATAAGAAAACTAATATCGAACACATGTGGAGTTTTTTTGAGGCTAGACATGAGAAAGGAGATCATGATGGTGTCGGTGCATGTGTTAAGAGATCCCTTCACAGAGAGCAACTCAAATTCAATGAAAAGGATAAATTTAAAAATGCAAGTGCAATTGTGGATTGGTGTACTGCAACTTTACCCATAGGATCAAGTCAGAACTCTACAATTAGATGTTTCTTATGGCTACTTAAAGAAGAGAATATCCTTCCAAGATATGATTTTGATACAATCAATGGGTCAACTAGGTGGCATTCATTTAAGAGTTCAAATTCTAACACTTGGACTATATGGACTAGAGAGCTTGCATGATGTTGTCAATTTTGTGTTGCAGGTGAATGGGAAGAATGCGAGAATATTGAATGGGTTGAAGAATGGAAAAAAAAATCCTTAACACCGAGTGAAACACAATGTCAATATGTTAGAAGAAATGAAGACCTAGATCATGCATTTGCATCAGAAGATTATGATCATGTTTCAGACCTCATACAACCTGGTAATTTAATTCAATTTATTGTTTATAACTTTAAATTATATATTTTTATGTATTGTCATATAATTTATGATTGTTTATAACTCTATAGACCCATACATACATTCCCACAGCTCATGTAAACATGTGCTAAGCTGGGGGTAGCCCTCACCTCGCGCAACTGCTGTTCCAAACTGCACGACATGTCACTCAATGAACCAAGAGCAAAATCCACTACTTGATGATGGGCAGGTGCTGGAACAACCGGTGCAGGAAGAGGAACCAAGGGATCATCGTGCACATAGTTTCTAACTCTGTCACTCAATTCGACCCCCCGCCTATCCTGGGGCATGCCTCTCCCGACCCCCTAAAATGATCTAATATCAGAGTAATTGGGTTTTTTACCCAATTCAAATTCGGCCCACAATTTTTTCAAAAAATACATGGGGACCTCATGATTGGAGTAAGGTAGATAGTCAAAGACCATCTGCCATCGCTCCCAAAAGTGTCTAGCTATGCTTGGGTGCCTACACCATCGAAACCCAATTGGTTGTATGTTAGGCCATCAACGTAAAATGCACGCAATCCCTCCCTCCAACTACAATAGCTATCCAGCTCGCTATCTAAAGCCTGTACAGACTATCGAATCCCTTGCATACTATTTGCAAGGTGTAACAGTTGCGGAGGTGGATGAGGCTCGAGTCTAATGGTATGGATATCTCTAATCAAAGAATCAATATTCCTCCTAATGGTCTACCTCAGCTGATCGGGTGGAGGTGGAGGTGGAGGTGGAGGGGGTGGAGGTGGAGGTGGTGCTAGACCTAATAGCTCATCTATCTCAAACTCATCCATTATGTGAAAATAATCTGCATATATATACAAACATGAAAATTTACAATTACTATTTAATTTACATTTCACCTTCCAAAAAAACTTATAATTATATACAATTTACCAACTTAAATATAAAAAAAGGAAACTCACATAGATCTATATTATTAATACGTGGGTCTATTTTAATAATAAGCATCATTTAAGAAATATTATCCTCTTAAATCAAAGTATAAGAAATATTCTACAAAATAAAACATCATAATGCCCATGCAACTCAAACAATACTTTTTAAGATCTAAAGATGCATTAGTATAAGTTCCATCAAAATCATAAAAATGATCATGAGAGAGAGAGAGAGAGAGAATAGATAATGAATAAAATGACTCCACTAATTTAGATAATGAATAATCATCTCCTCTAGACTCCACTGAGGGCTCATTCTTGATTAAGATATTTTTTTAGTTGGCATTTTGGGCCATCATGGTGCATTTGTATGTTTGTTATAGAGAGATGGATGATTACAATACCTATGATAGTTGTACTTTGGGACCCATAATAGTTGACGATGTTGTCATGAGAGGCTTCTAATCATAGTTTAATGGTCGCATTGTATACTTCATCTTTTCAAAGAAGGTAACTTCCATGCAATTACAATTTAGTACCCTTGCAATATTTAACCATTATCTTCAATTAGGCTACCACTTTATATTTTCAACTTGATAGGAATCGATTCAACTACTCTATTTTGGTTTTAAATAGATCCATTAAAGTCATAAGTTATATCTATGAACTTGTCAATACATGTACTGCTTTGTTGTGTTCTTTTCTAGAATCATGGGATGATATAGTGATTACAACTAGTAGTACTACACTAAGTTGAAGCTTGAATAAATAGTAGGTTCTCTACTCTTAGAGGAGTTAAAACAAAGAAAAACTCTAATTTTTTAAAGGATGCATTGGTTATTAGAGGAAGATAAAAGGATAAAGCAAAGAGAAAATATAAGAAAAAGGACAAAGATCTAAATCTAAAGTGAGATCTAAGTCTCTCAATAAATCCTATGTTAAGCTAAGTTATAATTATGTCAAGAAAATCCACATAAAAATGAATGCAAGAAAAATATTACAAGAATGAATTAAATGATGATTTAGATTCAATAAATTATTAGGATGACAATAGTGATATAATTTTTATATATTTGGAATGCATATATATGAGGATACATGGGTGATTAAATATAGAGATTCTTTCCACATGAAATTCTATTTCTCATTTAGGCATAATTTTACATTTAGTATAATTTTTTAAGTTCAAAAACATCTTTAGATGCACATTGTAACATTGGTACAAGGTGGACTTTAGGAGTAGTTGAAATTTAGTATAATAATGTCATTTTAGAAACAATTGGGTTACTTCACCAATAATGTCACTTTGATGACAAGTTGAAACTTTGACAACTTCTTATGACACTTTAACAACACTTAATATTACTTCAATAAGAGCTAAAATTTAGTGGAAATCTATCACTTTGGTAGCCATTGGACTTTATGGAAATATTACCTCTAGGTTGGAATTTAATATCTAGCATCTCAATGACTCAAATTTAGAAAAAATGCTTTCAACAACCATGTTTTCAAAGAAAAATAGGAATGGCTGCAATTTTTTCTTTTCTAAGGAGTATAAACAATTGAAAGCATTGTGTCCTGGCAAGGATAGGGAGATCACTAAAATGATTGGTGATTCGTGGAATAATCTAAAAGAAGAAGAAAAATCCATGTTTTCAACAACCATGTTTTCAAAGCACAAAGTTTGGAAAGAAGAATGTTTAGTAGTAGGCTTGTTCCACATGTTATTAAAAATATAAGGACTTGTAAATTCAAATTGGCTATGGAATGTTGGCATTAGGAAGTCTAACACTGACTATGTATCTAGTCTATGTGGTGGTGCAATTAGTTGGATGAGTAGGTGACAGGTTGTGGTTTCTCTTTCCACTATTAAGTCAAAGTATATGACATGTTGTCATGTTTGTAAATATATAGTATATCTTTAGAGATTGGGCTAAGTTAGGAAGTAGTGAGGATTAATAGTGATAGTTAGAGTATTATCAAATTTAAGAACCCTATTTTTCACACACATAAAAAAGCACATTCATATGCATTATCATTTTAAAGTTCAATTTAAACATAAATTAAACATCAAAACATAAATTAAACATCTAACTTTTACAAAAGAATCCTATAATTAAATACAACATTTAGAAATATAAATTAAAACATTCAAACTTTTACTTATGATTAAAATAGAGAGAGAGAGAGGGGGAGAGTAGGTAATTTGATATACAACGAGTTAGAGAGAGAATAGATAATGAGAGATAGAGAGTAGGTAATGATAGAAATAGGGTAATGAAAGAGAGAGAGGGTAACACGAGAGAGAGAGAGAGAGAGAGGGGTAATGTTTGTGAGAGAGAGAGAGAGAGGGGGGGTAATGTGTGTGTGAGAGAGAGAGGGGGGGTAATGAGAGATTGAGAGAGAGAGAGAGAGAGAGCATAATGACAAAGAGGGTAATGTGTATGTGTGTGTGAGAGAGAGAGGGGGGGTAATGAGAGATTGAGAGAGAGAGAGAGAAAGAGCATAATGACAAAGAGGGTAATGTGTATGTGTGTGTGAGAGAGAGAAGGGGGGTTTATTGTTGATTTTCATCTAGGGTTTATTGTTTGTTAATTTTTAGTTTGTTGTTCATTTATTTTCTAGGGTTTATTGTTCATTTTTTTCTATCTAGGGTTTATTGTTTGTGTTAGATTAATCTTTTATTAGCTAATAATTATTTATTTAATTATTAGTCTATTATACTCTATTCTTAAGCTAAACTTAGGAATCTTATAATTCTTTAGGCTTTTCACCTTTACGGTTTCGAGTATCCTCTTATAAGGATTCTCTCTTTGTATTTTCATAACAACTATAATTATTGAATTGCATTCTTGTTGCACAATCAATATGACTCCTCTTTTTTGGATCTCTGGATTCTGGCCTCCATAACTTTTTTGCTTCTCTCTTTATGTGACAGGTTTGCATGCAGGTGATCTTTGGGAGTTGTAGAGTTGATTTTTCCTCAGCTCCAATATAGTATTAGAGCTCCAGATCTGCATGCCCCTGTTCTCTTCATGAGAGATTTTGGGCCTTGTTCTTTAGATCTATGTATTTGGGGGTTTGCGTAATTATTTTTTCCATTTCTAGGGGTAGCTGATTTTTTGGTACATTTTGGTGCCAAAAGGACCTCACAGTTGGATTCAGAAGCCTGATTCCATGAATTTTGATATATAATTTGCCTATTTTCGGTTAAAAGGGCATGATTTTTTATTGGCACATTTTTTGAGGCACGAAAATCCATTCGACTGTACCTACAAATGTGTCAGAAAATTTTCATCAAAAAAAAAAACTACAAGAGAGATTTTTTTCTTTGGGCTGTAACTTGGTCATACGGAGGCGCTTTTCCAAAAACCTTATATCGTCGGAAAGCTCTTTCCGATCTCTATCCAGATCTTGAGGTTTGAACTTTAGATTTTGCTTTTTGATGGAATTTTATGCTATCAAAGCTAGAGGTTCCCTTTTTGCACTCTAGGAGACATCACTTGAGCATCTGAGGTCCATTTTTTGAACAATTTATATTGTTGGAAATCTTGTTCTATGTAATTTTCAGTCATATGAATGTTCTTTCCATATTCTACTCCAGATATATTTATTCTATTTTTTGCTTTTCAGCACTCTGGCGAATATCTTGAATGTTTCAGGTCCTGGGATCTCTTTTTTTGAGTAGGATGTCTTGTTTTTTGTTGTTCTTTCTATTTCCATTTTTTTCTCTCTTCTTATCATTGTAGCATTTTATTTATGCAAACACATTGAGATAAAGTGCCATCATGCATTGTATACTTGGGATCTTGCACATCTTGTGCCTTACTATACATGCACTACTTATAAAGTAACATGGAGGGGTTGATGTTTGCCTTTGTTTTCCATCATCCTTTGTCATGTGAGTATTCCTTCCACGACATTAGCCTCATGATGTGTGTCAAGTGAGTGTTCCTTGAATGACACTATATACTTTATCTGCACATTCGTTGTTCCTAGTTCTTCATCATGCAGTTCTTGTTGCCCGTTATTTTCAGTGTCGCTCTCCCTCTCCCTTTTCAGCATTATGGGGAGGTTTGTCCTATTGGTTGTAATGCTTTCTTGGTTCGATTGATCAGCGCTTCAAGGTATGGTGTTTCATGACATCTATATCTTCGAGTTCAGTTGTTTGTCTTTATTTGTCCTCTGATTCAAGTAGTGTCATTTGAGGGTACTCATGCAGATTACAGTCTTCAATACCTGGTCATGTTCTATTTCAGTGGAGGTTCTTTAGATCAGCAGTTACTCTTTGATAGTGTTTGTAGCTATTTCATGCTTTAGTGGTGTTCTTCTTGCTTTTTTTTGTTCCTATCTTCTGGAACACTCTTGTTTGGAGGCTTCTTAGTCCTTCACTTGAGCTTTCGTCTCTTCTTGGAGAGGAGTTTTGTTCCCATAGATTTTTCTCTTTTTTCTCCACTTTATAGAGATTTTATTGTACTTGGGTACAACATCAGGCCTAGTTGTCGGGACCCATTGTTACTTTCATCATTTTTTTAGAAGCTTTTTTAGTGCTTAGTTGTTTTTTAGCTACTCCCTAAGTTCATCTTAACGGGGGGTGTTAGAGTAATATTTTATTAGCTATTAATTATTTATTTAATTATTAGTCTATTATACTCTATGCTTAAGCTAAAATTAAGAATCTTATAATTCTTTAGGGTTTTCACCTTTAGGGTTTTGAGTATCCTCTTATAAGGATTTTCTCTTTGTATATTCATAACAATTGTAATTATTGAATTGCATTCTTGTTTCACAATCAATATGACTCTTCTTTTCTGGATCTCTGAATTCTGGCCTCCATAACATTTTTGCTTCTCTCTTTTTGTGACAGGTTTTCATGCAGGTGATCTTTTGGAGCTGTAGAGTTGATTTTTCCTGAACTCCAATAGTTCATTTTTTTGTTCAGGGTTTATTGTTTGTTTTTTGTGTCTAATCTTTATTGTTCATTTACATTTTTGTTTTTCTTTTTCCTACAATTTTAAGTTTTTACTATTTTTTACTTTTCATGTTTTTTGCAATATTTAAAAACTAAAAACTATTTTAAACATGAAATTAAATAAAATAAAAAATGTTTTTCAAACTTCAAAACACTAAAATTAAAAAATAACAATAAATTAACATTCTTTTATGAAAAATAATAACAATAAATTAACATTTTTCTATGAAAAATAATTAAAAGAAATTAAAAAGAATATAGAAAACAAAACTACGTACTCGAAAGTAGGTAAAAAATGGTCTGGGCTGGGGGGATCAACTGGGATGAAAAAAATGGATACCTATGCTCCTCTGAAATGTTTTTCTTGTTTTTGAAATAGTGAAAATGATGGAAAATGGTTTTAAAAAAATAAATAAATACATTCAAGAAACGAGCACCCTTTTAGATTCGGGCACTCGAACCAAAACGACAGCAAGTTTTCAAAAAATGTGCACCCATTTTTTAATGCCTCAGGCACCCGAAGCAAAACGGGTGCCCAATTTGCAAAAATCGGGCACCCGTTTCTAGCGAGCTCTTTTCTCAACCCGCAGACTTCCATGGGATTAGGACCCAACTTTGTGCATTTACCCAAATATATGATTAAATTATAGCAAATATCATCACTATTTACATGTGTGTGTATATGTACTAGTAATTAATAATACAAATAGCATCATTAAATTTAATTTTTAAGTCATAGATAAAAATATATTTATATGAATTATCTTTATGGTCTTGTATGTCTCTATTCTATCTTATGGCCATTTGTAATGTAATTTTTAGTGGGATTGCGGCCCTTTCATTGTTTATTGATAAAAAAAAAACCTATATTGAAGTAGGTGTACCACTTCGTAAAAAAATAGACAACAATATTTCTTTTGTTTTGTAGCCTTTTATATGGTTGTTTTTGAAACATAACAATTTGGACTATAGTGCATGAACAAAAGATGCGCTAGTTTAGATGTTCTTGGTGTTGAATGAAGCAATACCATCTCATTCATGGTCTTTTAATATTCTCAACTATAAACAAAGTGTACTAGTTAGTCAATTTTTCTAAGAGACGTTATAATGATAATATGACATTGAAGAGAAAAGTCAACAACCATGCATGCAAGAGGAGTAACAATGAGAAAATTAGATAGTTTTCAATTTTGATTCATAGGTTCACTAGGTCCATGTTGTGGCATGCTAAAACAACACCATAGAATGATCTCATTTGAAAATAATTATATATTAACTCTAATTGAAAACCATTTCATAGTTGTTCTAAAAATAGAATGTTACCTCAAGGTTTCTATGTGGTCAATGATCAATGAGCTTCCACCAATACTAAAAAAAATCATTGAAAAGAATGGATCAAATTTTTTTTGTTTGCAAAGTAGTAAGATTGGAGGAAGAGTCAATAAAATAATATTTTAATCTCTATTTATTAATATGCAAATTATTTGTTTCTTTTTACAACAACCCATCAAATAAAATTGCCTCTACTTCTCATGACAAAACCTATTTTTTTCATCAATGGGCCCTTGTTCTACTAGTGAAATTGAAAGGTTCTTAATGAGCCCACAAGATATTGAGTCTTGTTGAATGCAAGGCTCTGACATCATAACGGATAAGGTTAGGATTGTTCCCTAGGTGAATTTGGTAGAGTGGATACCCCTTAGTCCTTGGCTCTTAAATGAAGAGGATGATAAAACCTCCATAGTGGGGAGTGGGCATTACGATTGTGAGTGGAGGTGGGGGTGAGGGTTTTATAGGATCATAAAATAAAAATATGTACATGCTAATTCGATCCAAGAAGTAAACTAGAATTGGATAAAATAATATTACATTTAAATAAAATATATACTTTAAAAGGTAGATTATATTCAATCATATACATTTTGCAAATAAATATATTGTGAAAAATGGATACATTTTGTAAATTTATGAATTGATAATTTATAAAAATGTTTAAATAAATCTATATCTAATCAAGAATCAAGATATATGTAATGGATGTCAGAATAGGAATTAATAATAAAATTGATATGAAAATTATTTAATAGATAACTTACTATTTAATCAAGGTTCCTCAATAAATCTATATATTGGTATTGAATAAATTTTTTAAAATTAATTAATATTAAATTAAAATTATTCAATGAATTTATAGGTCAAATCAATGTAGAATTCAAATCTATAAATATTCATTTTTTTATTAAATTTACTTTTTATATATATGGACATTGAATCATGATATTTAAATGAATTCATATATTTTAATATTAAATCAGTACACTCGAATGAATCTATATTCATCACAATGATTAGATATATTTATCTATCAACTCAATAGAGAATAAATATTGATAAAAAATAAAATTGATACATAAGAAATGTTATTAATCAATATCAAAATTTTCTAATTAAAATTCAAATATGATAGCCAAGAAATATGATCTAAGGTTGCCAACTTTTATGATGAGATTTCAATACTGTACATGAATGGAGTGAACTATAGGTGGTGCTTCGATATGAATATTTTTTAAGTCTAATGTGATAATTCAATTTTATTTAATTTTAATATAGTATTAGACAAATATGCATTTAGGGTTTTAGAGTGAAGTATAGTAGCAATAGAGTTACAAAAGTGGACCAATAGAATGGTATGAATATATATTCTTCACTTCTTAAATTTTGCCCTATTTTATTTTTCATGTATTTTGTTACACCAAAAATAAGTTACAACAATATTAAGAACTACTTAAAATATCAACTATAATATATTCTAAAATTTAAAGAATCTAAATTTAGAATTTAAATGTACATAGCTAGATTATACTTGTACTTAGCTGAAATACTTCAAGTAAAGAGTAGGATTATCATCATTAGAGGTATCACCTTAGCTTAGGAAACCAATCCACGAGTTAAATTAAGAAACCAATCCATGAGTTAAATTGTATGATATTTACCTCTTAAAATTAAAATATTTTAATATCATTATTTTTAATAACATAGGGTTGAAATGAAAATAGGAATGCCTACAAATAACTTCTAGAACCTAACATAATTAATAATTCTTATATATCTTATATAGAAGGGTGTTTTAATTCCAAATCCACCTAAGAAGATATGACGAGTCTATTTTGGTGAAAATTTGGAATTACGCTTTCAATTAAGATAATAAAATTGCTAACAAGCCAAACTAGCCAAAACATTGAAAGAGGTTTGAATCCAATAGATCTAGTCACAATCCAAATAAGGGAAGGGCTGAAATTCTGATTAAATTCATTGGTTATTAATAGTTACTCTTTTTTTTAAATGAAAAGCAATATATGGCTACATCAATAGAAAAAGGACAATATTTTTATTAACTATTACAGCACATATAGAGAGTTATCTCATTTTATACATTTATGTTTTCTAGTCTCCAAATATGAAAAGACAACACATAAACAAAGAGGCAAGGGGAAGAGTAACGGTTGGCAATCATTCGACTTCGCACACTTAACACCAATAACTCTTAAGTTCTATTTGATTGAATTTTGTTGATAAAATGCTCTTAAATCACTAAAATCAATTTTCCGCATTGTATCTAAAATGAGTATTTAAAAGAAACAACCAATTATATATATGAAATTAATTAATCTCTAACGAAAATAATAGTTCGCTAAAGGTTTTAAAATAGGGCATAGAACTTGACCTAGAAAATATTGATGTCAATGAGCACCAAGATTAATTTGCAGAGGATTTTCAAACTTGGAATAGAACATGACACAAAAATATTGGCATCGATGAGCAGTAATGAAGAAACAAATGTGTTGTGACCTTTATCAAACATAGAAATAAAAACGAAAATAGTACTACAAATCTCCCTCGGTTGTTATAACAATACTTTGTGAATAAATTCTCTTCAAAAAGTTGTAATTTCACAATTCAAGTGACTGAATTTTTCTGAAAAATTAGGTGCGACTGAAAATGTCAAGAAAAAACAATTGTCACAATGCGTGGTACTGAAAGTCTACAAAATGAAGATTAATTGTGTGCTTGGAAGAGACAAAATGATACTTGTATGTATTTCCATTAGCAGTAATATATGACATCTTGTTTTTATTTGTATTAGGATGAGAAGCAATACGCTTAGTGTATATTTTGAATGATCATGTATGCATTTAATTTGCGAGGGGATAACAGAGAGAATGTTCTGAGCCTTGATGTCGAAATGTATTATCTGTTCTCGAGAATCTTCATGTAAGTATGCTAATCCCCTCCTCTGCTTTGATTTGTAACAGTGGAAACAATCCGTTCTCTGAAAGCTCTCTGTTTCTTTTCCCGCTGACAGTTTCTACCACCATAACAGCAAAGCTGAATACATTCGGCCTTCTCTGTGAAATGCATGTTCAGTAACTCAGGCGCCATATACCCTGGTGTCCCTCTCAGCAAGGTTATCACTTCACTTTGCTCTCTGTTAACCAACTTTGCCAAGCCAAAATCTGAGACTTTGGCATTGAAGTTCTGGTCCAGGAGAATGTTCTGAGGATTGATGTCGAAATGTATTATCTGTTCTCGACAATCTTCATGTAAGTATGCTAATCCACTTGCAATATTCAGAACTACTTTGTATCTAGTCTTCCAGTCCAAAAAATTTTGATGCTTCTTCTTGGAAAATATCCGTTTACCCAAAGAGCCATTTGGTAAATGCTCGTATACAAGCATTTGATGGGCTTTGTCTGCACAGAAACCCTTCAGCCTTACCAAATTAAGATGATCAACTTTACCTAGAGTTTCCACTTCTGCCTGAAATTCTTTTTATCCTTGTCCTGCTTTGTCAAGGCGCTTCACAGCTATCTTTGAGCCGTCTGACAAAACACCTTCATAAACTGAACCGAATCCTCCACTTCCCAACTTCATACTAAAGTCATTTGTGGCATTCTGCAATTCTTGGAATGAGTAACGCAGACGCAAGCCTGCCGGCCAATCTACACGATTGTCCTCATCTTCATCCTTTTTTCGTCTGCCTTTTTAATACTTACTTATCCTTGTACAGAAAAAGAGAAACAGGAGAGCAGTAACCGAATAGTTAATCTGCTTAGACCTTGATTGAACATTAATATAACCAGTGGAATTGTAAAACACGTTACTATGATTGTTCATTTTCAGACAGTAGACATTAGACTCCAGATAACAATACCCCCTAGAAAAATTGACACCATACCTGAAAAACGCAGCTTCGCAAGAGCAATTTTCAAGGCATAGATTTTGACAGTAATCTCGTGAGACCAACTGTGGATTGGAAGGATTATTGTAACGATAAGTAAAATAAGAAACATGATCCAGCTCCAAAAAGTGATGACCATGCGCACGGTTACTGCTTATGGATGTCTCTGAGCACACAAGAGGTCTGTGGGGAAGACAGCCCAAATTGGGCTTTGTGGCGTCAATCTGATAAAAAGCATTGCCCTGTCTTGGACAGCTGCATTGCCCATCTGTGCAAAAACAGAATTTTCCACATAGCGCTGGATAATCGCACACATCCAATATGCCCAGAAAGGTTGATAAATAGTCAATCTTAGACCTTAGTACCACTTCTAGAATTGAACAAAACTGCAGATGCCCATCTGAATCAATCTTAAAGGAGAGGCTACCCCTGGGTATGGGAATTTGCTTAAACGCGATACCATTCTCACTAAAGAAATATACTGACACGTTGTCCAACTGGAGATAATATAAACTCACTGGTGAAGGTGTAAAAGTGTACGTAAAATACCTTTGAGGGGGTGCAGTGTCTGTAAACACACCGAAGCCATCGACAGACAAGGAACAATAGAAAATACCTCGGCTTGTATTAGTAGGAGAAGTGTTTGCAGTAAGCTTCTGCCCCACTTTCAACTTCTCACCCAAAAGCGCAGTATCAGTGGGATGATCAAAAGACTGCCATATGATTCCACTGGAGATGTTAAAGAGAACAAGATTCCCAGATTCTTGTATCATCATCCCTTGAAAACCATGGTTGGATGTATTTGTAAACCAAACAAGACTGCCATCTGCATCCCTTAGCACAACTCCTGTGGAGGTGAGTGCAAGGGTTGCGTTTTCTTGCACCTTCTGCTCTCGGTTTGAACTCCACACCATTTGCATGTCCAACAGCTTACCATTATTGTCTCTGATAACAAAGAAAGTTGCAAATAGGTATCCTGTGTCACAAGTGCATCTGCACAAAATGATGATGGCAAGAAATCTAATGAGTGGATACTGTTGATCCATGTGGTGCCTCTGTATGCAGTTGTAGAAGAGCGAGCAGTGCTCTCTGCATATTGCGAGCACGATGTAAATAAGAAACTCAGAAGTAATGACATATCTGGAAGGGTCAGAGCGCAGGAAAGAAAAAATGTTTGAAGGGCATATCTGGAAGTGGAGAGCTTTGATAGTATAAAATACAGAGGGCACGTAGCTATTTCAAACATTGAATGTCGATTTGGTGCCGTCAATCGAAAAGAGAAATTATCGAAGTCAAAATTCTGGATAGTTTACAGTCGTTTAGTTTACCAAGCCCGCAAAAGGTTCCTGCAACGTACTTTTAGTCCGCCCATTATTTTACACTGATGGACGAGAAAATCCAGATTTGCAAGACCATCTATGAAAATATTGAATTTTGGAGCTCAGTGGAGCATTTCATGACATGATTTTCTACATAGTAAAATTTTTACGTTAATCATGGATATTGAATTTGGACGTTAATGAAAGTCACTTCCACAAAGCACATAACCGCAGCTTGAACTAGTGATTGTCATCCATGACCCAATTGGCAATAGCTTTCTAGATAGAATCGTACTCAATTAAGAATTCAGTAAAGTGGTCAAACACACGACTAAAATATAATAGAGTGCAAGGCTTGAACTTAAGCTTAAGACAAGTTAAACGGAACACAACAGGTCGCCATAATTATGAGTTAGAATTTGTTTAATATAAAAAAGAAAAACTATGGAAAAATTACAAAGCACAACTTTTAACACTAGTTTAAAACATTAAGCAAGATAAAAGAAGTTTAAATAGGGTCCATTGAATTGTAAATTCGATTAAGATCATAAAGAAGTAAAGTAATATGGAGCAAATAAATAAATAAATGGTTGGCAATTTTAAGGGGAAAAATAATTATTTTGGAAGTGCGTTCCCATTCTTGGTCATCTAATGTGTGGAAATGTTTTACTAGAAAACATAGGTGCATAGACATTTAAAGGGAGAAATTTTAAGAGGTAAAAATGGGAACAATATTAAGGGAAATGGAAAATTAATTTTCATTTTTGTTCAATAAGTGAAAATATTACCTTTAATTCTTATAAAGGTAGCAAATAAGTTGACTTTATTAATATATTTTTAATAGTTTTTTGATATAAATATGTATGAAGGAAAATGAAATTTATAATTTTATATTGAAATGTGAAATAAATATTAAAAAAAATATTATATAATATTTTTTATTTTATTTAGTCTTTGTTTCATTGTTGGTTTATTATTGTTTCCATCTTTTATCTTTCTTATTTTGTTTTTGCTCATAGGTCTTTTCTTTTAATCTTTTTTCATTAAATTGATCATTTTATCCATTAGCCTTAATTGTATTGCTCTCTCTATTTCTGTCTCTGTCTTTGTCTCTGTCTCTGTCTCTATCTCTGTCTCTCTCTCTCTATCTTTGTCTCTGTCTCTCTGTCTCTCTCTCTCTATATATATATAGATAGACAGATACATACATACATACATACATACATAGTGTAATGGGGTGGAAAGTGAATGATGGAGAGATAAAGAGGAAAGATTTTCTTCCCACCGAGGAGAGATGAAAGTTTCACTGCGGATTTCCCTTCAAACACTTTTTCCACATTACATTTAAAAGAGGGGGAATTCACTAGATCCAATCTTTGAGGTAAGGTATTGAATACTAAATGAATTGATAATGAGGTAGAAATGACAAGCTAACCCCTTTTTTAGAATGGAAAATGGTTGAAGTGTGTGTTTTGAGACTAAATATAAAAGTAGCAAAGAACTAGTTATAACTTGAAATAGAAGCATGGGATAAAGTTGTGCACTTGGATCTAGCTATAATTTGTCGAGACGACACTGCCCTGTGAATTTGAGGAAAATTTGTTAGGATCGTGTTGAAAGTGCACACGGTCCTCCGAAAAATCTAGGAAACAAAAAGTGTTTTTACGCCTCTGTGAATAGAGTCCAAATCTACAAATACAGTTGTGCACCTAAAACCTACACATAGAAAAGACATGAAGAAGGGATTGGGATTGGGAGTTTGCCTTCAGGTCAAACCCCACTTTCGGAATTAACCAAATGATGAAAAAAATTACTTGCAAGTAAATGTAAATGAAAGACTGAAATGTAATTCACCTCAAGGGAGGTTGTAGGTAGAATTGCTTGTGTGAAATTGAATGTTGAAAGAGATCTCCTCTTCAATGGTTGAATCCTTGACTTGAATGCAACACCTAGCCTTGAAGGGAGACTTGAGAATGCTCAATGCTTGAAAGGAATGCCTGAATGCGTGATCTCATGTATTCGAACTTATGCACTTTCACCTTATCCAACTTATGCAAATGGGAGGGAAAATGCGACATATATGTTCGTGAATTAGGGTTAATAGGCTAATTTTTCGTCATAGGCTGACATAGGGAAATTTTTCCTACTAAAAATGCAAAGACCAATGCACATTTTGAATGAAGGGGCCCGAAAATAGGGTAGGGACAAGGGCGCCATGCCCCTTTCCTAGGAGGACAAGAGCACCACACCCCTATCCTAGGGGGGATAGGTGCACCACACCCCTATCTTGCCCTTATCTCAGGATAGGAAGTAGGTTCAAGTAGTGCGGGAGGCAGAAAAAGTACAGTTTTGGGGATTGAGCAAGTCTCGGGTTGCCAAATCAGGCTTAGGGATTCAATTCACCAACATGACGACCCTAATATGGTCGAAAATTGCAAGGGTCATATGACACTACATTTAGCCCCCACTCTAGCAGGAGTATAAGCGTATGCCCAAACTGTTGATAAAGTACAAGGAAACAAGATTAAAAGACCTCTACCATGTCAAGGAGGCAAGATACACCAAGCCCCTAGTGGACTAAGGATCTTATGAATTTGATTTATAAAGTAAAAGGGAAGATCGAGAAGAGAAAACCATGACTGCAAGTACCAAGGTTCCCCTCACTATGAGTCATGAAAAGAAAGGATACCAAAATCATAAAGCAAAGCCAAGTTCACCAAGTAACTTTAAGTATCAAGAAGGAAAATATGATCCGAGTGTATGCCCCCACGTTAAAGTGATCACGCACACCTTATTTGGAGCGATTTATTTAAGGTAGGATACAACCAAGAGAGAGAAAAAAGAGGGAGCACATTATCGCAAGGATTAGCCCTCAATCAAGGAATAAACCCAAGGATAATGAACACAAAACATGAGATAGTTTCACTTTCCTCGGGGTCAGTATGCTATATGATACCTCATGTATATCATATATGTATCTACATATGATGATCGTCATTCCCCAAAGAAAGGAAACTTCCTTGGAAGAAAGGGAATAGAAGGGTGTCTTTTTGAGTCAACATGAGAGAGACCGAAAGAGATCTCAATGCTTTGCATCATCCTCTGTGTGTGTAAAAAGTGGACCTGTATCTGTATCTGAAATACACAACACTTCAATTAAGTTATTAGATGCATGGTTAGTAAATCAATAATCAATGAATAATAAACCATTACAAAGCAACCCATTGCCTTCTAGTAGATGTGAGTTTAGATTGCTCTCAGATTGCTAAGCTATCTAGTGACTAGACAACACCTAAACAAAGGATTTTTAAATCTATATGAGCATGAATATGAGCTAAATGGATGCAAGATTTAAGCTAGATATGCAAGATTAATCTAACATGATTTAAGCAATATATGAATATTTAAGCTAAATGATTTAAACAATATGAAATAACTAATATGCAATATCTCAATGCAAATTCTCAATGAACTTAGAGCAAAAACAACATAATAACAATATATTCTCTAGGATTTTTGAATGAGAGATGAGAGCTTGAATTTATAGAAAATTCAGAAAGAAACCAAAGGCTGAGATCAAATGATGACGAGCGGTCAAGATTTTTCAAGAGGAAGCACAATCCAGGTGAATTGATGTGATTGGATGCTTTTCTCAGTTTTAAAGGAAATTGAACTAAAGTTAAGATAAAATCAGAAAAAACTGATTTATTCTCTATTTCATTGAATTTTAATATTTAATTGTTTTAATTTCTTTCTTTGAGATTATTCATCAATTTTTAATTTTTTTTTCAAGATTATCTCCAATTGATTTCTTTTCTCAAATTTTAATTCTTTTTTGGTCAATTAATTCCATTTTTTTATTTATTTCCGTTTTTGAAGATTTGATGGCAAATTGATTTATTTCATTAAATATGCTAGGATATTCAATAAAATAAATAGGATAATTGTTTTTTAAAATTATTTACCTGGAATGATCAATTAATTAAATAAATATTTAATTAATATTGGTTGATTAATTTGCCATGTGAGATTTGATGATTAAACAATTAATTGTGTGCTCAATATTTATTTAATTGACTTTGGTTAGGACCTTGGTGATGTTGTCAAGATTAGGGGCTCATGGTTTAGATGACGATTTTTAGGGTATTACATCCTCAAGTAGATGTTAAGGGGAAAAATAGAAGAACATGGATACACATAAAAGAATAATCACAAAAGAGCTTGAACTTGATTGAACTAGACATAGTCAGTGAAGATAAAATCAATCTTGAACTTGATTGATCAAGATACGATGAGCGAAGATAAGCTATCCAACTTGATTCAATGCGATGAAACTGAATACCTACTTAGATTGAGTGTGATAGAAGATACTCTTTAAACCCTTGATTTAGTTTAAATGATTAATCAGCTTGTTGAAAAGCGATGAAACTGATTAACGTTAAGAGATTGATTTAGATGAAGACAACGTCAACTTGATTTGAAGAGATAAAACTGATATGCCCTTAGCGATTGATTTGATTCAGATGATCGAGAGGTCTCAACTTGATATAAAGCGATGAAGTTGAGATGCTCCTAGGGAGTAGGTCTTATTTGATGTTTAGAAAAGATTACCTGCTCGACTTGCAACAAAGATTTTTGAAAGAAATTCTCGACTTTGAGGTCATGAGTATGCCCCCTTGAGAGCAAAACCGAAAGATAGTGAGGGTACACGATTATAGGTAAAAAAAAATTTGTAGTGATGATAAGTTATTTGAGCACAAAGATTAATGTTGAAGATTAAAATCAGAATTAATGTGAGAATTAAATTGAGATTTAGCGTTGATTGATAAAAAAGGTGCTAAGTGGTCCAAATTGTGAAATTGACTAGGAAAATTATCTCAAATTTTGATTTCAATCCCGAAAATAGAATAAGAATGGGTGAATTAGCTAAGGGTACAATTTTCGTGTCCATCGAAGCAAGTTGAAAAATTAGGGTTTTGGCTATATAAGGGGTAAAAGTGTCATTTTCAATTCATTTTAACCCTCCAAGTTTGAAAACTCAAAAAGCCTTCTGTGAAGAAAATGGTGGTCCCTATTTGTGAGCATCGATTCAGGCACCAGAGACGACATAATCGACCTCGACACTATGAGCCAATGGTAAGTGATCAATCTTAAGCCTCTTTATGTTCTCAATTTTTCATTTTTTTGTTCATTTTTCATTTTTTCGCACGTTTGAAGTAGGCCCTTCTCATTTTGTCATGCGAGACAAGATCCTATCTCATACGACAAATTGTTGAAGTTTGTTTTATCATTTTAGGCCATTATATTTGTCATTCTAACCCCACCCTTCTATCGTACGACAACATGCATAAAAGACCATTTTGTCCTCTAGAGTCTAATCTTTTATCATATGGGGTTCTTTTGTTGTACGAAGCCCAATCCTGACTCATACGAGTTGATGTCCTTTTGTGTTTTGTCATTTGGGAAACAGTGAGCATTTTTTAAGGTCTAAACTTGAAATATTGATTTTGTAATTGACGTAGTTGGATTTGTGTGATGTTTTACTTCTCTTGTAGGCTTATTTGGAATGTTTTCTGATACTTCGTTGTTTTGATTTTTGTAGGTTCGATTGCCTCTTGTGCTCTTTAGATGTGTTTATCCTCCTACCATGACATTAGTGCGACAGTTATCGGAGGTTGATCAAGGTCATATTGATTTGTGCGGCCTTACACACCTTCTTGGTTTACTAGACATCTATGTGAATCACGAAATGCTCACAACATTGATTGAGTGATTCCATTCAGAGCAGAATACCTTCCATTTTCCAGTTGGGGAGATGACTATCACTCTTGAGGACGTATATAGGATCCTTTGTATCCCTTTTGCTAGGGATAAGGTAGATTACGATGCAGCGCTACTACCTAGATTACAGGCGGCCAGGCATGTCTTCAAGGATCCTGATATATTGACACATTCCATCAGTTGGGACATTATGATGAGAAGGTATAGTGACGAGTTTCCTCTGGCTTGTGTTCTAGCAGGGTCTATCAATTTTTTTCTGATGCCAGATAAGGGACAACAGGGATTCTAGTGTGGATGGGGCAAGATGCTAGAGAGATTGATGGAGACCCCTCAGAGACTTGGCTGGGGTTCTTTCATATTACCCCACATTCATCGCGAGATGCATGAGATTGTGTATAGGGAGGGAAAGAGCATGGATACAGGTGTGTTGATTTTATAGGTTTGTGCTTGGGAGCACCTCCCAGTTTGTTAGCCGATTGTAGATGATAGCAGAGAGCTAGGGCAGCCGATTGTATATAGGTATGCAGGTTATGTTATGCAACACCATCTGGGGAAGACTGATTTTTGGTGACAGTAGCTAGATGACCTTATAGTCGTGATATGGAGACCTTATAGGGTTCTAGAGCCATGGGATGACTAGCATCTAGTACGCAGGGATCTTTTTGTTATGTGCCCATTTATTGGTAGATCGCAGACTATAGTAGAGAGATTTGTAGTTTCTCGAGTAATGAGGCAATATGGGAGGCCTCAGGGGATCTCGCAGGAGTTCACAACATATGTGCATTATGCTAATGAGGAGAGGCGGGGATGGTCACCATGGTTATCATATGCCTTAGGTATGTAGGAGCTCACTGGTTTACATTGCTTCAGATGGGATTACATGGATGATGTTGTGGATGCGAGGGTATTACCCTAGTATAGAGATTGGTTCCAGCAGCATCCATTCCCTAGGTTGACAGATCCAACTGAGCAGGCTCCTTGTATTGAGGAGATTGAGGATGATGCCCCAACATAGGGATAGGGATAGAGGCAGAGAGCCGAGGATCCGAGGTGGGTAGGTGGTGATCCTGGAGCTAGTAGGAGTAGGGTTCCAGCTGGGGTTGGACAACAGAGAGGTGAGGGCGGATCCATTGGGAGGATAGGTGTGAGGTTGGGCAAAGCTGAGGAGGAGAGAGCAGTGCTGAGACAAGTCTGGTAGAGGAGGGAGGAGCAAGGTGGAGTTGGAGATGGAGGTGGGGGTGGAGAGCCTGCGAGAGAGCAGGGTACTGACGTAGGATGGTCGATGAGAGCACGTCTTATGGAGCTACAATCATAGTTGATAGTGGCTCGGACTCAGCTAGTGGAGCGAGATCGATAGCTAGCAAAGCTTAGGGCTGAGCGCGATCATCAAATTGCAGAGATGAGATTAGAGAGGAGAGCATAGACAAACTCTTTGCATCAAGAGGTCCTTCACCAGATGAGTAGGGTGGCATACTATGCTGCATCGTACAATGTAGCAGTTCCAGTTGCGTAGCAGGTTGTCCCCTACTTGCAGTATATGGCATGATCGGAGGGAGCTTGGGCACCTCATCGGGATCCTGGTCAGCAGGCTCCACCTCCTCCACTAGGAGATGAGGGAGAGGCTGAGAGCTAGATATTCTTTTGGTAGCTCTAATATTTTTTTGTAGACATACCCATTTTTTGTAGCCTATATGATTCTTTCTCCGATGGGAGTTTGTATATGTCATTTGACATCATTTTGTACTCTGAGACTTTATGCGATATATATATATATATATACGAGATCAATTTGAATTTATTATACTTGTGCTGATTTGATTATGAGATGCTTTCTATATGCTTTATTCTACATGTATGCATTTATTTCCAATAGGGATGTATGTAATGCAAATGATCATGGATGTCTATTTTTCTTTCTTTTCATATGCAGATAAATGAATGTGAATGAGTATTGAGTAATGTAATTTTTTCATTTTTTCATGCAATAAGATGAATGCAAATGAGTAATAATGAAATGTATGAATCTGTATAAGATGCTTATGTATGCAGCTAACATCTCAAAACACAAGTACTCGATCGGAGAAATGATGAAAAGAGACCACTTAGCGAAGAAATAATGATGCTTCCAACTCTCATGCAGAAGATAAAGAGATCATTGTTACCATACTGAAATCACACTAAATTCACAAAATACAGAATGAAATGCAAAATGATATGCAAAATGCAACCTAAACCTAGTCATTGGATTTAAAAAAGCTTAATTTTCATCATTGAGTGTTTTACAACCACAATAGGTAGATTTAGAGTTCCTTTCTTTTCATGTGCAATATTAATTATCTTGTCCGCAATGACCCTTTTTTCGTTCATATCCTTGGATAGATTACACATGGACCTAGATTGTGCAATAAAGAAATTCCCTCAAAACAGACAAAGAAATGATGGGAACATCCCTGTAGCATTCAAATAAGAGGAGTTGAGGTATGTGTGGCGATTTCACCTTAATGTGAAGGCATTTATCACAGACACCCAATTGATTAGATGTTTTCAATTCATTAGAATCATTCCTACAAGTAGAAAACAAAGAAAATATTATGCCCCCAATCCTTTCTCCTCTTAGTCAAGATAAACTTCCTCGAGTTACTCAGAGGGATAATAATCAAAATTCAATAAAAGACAGCACACAAAGAAAATTTTCATGCATAGCTCAAACTGTTTAGTGATTGTTTTCCATTATGTTTTTTTGCTTGTTTACTCAATGATAAAACTCTTCAGTAGTTAGGAGATAGGTGACTAACTTAGAGTGGATGATTGGGTACCACTGACAGAAATATGACTTGGTTGATACTGCTTAGGACATGTAAATTGATCAGTCGATTACCCTAAGACTAAGACATTGATTAGTTTCAAGCCATGAGGGTTCCAACGAACTAAGATGTCACAAAAGTGACTGAAATATGTACAAGCGAAAGAAAAAATGTATGAAAGCAGGAATGCCAACATTGCGTTGATAAATGAAGTGCTTGAGTCCAAGAGGCGCCTATTTGCTAGGTTTTCACGTGCTTGGCAGAGATTAATTTTTTTTTTTTAAGGACTTTTTCTGACTTTTAGGATTTCTTCAGGACTTTCTTTTATTTTTAGGATTTCTTCAAGACTTTTTATTATTTTTAGGATTTTGTTCAAGAATTTTGTGATTTTTTAGGATTTTGATGTTTTCTCCTAGTGTCTAGCAAGGTAAAAGGGATTTTGAGTACATGAAAGGATAAGAGAATGATGATGGACACTTTCAAGGACTATCTCACAATGTTAATCAAAGCATAGGGTCCAAATATAGCAATGTAAACCAAGGATTTTAGCGATGTAAGGTAAGGATTTTAGAGATGTAAAGCAGGGATATAGTGCAGCGAAGCAAGGATATATTGTAACGAAGCCATATGGTCCAAAGAAGTGGCCATGTCAAGATGTTTGTGGAAAGCATGTTTTTGCATTTTGTCCATAGTATTGATCAAGATCAAGGGATAGATTTGGATAGGAGGCAAATATGATAAGCAAGATCAAAAGGGAGTAATGAAGGATGTAAGTGAGCAATGGAGAGGAGCTAAAGGGTCTAGATCAAGCATAATAGATAGGACACATGAAGCCTATAAAGATCCTGAACCTTGTCAAGTTCAAAGGTGGAAAAGGGGTAGATAGAGCGGATGAGGAATAATGGAGGATGAAGGATAATAGATGGATGTACATGGATGGAACTTGCCCCCAATGTAAAGTGCAAAAGGATAATGGATTACACATGATGCTTGTTTTCCAGGTTTTCATCATGGTACTTGCCCAAGGCGCCACATGAAGTGGTTTTCACAGAAGGACGAATTTATTTCTCTTTACTTTTTTTTTTCTGAATTTTTTTTTTTCACTTTTTCGTCATTTTTTTTCGTTTCGAAAGATAATGGAGGCATGATAGGGAATGGAAGAAGGACCCCAATGTCTCGCTTCTTTGGATGGTACCCTTAGAATTTGAGTTACAATAGACCATGGCTATGAATGTATGCTCAAAGATGTTGGCAGGATAATGAAATGAAACTAGGGCAAGGATTTATGCAAAGGATTGGATAAGAGGGATGGAAGGGTGAAAAAGAGGTGTTGGATAATGGATGGGATGTTGGAAGAATTGTGTATGGATAGATGGAAATGCTGGAAAGATCAACATTGGCACATGCCTTGAGGGATGGTGGACATATTAAGGAGAAGTGAATCTAATATTTTGAGATTTGGATGGAGGAAAGGTTACAGATTTTGGGGTATAAGAACCTAAAATGGATGAAGGAGATGATGGAGGAATAGACTCGGAAGGTTTGGATGGAGGAAAAACAATTTTGGATGCTAATTTTGATTTTTCTTTAGACTGTTGTGCTTCAAGAAACCACTTAGGGATCCACATGGTTTTTAAATTTTTCATGTTTTTGTAGTTCCTTAGAGCGCATTGCTTGTACAAGTGCCTTAGGAACCCATATAAATTTTGACTTTTCTTCTTTCTTTGTGAGCCTTTGTGGCATTTTGTATTTTTCGTTTTCTTTTTGGAACATATTTTTCTTTGTTCTGACATGTCGATTAGATGGGACTTGTTGATCCTTGAATACATGTGGATTACTTGACTGATGACTTTTATGCTTGGTATCCAAATTGCTTGGAGGGAGATGTGTGGATAGATAGGAATGATATGGAGGTCTTTTAGATGGATGGAAGGTACTCAAAGATGTGTGCCTTTGTTGATCCTGCATAAGGGATGGAGGGATATAGGGACCTAGAATGGATGGAAGCGATGATGGGGAAAGCATATATTTGGATTTAACTAGAGAAATGTAGGATTTATGAGAGATACCATCTTGAGAAATGTCCCTAAGGCCATGAACTTTAACATTTTATTTAATATGGAGGGGTTCTAATATACCTTGTCCATGAATGTCTAACCCTTTTCTTTGATAATGCATGCTTTGAAAGATCTTTTTAACAAAGGGTTTCTTCTTACTTTTGATGCTAGAGGCAAGTCCGTTTTGAGGTGGAGGTGGCTTGCAAGGTATGATAGGATTGTGGAGTGAACATGGAGGATTATGACAAGGAGATGAAGGGATACTTTGATCTTGACATGGAAGAGGACCATTGGATAGATTAGGAAGGGTGTTTGACTCTTCATTTTGAATAGGATCATTTGAAAAGGTGGAAGAGGCATCATGATCTTTCTTAGGAAGTGGATTAGGAATGGGATTTGGAAGGATGCTTTGCTCTTGAGATAGAAGGAGTTCATCTTGGAAGAAATGGAAAGGTATAAGGGGATCATCATGGGATTCTAGTGAAATAGGATCTTTTTAATCATTAGATGGGATTGAGGCATTTTGGTGTCTTGATCTTGATTTATGATAGGACTTGTTTCTTCATTTTTTAGATTATCTTCTTGACATGGAATCACTTCTAAGGAAGGGGTAAGATTGTGCATAGATGTAGGGGATTCTTGGAAGGTCTTCATATTTTGGCATGATGGGGAAACATTTTGAGTGGGACTCTTTGGAGTGGGTACATTTGGAATTGAAGTGTATGATGGTATAGGATCTGGGATTTTTAAATCTTTAGAGGAACTTGTATTAGCATTGGGATTAACTTGGATTTCCATAGGAGATAGCCCCTTAAGGTAAACATGAGAAGCTTCATTGTTTGAAGGAGATGAATACATCATGGAAGGGATGGGGGCTACATATGGAGCCTTGCTAGACATAGGTTCATGATTTTGATTATGCTTAGAAGTAGTTCCTTCTTTTTCTTTAGGTGAGTCATTAGGATCTTCAATTTAAATGACACATTTATCAATGAGATCTTGAATCTTATGTTTTAATTCCATACACATTGAAGTCTTATGTTTGTTATGCCTATGATATGCACAGTAACTACTTAGAACTTCACATCCCCATGTGGTCTTTTTAGGCAATATGAGAAGATTGTTCTTAAGAAGCTCTTCCAAAGCTAATTCAATAGATTGCCCCAAAGGTGTAAATTGTCTATCTAGGGAATAGATGTCTTTTTGTCTTGGTGAAGTTGTTTTGTGATCTTGTATGAGATTTGGTCTTTGATTCTCAATTATTTGTTGTTCCATCTTATGTATTTTTTTAGCATTTCTTGAAGTCTAGTGGTCTTGATATCATGAATTTTTATCTCAAGAGGTGTCATTGAGTATTTTTGTTGAGCTTGAATGTCATATATTTTTCTCTGGAAATCTTGAATTTGTTGAGTTAAGGTATCCATGGGCTTCTTACTTTTGTCATAATTTTAGAAGAGCTTTTGGTTTGAATAGGCATTTACAACCGATGGGACCGAGAGCTAGATGTGTTGCAGAAGTCAAGATCAAATTGTAGCTAGTTATTCGTTTAATGTACTGATTGAGAGAAGTTACTAAGATCTAGTCTAGTTTCAAGAATGATCTATCTTGTGTAAGACGTTATCTAAGTTAACTTAGGTTTTGATAAGATGTTGTTTGAACTAGCTTAAAGATTATCGATAAAATTGTGCAATGCAACGACAGGGGTACACTATCAAGGTTGTTTATGCTCAGGAGGGTGATAACTAGTTTTCGGCTCGCTGTAGACTGTTTTAGGAAGGTTTGACTATTTTGGATTGACAAAATCAAAATTCATATGACAGGATTTCCAGGACCGGACGGCAATATAATAGTTCCAGGACGACAACAGTTTTGTTTCATACGAGTTGCTGCCTAGTACCGTATGACAGATGGGTATGCCTAGAATGACAAAAGATTCAATGCAATTACATATCATATGACACATGATTTAGCTTCAAATGACAGACTGTTGGGTTTCATAGGACAAAGGATTGAGCTCAGAAGAAAACTAATCAGACTCATACAACACATGATATGGTGCAGGATGATAAATGATCAGATTCGTACGACTATTAACAGGACAGAGACAAAAATTCTGAGTTTTTCAATAGCTGAGTATGACCAATTCTAAGATGGACTAATTTTTTACCAAGATAGACTAGTTTTGGACAGAATTTTGACTTAGGGTAGACTAGTTCTAACACGGATAGAGTTTTTGATCACTGAGTTGTTTCTTGTTTTCTCCAATTTTGGTATTTTAGTTTTAGTTTGAGGGATAAAAACATAGAAAACACGCAATATGAATAGTAACTCCAATCACAACATGGAAACTCTATGGAAGTTGGCTTAGAGAAGAAAACCTTTGCTTGCTAACTTAGGTACACACCCAATAGCTAATCAGAATATGATCGTTGACTCTCACGCAATGGATTCTCAACGCCGTATTAGCTGACTCCAAATGCTAATGGGGGCATGATATGGCAAGTGTCTTGGGAGAGTTACTATCTCTCTTGCACAAAGATTATCAACCTTTCAGAGCTGAATTGGGTAGCTTCTAATTTTAATTGGATCTAGTAAGGGGTTTGTTCGGCACGTCAAGGTATAAACTCAATTAAGAGGTCTCCCAGCCTTGAAAACCAAGGTTCAATATACCTGAAGGTACTGAGGAGCGCTATTCCTGAGCACTATCGTTGACTTTATTTTCATCGAATCAAGTTTATTTTATAGTGGGTTGGAGTACTTGGCATTTAGCCGTTCCCACTTAGGTCGTTCCCCTCACACCGACCGTAACAACTTTAAGAGTTTTTAAACCCCCTAGGAGGGCAGGTCTGCTAAAGATGTACAAATCTCAAACAAAGAAAATGCCTCAAGGGTTTGGATTTCTGATTGTCTAAAAAGACAAGAGCATACTCTCCTACCTCTCGAAATTTACTTAAAACATGAAATACATATTTTTTCTTTAACCAGATAGCAAGTTAGGTGCCTAAAAATGAATTTAAAGAATACATGATGTTTGGTTGATTCTCTTTAGGCAACCTACAAAACCAACGCATCAGTAGTCATGTTGTTTTTTTTATTCTTTGACAGGCATATGTGTGATTGATAAATTCTTTGACAAGTGTTCTACAAGAAATTGGTTAGGCTGTGAAAATATTAGGCAGACAGAAGACAATTCAGGGTTAGCATCAGTATCATCAAAGTCTAATTCAAGAAAAACCCTGAAAAGTAATTTGTTTTTTAAAAAAATTCCTAATCTAACTCTTCCAACCTGGAAGAAATTATTAGAAACTTGCAAGAAGAAAAATTTAGTGAAATATCAAATCTCTTGGTGGGTTTACACAAGCCTATTTTCAAATCTTGGTTACAAATTTTTCTCTCCTAATGCTGAAATGCCTTGAAATTTGACTGTTTGAAATTTGGAAGATCCTCCAAAAACTAGATTTTGCATTATAACTTCTAGATGTCCGAAACTCCTATCAAACATCCTAACAATATATATGGAATACAACTTAAAGAGAAGAGGAAATTTCAAGCAAACTCCTAAAAAAAAAAACTCTTTGTTTTCCATACGACCAAATAGTAACTCATACAAGTATTCTCACCTGACCATACGAGAATTCTCATAGAACCAAATGAGTAAACACAAAAGAATATACTCGTACGACTATTTCCAGGAGCCGAACAACAAAATACAAAATCAAATATTCAGAGCAGAAACTCGTACGACCCCATTTTCTGATTCGTACGATAAAACAAAGACATTGACAGAATGTCGTACAATGCAGTAGTACCACTCGTACGATATTTCGCAGAGATTGTATGGATAAAATCTACAGGATAAAAAAATGATTTTGAGGCTGAAAAAGTAGTCTTCTGCCCCATGGTGGGAGCAAAAAATGTGTGTGTGAAAAGTGGACCTGTATCTGTATCCGAAATACACAACACTTCAATTAAGTCATTAGATGCATGGTTAGTAAATCAATAATCAATGAATAATAAACCATTACAAAGTGACCCATTGCCCTCTATTAGATGCGAGTTTAGATTGCTCTCAAATTGTTAAGCTATCTAGTGACTAGACAACACCTAAATGAAGGATTTTTAAATCTATATGAGCCTGAGTATGAGCTAAATGGATGCAAGATTTAAGCTAGATATGCAAGATTAATCTAACTTGATCTAAGCAATATATGAATATTTAAGCTAAATGATTTAAACAATATGAAATAACTAATATGCAATATCTCAATGCAAATTCTCAATGAACCTAGAGCAAAAACAACATAAATACAATATATTCTCTACGATTTTTGAATAAGAAAGAGCCTGAATTTATAGAAAATTCAGAAAGAAACCAAAGGCTAAGGTCAAATAACGATGAGAGGTCAAAATTTTCCAAGAGGAAGCACAATCTAGGTGAATTGATGTGATTGGATGCTTTTCTCAGTTTTAAAGGAAATTGAACTAAAATTAAGATAAAATCAGAAAAAAATGATTTAATCTCTATTTCATTCAATTTTAATATTTAATTGTTTTAATTTCTCTCTTTGAGATTATTCATCAATTTTTAAATTTTTTTTCAAGATTATCTCCAATTGATTTCTTTTCCCAATTTTTAATTCTTTCTTGGTCAATTAATTCCTTTTTTTGATTTATTTCCTTTTTTGAAGATTTGATGGCAACTTGATACATTTCATTAAATATGCTAGGATATTCAATAAAATAAATAGGATAATTGTTTTTAAAAATGATTTACCTAGAATGATCAATTAATTAAATAAATATTTAATTAATATTGGTTGATTAATTTGCCATGTGAGATTTGATGATTAAAGAATTAATTATGTACTCAAGATTTATTCAATTGCCTTTGGTTAGGACCTTGATGATGTTGTCGAGATTAGGGTCTCATGGTTTAGATGACCATTTTTAGGGTATTACATCCTCAAGTAGATGTTAAGGGGAAAAATAGAAGAACAGGGATACACATAAAAGAATAATCACAAAAGAGCAAGAATGGAGAGAGGGAGAACATATACAGTGATAATATTGTTAATCTAGCATGATATCCACCTCTCAATCTTGCTAATCACTATTTTAGGAAGGTGAGAAACATGATAGAGGAGCGACATCGAGCACAATAGATGGAGATATCACAAGATCAAAACAAGGACTATGCTCATGTGGTAAGTCACTTTGTCCAACCCTAGGAGTTAGGATTAGGGTTTATGAAAATTCAGCTCATAAATGCTTGTCAACATCAACATATTCATAGTCACTATCAGAAGCATTAGGAGTTTTATTTCCATCATGAATAACATTTTGACTCATTTCCTAATCTATATTTATAGAGAGGAGTATGAACATGAATAGGAGTAAAACAATCACATATTTTTTGCAATTTATGATTCAGAGACGTAGGTTCAACATCTTGCTTAGGAGAAAAGGGAATCATATCAATTGTTGGAGTCTTGGGAGATTGAATATTTTGAGGAACAACTTCATGAGCTTGAGCACGACACCTTCATCGGTGGTCTATTGTACAAATATTTTTTTGAGTCTTAGTGGAAGGTTGGGAAGAAGGAAAAACATTTTTTAAAGGAGAATTAATCTTGTCTTTCATAGTTGAAGGCTTAGGTTGAGGTCTTTTAGGTTGGACAAGAGGAGAGGTGGGCCTCTTCTCTCTATAAGAGGAAGGAGGTGGAACTGTACCATATAAAAGAGGAATATTAGGTGTAGGAAGGAGACCGGATCCATCATGGGGAGGTGGTACAGGTCTAACCTTAGAAGAAATTTTTTTATTCTTCTTAGGAGAAGGCATAGTCACATCCATAGGAATAGGTAGAGGATCTTCCTTAGGAGGAAGATTAGTTCTATCTGTTAGGGGAAGGACTTCATCTTCAACAATGGTAGGAATGCCAATTGCTGGGGATCTAGGTTGGCTTAAGGATAAGATCATATCTTTCTTCCATTTTTGATAAGATTGGAAAAGAGCATCACTCCTTTGTAGAGGAAATTAAGATTGCTTAGGCCAAAAGAAATCAATAGGAACACCTAGGCTTCTTTCGGATGGTTGAAATAAGCTATGGTTAACGGTTATGATTTCTCCATTGTGGGGACATTTTAAACACTTATGAATCGGAGAAGCAATAGCCTTCATGGAAGATAGCCAAGGGTAGCCCAACTTCACACAGAATTGCTCGGAAGAAGGAATGATAACAAAGTTGACATCCATAGATTTAGTGTGAACTTCAATAGGAAAGGTGATAGAACCAATTGTAAGAGAAGAGAATCCATCAAATAACTTCACAACCACATTAGTGTCATCATAAATTAGTTTATGCAATCGTAGAGTGAAAATTTACTCCTCAGTGATGACATTAACCATGCAAGAGGGATCAACAAGAGCACCATGGCAAGGTATGTCCTTAACCTTCACAACAATGTATAAAGGGCCACAAGGTCCTTTAATGGTCTTACTAGGGTCAAATTTAATACAAGGATCTATAGGTGTCTCTTGTTTCTCTACCACATTCACGAAATCTGGAGCTCTGGTAGTAAGATCAGAAGGAGAGAAAGAGGTATTTTCAGTCTCAATCATGTTAGAGGTATGAGAAGGAAATGGATCAATAAATATCTTAAGATTTTGATTAGGAGAAGCTACAAATTTATTTCCCTTATCATTCATACCTGCTACAAATATAGTATTATTATCAATCAAATCTTGAATCTTAATTTTCAATGCAAAATATTTCTCAATATCATGACTAGGCTGACCATGAAATTGACAAAAGGAACTGTTATCAAAATAAGGGGATGCTAGCTTAGATGGGTCAACTGGTTTTGATAGGAGGAAGTTTGATAACATTTCTTTGTAACAACCGAGACATAATACTATGTAAAGATTCATTCAAAGGACTAAATTGTCTTTCTCTTTTGAGAATTTTAGAAATAGGAGGCACACCTATTGTAGCATTCACATTGTTGTTGTCGACTATATCATTGAACTTGATGAAGCCTTTTGTTGGTCTAAACTTCACAAATGGTTGTTGAACACTCTCCCCCTTATCACTCGGAGCCATAGGAGTAGTTGCTCCATTTGACTCATAGCTAGTTGATAATTGTGGAGTGTTGCGCACAACTGCAGAAAGGAAGTAAACTCAGAAAAAAGAAGCTTTTCCTTAATATATTTTTACAAATTAGAAATGAAATTTCTTTGAATATATTTATCAAGTACAGGAAAAGAAATTTGAGCACACAAATGTTTATATCTACTAATGAAATCAGACACTTTTTCTTTAACACCTTGTTTACAATGCATTAAATCTGTCAAAGTGATTTTAGGACCAATGTTGTTTTGAAATTGTTGAATGAAAGCATTTTCTAATTGTTGAAAGAAATGATAGAATAAGAAGGCAAAGAGAAATACCATTGTAAATCCTTATCTCTTAGTGTTCTTGTAAATAGTTTTGCAAGTAATCTTTGATCATAAGCAAAATCAGTACACAAGGTTTAAAATGTTTTGCCATGCGTTAGAGGATCACCTTTTCCATTATAGAGTTCCAATTAAGGAACCTCAACATGCTTAAGTGGCACAACCTTAACAATATCAAGAGAAAGTGGGAACGCAACATCAAATGTGGGCACACTAAACTTGGATTGACTCATGGAAGAAATTTGTTGTTGTAAGGAAGCCACAGTTTGAGCAAGATTGTTAATGGTCACTTCGGTAGAAGAATTGATGTTAGACATTTGTTGATTGAGAGGGTGGTGTGATATTATTGAAAGAAGGAATTGATTGAGAGTAAGCTAGTGGGACATCATGATAAGTAGGCATTGGTGATGATTGAGTAGGAAAAGGGACACTTAAAGGAGGAATAAAATTGTTGAATGAATTGCCCCCTTGTGTCACATTGATTGGTTGATGGATAATAGGAACTCTTATTGAAGACATAGGCAAAAATGGACGATTAAATTAAGAAGGGGGATTGCCCCCATAACCAATTGTTGTAGGAATGACATTTTGAGATGAAGTAGCCATGATGTTTGAGGTAAAATTGGGAACAATAGTCATAGGAGTAGTCAAAGGAATATAAGAATTGATTTGTATTGAAGGTTGTGAATAACCTAGGGTTTCGGCCCAACTCTTTATAGGCATGACATTAGAATCAAAAATATGAGCAATGCCACATAATATATCAATTACATTCTTATCACTTTAAATCATACACTTAAGGCCTTTAATTAATGGAAGAGCTTCACTATTAGGGTACTCTTGGGACATCCATTGTTGAAGGTTATCAAATTGATTATCCAATTTTGAAAGTTGATCTATGGAAACTCTAGTCAAATAATATTCTTGTTCATTATGGGATTCATCAATTGGATAGATAGGGACATGATTAGGATGGGAAGAATTACCATTATCCTCATTAAAGAAGTCACCAAAATTATGCTTCATCTCCTTGGTAATTAAACCTTGGGAAGCCTTAATTCTAATACTTCATCTAATGGGGATAGTATAGGTAGGACTAATAGTGGTAAAACTCATGCACTAGAGAGAAAATTTGAAATTTTCGATTTGAATTTTGAATTATAGGAGCAAAGTTTACAAAAATTGAATAATGCAAAATTTGAGAAAAGAATAATTAGACAATTTTGAACTTTGTTGAAAGAAGAAAATGACACAATTTCCAACAATAACTTTATGATAAATGAAAGGAAATTGGAATTTAAAATTAGGCCCAATGGGATACCACTTAATTTTAAGATTGACAAAAACAAAATTTTTAAAATCAGGGCAGATTAAAATTAACCCCTTAATTTAAAAAAAATTCTTTAAATTTGAGATGTTGAATTTTGAAGGTATTTCCATTTTTAGAGAAATCAAAAGTTCACAAAATCAGCCAATCTTTTGGATTTAAGGTATTAAATACAGTCATAATAGTCTCTCAAAATTTTGGGAAAAAAGTCGGGGACTATTTTGAAAGTGCACATGGTCCGACCAACTTTTTTTGAAATTTTCAAGGATAAAAGTTATGATGATTTTAAAGCTAACCCCCAAAAAATGGTGGATTTTATGATCTCTAGATAGGCGAAAATAAGGTTTGAATGTGAAAATAGGACCCCATTAGGGTTTTGAAAAAAATGAGGAATTGAATGGCAAATTTGAAAAGGGTCAAACCTAATGGATAAGGACACCTTGAAAAATGTTTAGAAAACTAAAATTGACTAAAATTGATTGAAATTTGCACAAAATCCAATTAAATTTGAAAGTTAGGGTTTTAGGACCTAACCACTTAATTTTTGAAATTTTGAGTTTTGGAAAATGAGGGAAATTGAAAATTTGATTTTTAGGAAAGACGATAAGTTTGAAAACAGTCACAAATCTGAAAATTAAATGAAAATTCAATTTTTGCACAATTTCAAGATGATTTTTGAAAATTAGCGTTTTGACAATCAACCTCATAATTTTTTGAATTTGATTTACAAATTGAACAAGACAATGAAAAAATTGAATTTGACAAACAAAGCAATTTTCAGATTTAAGACAATAGCAAGCAAATTTTACAAAGCACAAGTTTAGTTTCAATGTTAAGAACTAGGGTTTTGAATGAATTAACCACTAATTTTGCAGAAAAATAAAATTTGTAAATGAAAAATATGCAATGATTTGAAATCTCAAGCATGTAAGACGTCGCTTTCACCTAAATGTAATGGGGTGGAAAGTGAATGATGGAGAGATCAAGAGGAAATCTTTTCTTCCTTTTAAGGAGAGATGAAATTTTCACTGCGGATTTCCCTTCAAACACTTTATCCACATTACATTTAAAAGAGGGGGAATTCACTCGATCCAATCTTTGAGGAAAGGGATTGAATACTAAATGAATTGATAATGAGGTAGAAATGACAAGCTAATCCCTCTTTTAGAATGGAAAATGGTTGAAGTGTGTGTTTTGAGACTAAATATAAAAATAGCAAAGAACTAGTTATAACTTGAAATAGAAGCGTGTGATGAAACTGTGCACTTAGATCTGGCTATAATATGTTGAGACAAAGTTGCCCTACGAATTTGAGGAAAAGTTGTCAGGATTGTATTGAAAATGCACATGGTCCTTTGAAAAATCTATGAAACAAAAAGGGTTTTTCCTCCTCTATGAATGGAGTCCAAATTCACAAATATAGTTGCGCACCTGCAACCTACACATAGAAAAGAGAGGAAGAATTGCCTTCAGGTCAAACCCCAGTTTTGGAATTAACTAAATGATCAAAGAAAATACTTGCAAGTAAATGTAAATGAAAGATTGAAATATAATTCACCTCAACGGAGGTTGTAGATAGAATTGCCCATGTGAAATTGAATGTTGAAAGGGAATTCCTCTTCAATGGTTGAATCCTTGAATTGAATGCAATACCTAGCCTTAAACGAGGACATGAGAATTCTCAATTCTTGAAAGGAATGCTTGAAGGTTTGAATCCACGATCTCATGTATTCGAACTTATGCACTTTCACCTTATCCAAGTTATGCAAATGAGAGAGAAAATGCGACATATATATTTATTAATTAGGGTTAATAGGCTGATTTTTTGTCATATGCTGACATAGGGAAATTTTTCCCACTTAAAATGCAAAGACAAATGCACATTTTGAATGAAGGGGCCCAAAAATAGGACAGGGATAGGGGCACCACGCCCCTATCCTGCCCTTATCTTAGGACAGGAAGCAAGTTCAAGTAGTGTGGGAGGCAGAAATAGTGCAGTTTTGGGGATTGAGAAAGTGTCGGGTCTTCGATCAGTCTTGGGTATTCAATTCACCAATGTGAGGACCCTAATGTGATCGAAAATTGCAAGGGTCACAATTTATCACACTACGCATAGATAGATAAATAGATATATGGGTTGATAGATAGATAGATAGATAGATAGATAGATAGATAGATAGATAGATAGATAGATCAATAGATGGATGGATGGATGGATAGATAGATAGATAGATAGATAGATAGATAGATAGATAGATAGATAGATAGATAGATAGATAGATAGATAGATAGATAGATAGATAGATGGATGGATGGATGAATGGATGGATGGATGGGTGGGTGGATGGATGGATAGATAGATAGATAGATGGATAGATAGATAGATAAATAGATAGATAGATAGATAGATAGATAGATAGATAGATAGTAGGTAGATAGTAGGTAGATATATATTAGGTAGATAGATAGATATATAGGTAGGTAGATAGATAGGTAGGTAGATAAATATATAGATAGATAGATAGATACATAGGTAGGTAGGTAGATAGGTAGGTAGGTAGATAGATAGATAGATAGATAGATAGATAGATAGATAGATAGATAGATAGATAGACATAGAGAGGTAGACAGATAGACACAGATAGACAAATAGATGGGGGAGGGGGGGGTTATTTAGCAATAAAACATCAATTAAATAAGATATCATTAATAATACCTTATTAATGATATCATTACTAAGATATTAGTAATGATGTCTTATTTTAATTAATGTTGTCTTTGTGTTTTTAAATTTTTGGTTTGTAGGTTTTTGAGTTATTGAGGTTTTATTTTTCTTCTTCTTCTTTTATTTTATTTTTATTGTTATTCTTTGTGTTTTCTTCTATTGTAGCCTTTTTCTTTTTTTATGTTTCCTCCTATTTTTTGGTTTTGATCTTCTCGGGCTTTTTTTTAGTCTTTTCATTCCTTTCTGCTTGAATTGTGTGCACTTTTCTCACCACCCCTCCCCTTGGTCTTTTTATTTAGTCTTAGTTTGTAATCTATCATTTCTTTCTTTCAATTGTTCTTCTCATCATGGTTCATAGAGCATGACCCAAAATATTGATGCAAAAATACTTACATAGTTTAATCCAAAAATCTTTCATAATAAATTTGAGATTGTTAAATTACAATGAATTGCATAGATTGAATTTAGGTATACATTTTAAAGTGTAAAGTAAAATTTGAATTTATAATTAAATTGATAATAACTAACATAATAATGAGATATGTATAATTTGAAATAATATTTATTAAAAATATTTATATATTTTCTTTATATATCTTTTAATTTTATTGTTTTTTATTAAGATAAATTGGGTTTTTAATGAGGCCCAAACCTGGTTACAAAGAAAATAGGGTAACTGACTAAAGAAAAAAGGAGTAATATAGTGGAATCAACTACTCAAAAGGACAACAAAATAAAATGAGGCAACATTGAACAACATAAAAATGGTAGAATCAACTTACCAAAAGGATAACACAACTACAAAGAGACAAAATAGAACATCAAAACTACAAAATAAATTATAATAGAACTTGGGACCAAACTTCAACCTAAGTGGAATATTTTGTGAGGGAAGAACCATTAAGGATCAAATTTTTTTCTTTTGATGAACGATTATCCATGAAGAATCATCACTGAAAGTGGAAAACTTTGGAGTAGGGGAGGAAGCACCTATTGAATACATAAAAGAAGGTCCACCTTAATTAGCATCCAGGGTGGAGGGGGAGGCCTCACTTAATGGACATTGAGAATCAAGGACAACTGAAGGAAGAGGAGAGCAATCTAAGTCCCCATATGTAGGGGCAACTAGAAGATAAACCTAGGTAGTCAAATAAACTGAAGCAATAGGAGGAGATATCGAATCAACAAAGTTCTTTCAAGCATCTTTCAAAGAAGTAGGGAATAATGTGACATGGTAACTATTAGTGTTCTTCCACCAGATGGAGGAAAACCTCAAATGGAACCCATGGGGATAAGTGAAAGCCAAATATCTTGTGGTGGAACATCTATAGTAGAAGAAAATACCTTCATAGTCAACCATTTGAGTCTAAGGTCACTCGCCCACCTACAAACTAATCTCTTCTACAACACCTTAAAAAGATCAGTTTCGATCAATATCCAGGCATAGGACATATGAGATAAATTGCTAGTAGTTAAATCTGCCTTTAAAAAGTGACTCAATGTGTCACAAATAACCTCATGGGCTAGTTTTGGTTAATTTTAAATGAGGGGCAAGCTAGATAAATCGTACCCAAATTGGTGACATATCGATAGATTCTTTTGGTGGGTTCAAGAATAGAGAGAGCTAGTGAGAACCCCATTTCTAGTCACCCATAACCAAAATTGTTGGAATTGGTTGTAATTTATGTCAAAGAAAGAATGATGAGATTGTTGGAAATATTGTCATTGATGTCAAAGAAAGAATGAGATTGTTGGAAAGATTTTCATTGATGTCAAAGAAAGAATGAGGAGATTGTTGGAAACGTTGTCATTGATTTCAAAATAATATGGTTTAAATGTTTTCATACAATGTGAATCAAAAGACATTTTTCCTTACTAACCCTGCTAGAAGAAGCACCAAATTGTTCTATTTGTAGTTACAAGTTCAGAAATTGATTCTTTAACTCATTTTTCTAAGTAGAGATATTACCAAAAGATGATTTGCTCCATCTTCTTAGATTCTTTTTCAAATATTTTATTTTAGTCACAACCCTAAATATACTAGTACCTGTGAAGTAGGTATTCCACCATTGGATGATCAAATATTTAAAATTAGGGTGACAGAATGACATGTGCTCAAACTGGAAGGGGAAGAGATGACCAAGTTTAATAAAATCCCATCTAAAGAGGATGAGATAGTGATTAGAGACAAAACAAATTTCAAAGGAGAGACAACATAAGATGGAAATGTCCTATGAGGTAGAGAGAATGCATAAATCAAATGTAACTTAAATAAGGCTATCACCTAAATAGAGGTTGAACCAAGGATAATTTCTACCTTCCATATATAGGTCACCCAACTTCCCTTTTAACAAAAAATCATGGAGATCTAACATACTGTTAGAAAGTCCTAAAGAACCTCCCCATTATAAGGATATGGAGGAGAGTTAAAGTCTCCAATAAGAATCCAAAAGACATTTCCTCATGTCGTTAAGGAGAGAAGCCCAAAAATTCCTTATTGAAACCAAATTGTTAGGCATGTACACATTAGTGGGAATCCACTCCATTATAGAGGTTTCGTCCATAAAGGAGATATGTTGGAAATTTGTCTATTGACTCCTCAAGGTCCCCTTGAGATTGCTAGTTTCCACATAGTAGCCAAACCACATGAAGCACCATTAACACTTATGGAAATGTAATTAGAGAAGGGCCAAATTCACTAGATTTTTAACCAAAATTTGTTTATGGGAACTATTTAGAACCCTAATACTCCATGAAAGGAAAATAATTTATTTTGACCTTCCAAGAGAAGATGTTCTTTAAGGTATTTTGGCTACCATTAGCCATGTCTCTAGCTGCATTGAACTACCTCACTATTTAACTAAACTCCTATCAACCCTAGCTTGAAAATATCCAATCTCAAGCATCCTTCGATGGATGAAAAATATTACACAACTCTGTTAAAACCCCTCCTAAAAAGACCTAAAAACCTAAACCCTAAGGCTTTAAGCCTTTTTAATTTCTCCCAGACTTTAAAATTCTAATATAAAGTTGATTAGGTCAGCCACTCAAATCACTTAAACATCCACCAGTTGGAGGGTCTTCAGTCATTTAGGGTTGCTTTTCCTTTTTCCCTTTACCAGCAAGCACTAGGTCCATGGATTTTGTCATTTCATGAAGTGAGGGACTTATCATTTTGTCCTCCTCATGAAACCGCAATGTTGGAAAACAATAACACTAAGAGGGGGGGGGGGTGAATTAGTGTTATACTAGAATAGAAGATTTTAGCTTTAACAAAATATTCATACACAAACCGATATATCAATATAAATAAAATTGAAAGAAGTAATGCAACCAATAAGCCAAACACATAAATGAGAACCATACAACATAGATTTATACGTGGAAAACCTCAATGAGGAAAAACCACGGTGGGATTTGTGACCCACAATATCAATTCATTGGTCATATGAAGAGATATTACAATATATGATGGGCTTGCACTTGAATAAAGGCTTGTAGCCTAGAGCACACTTATCATCACAATAGGAGTCTCACTGACTACATAACAATCTAGACAACAATCCAGAGAAGTGTGAACTCCTCAATATAGCATCTCCTATGCTAGAATACAGTTCTGGTTTAAGCTTTGTCTATTCAGATTAAAACCCTAAACCTCAGTACCAGAATAACCCTTACAATGGATTCCTCACATACATAGTCTCACAGATATATTTCACATTACATTACATCTATATATCCATTCCAAATATCTATCCTCTATCATCTTATTTCAAAATGACCTAATCAATGTCCCCTATATACCCTATACAAATTTATGTCGTATGTCATCATTACAAGGATATATACAATATCATATTTCATGTCGGTCATATAATATAAATGAATAAGCATTAAAACAAGTTGTCAATGCCAGATCCAAGATATGTCAACCTACAATACCAATATCCTTTACTATACCATGTCAGCCTGCATTGTCAGTGACCAAAGAAATCTTTTATCCTACTGGTGTCGATGTCGGTGTAGAGTCTGTGAAGTGCCTGCTGGTACACCATATGAAGCCAAAGCCCAAAATCATGTTTCCATCAATGACAACATAATGAAACCTAATCAATAGAGTGTCAATTTCCAACAATCTCCCCCTTTGGCATTGATGGAAACACTCATGTAAAAAATGGTCATGGTTTCAACTATCGGTTTCATCCTGCCCTACTCCCCCTGAGTTGAATATGCAAAATGCTCCAATACTCCAAAATTCCAAAAAATCTATAACTCTCCCTAATGTATGCAACCCTTCATTCATCTTCACATGTATACTACTCCCCCTTTGACATCAATGCCCAAAAATTGTAAAAATAATGTAAAAGAATAATAACTGTACACTGAATACCTCCAAAAATGTCTTACCGGAGCTTGACCAATTTCAAGATTTTCGGGTAAGCTTTCTCTAATAACTCCACATAAGTATCCCAACCATTTTTTAATGTGTTGGAGATAGATATAAGTCCACTCAATAAATATGCAATTGATTCTTTCTCATTAACTTCTGCAAGTGCGAGATTACCAAGCATATCCATATAATTCCCTCTTATGTACACCAAGTGAATCCAATCTTGGACTCACCAAACCTCTGAGACTTCTGGCTCTCCAAATGATCTTATCTCTTTCCTTTTCAAGAGAATAAATTTTCTTCTTGAGAGTCAAAATTTGTCCATCAATAGATGTGGTCAGCGAAGTTAGTCCATCAAAAGAGTTAGAAATACTAGCAATCTTGTCATGTACCTCTTTTATCTTTTCATCTACTTTTGCTGTAAGAACCTCTATATTGCAACATACCCTGTATATATTAGTAGCTTTTTTCAAATAATTTTCTATCAAAATTAACTTCTCCTCAATCTTTTTCTTCTCTTTGTCAATGATCTAATCAAAAGCAACTCTCTTAGCCAAAGTGATTTTTTCAAGTGCTAGCCAGTTAGAGATCTGCTATAATGATTGAAAATATTTAAAGATGTGTTTTGTTATTATCTTAAGTTTTCTGGAAGGGCTCTCTTCATTCTCAATCTTACATTTTAGGACCAATCTATGCAAAATAGTTATGGATTGATCTATAATCCCTTTGTCTATGGTTCCCTCCTTCATCAGTTTCTGAGTAGCCATCATCATTAGTTTTGTGGGACTCATCTCTGTGATGTTTTTCTTTTCCACTAGAGAAGTTTCAATTGTCAATAATGATGTGCCAGCAACTGGTTCCCTATTGGATTCCCCTGTTTTCTCTGGTGATTTAACTTTTATTGCCTCCTCACTTGCACCGATGGCTTCACCACTTGGTGAAGTCTGTGCAACTATTGGTTCCCCTATAGGAATAGTATCCTCAACCTGTACATTAGTATCTGAAGGACAAGTTTCCTCAATGTCAGTATCTTGTACAATTTTCTCTGTATTAACTGGTGTATTAGTATTTGTCTGTGCATTTGTGTTAACCGGTGGCTCAATTTCCACTATCTTGATATTCTTCAAAACTGAGGGTGGAGTACCCATAATTCCTTTACCTTTCCCTTCAACTGGTGTATCTACAGTATAAGTCATTGTCTCCAGTGAAGTGAAGAATCCTCTATGCTCTCCCAAAATTGTTATCCAACCCTTTTGTGTCTCCTTTATTATCTCATTCATCCTTCCTAACATCAAGCTAGTTATTCTATGTTTGTTGTTAAAAACCTTCCTATCTGCAACCTCAATTGTCTTGTCCACCTCATCTGGAGTTATAGCAACAAATATAGCTAAAATTTCTTGCATCTTAATGTGTTTGTCTTCTTGCATTGTAGATAACCTTCTATCATCTAACATGTTGTATAGCTCTATCGGTATTTGATTTTCTATTTAAATTAATGCTTTCTTATAGATGTCTAAATATAGAAGAATTGCTTCCTCTACCTCTCTTTATTCATCATCTTCAAATGTATCATAATAGGACTTAACATTTTTCAGCATCCCATCCTTAGTAATTTCATCTACAATTTCAGCACAAGTATTAGGCAGAATAATTGTTACATTACCAGTCTCTAGTGCCAAATCAATGTCATTCTTCTTCCTCCTTCTGGTAGTACCAGATGCAGCTGATGGTGTAGACTTGGGTGCCTACTTCTATGCTGGTAATTTGATGGTAACCTTCCTAACCTCTTGTTTCTTTTCTTCCAGTTTAGGTTCTTCTGGTTTCTTCCTCACAACCCTTTTGAATGCTAATGGTGTGTCATCTTCAAGCTCAAAATCTGCAGTCACAAGTTAAATGTGAACTACCATATCCTTTAGCTTTCTCTCTTTCTCAGGGACAACATCAATGAGTTCCTTAATGTCCTTTGAAACCTCCTATACAAACTTGCTTGCCTTACCTTCTTGTTTTTCCCTCTTCTTTTGGCTGAACTCAGTTTCAACCTCAAGAGTCTTTTGTTGTGCTGTTCCGCAAGGTTTTTTTGCTTCATTTATATCTGCAACAAGTAGAATTTTAGCATATGCATCAAGAGTTAATGCATCCACCTCATAGCCCATTTCAGCTATCCAAATCTTCTGGGGCTTGATTGCCTCCATGAAGGTCTTATCTTTCTTGACCATGAAACATATGTCAGTAGAGTATTTCTCTACTATATGCTCAGGTACTCTTATTCTAGACCTCATAGATTTCTATAAATCTTTGAAGTTACCCCATACCTTATCATCTCTAAGAATTCCCAATGCAGCAATTGATTGCTTAATTTGTCTTCCTACTGGGATGTCAAAAGCCCATTGCTTCCTTCCAGAACTGGGAGTATCATTAAAAAATTATAACATTAAGCAGACCAACAGATTTTCATACCAGAAGGTGCACTTCTTTTCAACTTTAATCTTCCCTAAATTGATCAATAGATCCTCAAGCATCCAGTCACAAAGATCTAACTTGATAGTTTCTCTCATCATTCTATAAGTGGCCAGAATACATGAACTTGAAACTGAATTCAGTCGGTTAGAATGAGTTACCTTGTAGCCTATGATCATGCTTCCAAATTTGATGTTGGTATCGGTGATGGTTCTCACCTTCATCGATCTCTTGTCTGATGTGGCATCAGTGATCTTCCTTACAAAGTCATTTGATACTTTCTTATCCGGATGTTGCTCTACCAATGGGAAACCAGTAATTTCCTAGATGGCTTCCTTAGTGATTTTCTAGGGTCAGTCCAGCCATATGAATTCCCCATTTACTCTTCTTATTACATATCTGACAATCTCATCCTCGAACTCCAGAATATCCAAAATATCAGTGAACCCTATATCTTTGATGTGTTGATATGCTAGTTTGATTTTACCAGATTCTCCCATAAGTTCATTCATATACATCCCCTTGATCTCTGAATTGCCTTAGTCTTCTATGCGATATTGAATATAGGTCCTAACATCTTCCACATATACCACTCCCTCCGAGATGCGAGAAAACCAATAACACTGAGAGGGGGGATAAATTAGTGTTATGCTAGAATAAAAGATTTTAGCTTTAACAAAAAATCTTTTCACAAAACATTCATACACCAACCAGTATACCGGTATAAATAGAATTGAAAGAAGTAATGTAAGCAATAAGCCAAACACATGAATTAGAACCATAACACATAGATTTATACATGGAAAACCTCAATGATGAAAAACCATGGTGGGATTTGTGACCCACAATATCAATTCACTGGCCATATGAAGAGATATTACAATATATGATGGGTTTTCACTTGCAAGAAGGCTTACAACCTAGAGCACACTTCTCATCACAATAGGAGTCTCATTGAATACATAACAATCCAGAGAAGTGTGAATTTCTCAATATAGGATCTCCTATGCTAGAATACAGTTCCAGTTTAAGCTTTGTCTATTCAGATTAAAACCCTAAACCTCAGTACTAGAATAACCCTTACAATGAATTCCTCACATACATAGTCTCTGAGATATATTTCACATTACATTACATCCATATATCCATTTCAAACGTCTATCCCTTATCATCTTATTTCAAATGATATAATCAATCTCCCCTATATACCCTATACAAATTTATGCCTTATGTCAGCTTACAAGGATATATATAAAATCATATTTCATGTCAGCTATATAACATAAATGAATAAGAATTAAAACAAGTTACCAATGTTGGATCCAAGATGTGTCGGCCTCCAATACTGATATCCTTTACTATACCATGTCAGCCTGCATTTCCGGTGACCAAAGAAATCTTATATCCTGTCGGTGTCGGTGTTGGTGTAGAGTTTGTGAAGTGCTTGTTGATACACCATATGAAGCCAGATCCCAAAATCAAGTTTCCATCAATGCCAACATAATGAAACCTAACCAATAGAGTGTCAATTGCCAACACGCAAAGCCTTGGTTTTAATAGAAAATAGTGGTCACGCCATTTCACAGAGGTCTCCTCCTAAGGTGGAACCCAGCCTATGAAATGGCAAAAAGGCCAAGTCTTACCAGAATAAGACCAACATAATACCTTCATGTCATATCACCATAAGCCCACCACATGAAAGGAAGATGCCTTTTCACATGGTCATAATGGTCAAGTTTGACAACCGCTTGACCATATTGGTATAGCATAAATATTTCTCTATTTCACCATGAGTGTGGCCCATGGTGGGGCCCCCTCGGTGAAATTTCGATAAGGGGGCTCCATTTGGCCAAATTACATAAGGGTTTTTCCTTTTTATGAAGACATGGGGTGCTAACTTTTCAAGCCCTATGAAGCAGCGAAAGAGGAAAGTGAACCCACTCAATACATGGTGCTTTGTTAGTTGTCAGATCTTCATAAAAGGTTGAATCAACAATTATGTTTTAATCTTTTTGTTGGGCCTTGTGTATGCTCTCATTTGGCTTGTGGGCCTTGTGTATGCTCTCATGGGCTTTGTGGGCCTTGTGCATGCTTTTATAGTAGCAACTCAAACTATAGATGTGGAACCTCAACTATCTCTAGATGTTGAACTGGCTCAAGACTATGTCTATATGTTGAACTAGCTCGAGCAGCTTACCTCCCCTCACTAGAGTAACTTGATCGAGGGGCGGTGGGTGGATATAGGATAAGTCCTCCCAACCACCCTCAGTTACAAGGTTTTCCTAGGGTGGTTATTGACCCAATGGTCGAGATCCTTTTTCTACTCAGTCGGTGCCCCAAATGCAATCAAATTTTGATCCAACTGCCAAATCTCATCACCATTACTCCAGAGGTGACCTAGTGGCTCATTTTCAAATGCAACCCATTCCCTTTTAATTCATTTTCAATAATGTTTTTCTCTACCATGCCACCATTATAGACCTACACACATAGATTTATTCTCCTGCAAACTTTTTTTTCCTCTTTTACAGATGACGATCATTTGCAAAGGGTTATCACATATCATCAGATCCATTTTGTTGATTTGATCCTTCTCCTTGAGATTTTTGTAACCTAAGCCTAGGTGGGTTAGGTTTTTCTTCCATTAGTTCAATTTTGAGTTATGCCTCAAAGATAAAGGAAAATTTTGTAGTTTTCTCAAGATCTTCTTTCTTTTTCTATCTCAAAATAGTTGTTTTCCTTGATTTGTAAAATTACCTTGCCTCACATTAATATAATATCTTCTCTTACCTTATTTAAGTTTGAACAAATGTGTGTATTTTCTTTTAACTTTTTGTTTAAATGCATCTCTTTCTTGTTTTCTTAAGCACAATTGATAGTGTTGACCCCTCTTTGAATGGCACCTGAGAACTATCTCTATTCCTCTTGCTATTTTTTAGAATTCCAACCTTCACTCATCTTTTTAAATCTGATTTAGGTAGAAAATACTGCATCCTTTGGTGGTTCTTATTGATGTTTAGTGCACTTACAGGCATGGAAGATCAAACTTTCAATCTAAAGGTGAACCTCTTTCCCTTTCATGAATTCCTCCTTCTCCCTTTTCCCCTATCAAAATCATTAGATTAGGTCCTATTTGCACTTAGATTGATAAAGAAGTCGACCTTCTCCGGAGACAACCTCACTTTTGCAAGTCCCACACTTGGGAGGTTGTTTCCATGTTTCACAATGTTGATGATCAAGGTTGGTGATCAAGGGTGCAAACTTTTATGATGATAGGTTTTGGCATGCCCGGTGGGACACACATTTTAATTCTTTGCTAAGAATCTAGTTCTTCTCTTAGCAGTTCAACCTTTGGAGGAAATCAATCAAGCACTTAGTGACTCTAAGGATATAATTTAGACTCTTGGTGGTGACCAATCACTACTTTCATGCCAAGAACACACACTAGATCACTATCTAGAAGTAACTTTCAATTCATTCAACTCCCTTATTCAAATTATAGGAAAGGAAGGGGTATACCTTCCTTGTCACCTATTAGGGGTCTTGGGCTCAAAGAACACTAAGAGGGGGCAGTGAATTAGTGTTCTGCCCACAAGATATGATTTTACTCTTTTACAACATACACATATAAACCGCTAAATGAAGAAACATATAACTTGAAGAAAATAAACCATCCACATAAATGAGCACCATAACACATAGAATTTATACGTGGAAAACCTCAAAGAGGAAAAACCACGGTGGGATTTGTGACCCACAATATCAGTTCATTGGCCATATGAAAGGATATTATATAAAATGGGGGCCTGCACATGTAGGAAGGTACACTGCCTAGAGCATACTGCTCATCACAAAAGAGTCTCATTGACTACAACCTTCTTCTTAAATAAAACAATAATAATGAACTCACAAAAAGTATCTACTATGCCAAAAAGAGTTCCAGTTATAGTTCTCCTTTGTACCAGTTCATAAACCTTGAACACTTCTACCAGTATCTCTTCTCCTCCAAGAATGATTTCCATACTATCTACAGATCATTGCATGATATAAAATTTGCATACAAATGATCTACACACATATACTTTGCATTATATAGTTCTGCTATTATTCTCCTATGTCGCTCTATATTCAAAAATGACCTAGCAAACTGACCTATATACCCTTACAAACAATAAGCCTTATGTCGGATTTCAATGTATTACAAAAGTTATACAATGTCAGCTTTATACAATAATTTAAAAAAGGATTTTATAAATAAAACTTCCTTCGGGTCCAAGCTTGGTGTCGACTTCAGTCAAGTGCTGGATGTCGATGCCGGTGCTGGTGTAACCCTGGATTCTCTAATGTCGGTGTCTACCGGTGAATGCCTCCTAGTGCCAATGTATGTCGGTGTAAGATTCCTTATGAATATTGTTTCCAAGTAACCATGTTGCTATGTTGCCATTAATGACAACATATGAATCCAATGAGTGTCAATTTCCAACAAGGGCAACCCAAACAAAAGCATCTACAACCCTAAGGTCTCATTCTACCCCTCTTATTATCTAACCTTCTCAGCCAAGGGGCCCTTCCATCCATATCAATAGACCCATATTTTCTATGGAAATTCCAAGATCATATACATTTGTCACCTTTAATGGTGGCAACCCTTTAGTTTTAGCCCAAAAGAATGACATCCTAGTTGCAGCCCTAAGGCTATATGATTCTTTATTAGGGAAACCATTGTCACTCCTAATGAGCACATTCAAGATGTTGCAAGAATCTACATGGTTTTTGATGTCATGAAGGGCAATGTTGCAGTGAGGCTCCTAGTTGTATAGGGGTCTGCCCTCTAACTCCATTCACAACTGAGATGAATTCGGAGAAAAATTATGCAAACAGTTTGAAGACAAAAGTGACCATTTGACACTTGTGGAGTAGCTAACTACCATCAAGAGAGAACCCCATGAGTTCATGGGTGATTTCAATTATAGATTCCAAACGACATGGGATAGAATTCCATCATTAGTGAAGCCCTCTTCAAATCATGCTTTCTTATATTTTCTTAGGACCCTTTGAATAATGACATAGTTGCAATGATTCAATCAATGGGAGGAGATGATCTTCTAGGAGCTTATGATATCACCATTAGGGAAGAGAATTTTTTTAATAAAAGTAGCAAGTTATCTCTTAGGCCTTCAATACCTTTGTTCCCAGAGGCTTCTATGCAACAAACTACATAGGCACCTATACCAATGGCATCTACAACCCATTTGCTCACACCTACACCAATTCCATTATCTTTAGAGTTTAGGGAGTTGTAGACTTTGTTGCACACCTTAATAGAGAAAATGGACTAGAAGATGGACCAATGAAAGTAGGGATTTAAAAGTGAACTAGTTTCAAACAAGAGATAGCTACCATAGACCAACATGCACTACCAATCATCAAACCAAAATTATCAATAGAGGCCTAGTTACTAAGGGAAGAATCAATGGAGTAATGCAAGGCCCTTGAATAGCTTGAATCACTCAGTTACAGGAACCTCAAAAGCTTTAGTTCTAATGCAAAACAACCTTTCTCAAAAGCAAGAATGGTGTAATCAGTGCAATCAAGCACATAATTAGAGCTCATGTTAGAATGGTGACATTTCTCAGACCTTAGTGGCACATGAGGGGCCAACAACATCAAGGAAACGACAATTCAACGATTTCTCTAATCACTCACAAGGAGATTCATCTTTCATGAATTGGCAGGAGACTCATTTTTGTGGGATAAATCAGACAAGTAGGGACAATATGGCCAGCAATACAAGATCCAAGAAAAGGGCCATAGACCCTAGTGTTACTTATACCGTAATATTCCAAGCTCCACAAGCCACCATGAAACCTCTAATGCCAAAGACACCTAATAAGGTGGAATCTCCAAATAAAGAGAAGGATTTGACTCAAAAGGTTACACAAGGGGAGTAGCCAAAGCTTCCTACAATATCAAAGCTTGATATTGTTTTTACAAAAGCTTCTACTAGGGTTGTCATTCCTTTCAACATAGTAGAACATATGAAAATGGCCAACCATAGTGTTTACATGTGGGATGCCCTTTCTATCCCATCTTAGAGGGACCTACTTCAAGAGGCCCTCAAGGAGATAAATGTTGCACAAGATCCAAGCAAAGGTGGTAGATCTACCACTCCTACAAGCTTGGTGTAGCCTTTGTAAGCAGAAAATCAATAAGCCCCCCTTTTTATCTATCATTAATCATGGGAGATAAACTTGTTCATAATTATATGATAGATAGTGTGGCCAGTAGTTCAGTTATGCCTAAGGGAGTAGTTGACCACCTAGGTATCAAGTATGACCCTATAAAAAGAGGGGTTGTGCAACTTGATGGTATATTAGTCTAGACTATGGGGTCATTGAGGATTTAAATCTAACCATTTAGGACAAGATATGGCACCAAAGTGACCATTAAGGCTAAGTCTATTGCCAAGGATCATATTGAGCCCTATACCCCAAGTCCTATCAACATGAATTATACTCTCCATGAGGAGAAAGAATAAATTTTAGTAAGAGCCTACGAATCAGTTAGAGGAGGTTCCTGGTTGGCTACTTGATGAGTGGGAAAATGCATTTCAGTTTGATCCCACTAATGAGATCAAAGATACAGGCCTAGGTACATATTGTATGCATGAAGAGGATGCCCCTATTCCTAATCTATCCAAATAAAGAAATGACATGAATGGATTGTGGGATAGGTTCTTTGATGGCTCAAGGAACAAGAATGGTGCATGGGCCAATGTACTTCTTATTTCTCCAAGAGGGAAGAAATATTACTTTTCTTTTAGACTTCATTTTTGCTGCACTAACAATGTAGCTGAGTATGAAGCTCTAATTTTGGGTCTCCATATAGCACAAATAAGAAGGACCAAATCCTTAAAGGTGTATGGAGATGGTTAGGTGGTTGTAAATCATATCAAACCCCAAATAATCATAAAGAACAACCTTCTCAAGTCCTAGAAGAATAGAGCATGTGATCTAATTGAAGGATTTGAAGCCTTCAATATTTCTAGTATCCCTAAAAATTAAAACAAGCAATCCAGATAGGTTAGCAACAATGGACCATGCTCAGCATGACATTCAATCTCATGTTGCAGTGGAGAAAGATCATCAAGATAGACTTGTGGTGAGACCTGTTGTGCCTGATAACCATGTAAATTGATAGGTCTTTGATTCTGATTAGTAGGTTGTGAGCTTCCTACAAGATGAAGTAGAGTTCTCACACAAGAAACAAAGAATGTTGTAGGACTAGTATGGAGATCAAATTATGTAACTGATCTCAAACAAGTTGCCCAAGGGATTGATCACCTTGGAAGGGATCTTCAACTCTGATGATCAAATGAAAGGTAGAGCAATGAATCTGGCTATAAGGAAAGGAGACTAAAAATCAATATTCATGGTGGAAGGAATAGCTATTAATACCGAAAAGGTATATTCCCAAATAGATCAAAATATTTTTGTCAATCTTTGTCAAGAATACGGTGATGTTTTTTCTTTTACATATGAGGATCCAAAGGGGTTCGACCCTACCTTAGCTTAGCACACCATAGAGCTTGATCCTAATGCTAATCATGTTAGACAAAAGAAAAGACCTATAAACCCCAAAATTGAGCCTTTGATGAGAAAGGAGCTATCCAAGCTTATAGAATCTCGTATTTATTTTCCAATCAAGAAATCTTCTTGGGTAGCTAATCTTGTTCAAATTAGGAAGAAAAATGGGGAAATCAAATTGTGTGTATACTTTAGGGATCTCAATAGAGCCTCCCTCAAGGACCATTATCCCCTCCCTTCTATGGAACAAATTTTTGCCAAAGTTAGTGGCTCAGAAAGATTTTCATTCTTGGCTGGATACTCGGGTTATAATCAGATCGTACTCTAGGAATCAAACCAATTTAGGACTACATTTACTACTAAATGGGGAACTTATACCTATTATAAAATTCCTTTTGGACTATCAAATGCATGTGCCACTTTTCAAAGAGCCATGAATATGGCCTTTAAGGGAGTATTAGCAGAATTTGTACTTGTATATCGTGATGATATCACAGTATATTCCAAGAATCCAATAGACCATTTTTCCCACCTTGAGAAGGTATTTAAAAAGTGCAGAGATTATGGTGTGTCCTTGAACCCCAACAAGTGTGTATTTGCTACTAATCAGGACAAACTATTAGGACACAATGTATCCAAAGACGGTCTGTCCATAGATCCAAAGAGAGTGGAAGCCACTGTGTCTCCTGCACTCCCAAGTCACAAGAAAGGACTTCAATGCTTCCTTGGAAGGATTAAATTTATAAGAAGGTTTATCCCAAACCTGGCTGCTATGGTAAAGCCTCTCACAATCATGCTAAAGAAGGATTTACCCTTCAAATGGACCAAACAAAGAAAGGAGGGATTTGATTAGATCAAGTAGGCTATTCCTCAAGCTCCTACCTTGGTCAATCCAAATTATAAGAAAGATTTCATCATCTACACCTTGGGAGGAGAAGCAAGCATATTTGTTGTCCTAACATAGCTAAAACAAGAGGGGTTGATGTAGCCCATAGTTGTTTTCAGTGAAGGCCTAAAGGAATATGAGCTCAGGTATAGATATTTGGAGAAGTAGGTCATCATAGTTGTGAGATCACTAAAAAAATTTCACGCATATTCTCTCAAACAGCTGGATTCAACTCCTAGTTCTTCATGCCAATGTGAAGGATTTTCTTCTCAACAAGGACATAAGTGAGAAGAGAGCTGGATGGATCACTAAGGCCATGGAGTATGACCTTGATATAAATATTACTAGGTTATTAAGGGGAAGAGGCCTCTGTGAATAGTTCAATTCATCTTTTGGAAAAGATTCAGAGGTCTCCCTCTTGCTGCAAGAAGAAGAACAACTTGAAAATTAGGAAAATGTGCAAACTAATTGGTTTGAGAACATGATTGCCTTCCTAAGGGATGGCAACTATCCTCCTTAGTTTTATAGAACCAAGAGGAGACATCTTAGGTTGTTGTCCACCCCCTATTGTTTGGTGGATTGGATTTTATTCAAAAGGGACCTAAATGATGTCTTGCTAAGGTGCATCAAAGGTCATCAAACCAGTAGGTTTCTATAAGAGTTTCACAATGGATCCTCGAGTGGTCATTTATCAACAAAGACCATAGCCATGAATATAATTAGAGTAGGCTACTATTGACCTTATTTATTTGGTGATGCCTACAAGTGGATCAGGAAGTGCAAAGAGTGTGCACTTTTTGCAAGAAAAAAGAGATTAGCAACTTTGCCCCTTCATCCTATCTCTGCTAATCATCCCTTTTCACAATGGGGGCTTGATTTTATTGGCCCTATCAATCCAATTTCAAGTACAAGCCATAAGTGGATTTTGGTCACCACAAACTATTTCAAAAGGTTGACAAAGGTGGTTGATTTGAAGGATGCAACTGAGAATTCAGTGGTTCAATTCCTTGAGGGGATTACAACTAGATTTAGAGCTCCTTCCATAATCATATCAGATAATATTGTCTTTTGTGGGATCTTAGATTAGTTTATGGGTATTCCAACATTATGTATTCCCGAAGATGTATTCAATTATTATCCCCAAGGTAATGGCTTAGCTAACTCATCCAACAAGAATCTCATTAGGATCATCAAGAGGACTCTGGAGGACAATCACAAGTTATGGCACCTAAAGTTGGGATCAGCCCTGTGGGCTAATAGAATCACTCCAAAGAGAGCTCTAGGTAACTCTCCTTTCATGCTAGTGTATGGATGGGAAGCAAGGCTTCCCTTATCCCTTGAGTTACCATCTCTTGATTTGGCACATCAGTTGGAGCTCCTGGAAAATGATGCCATGTCGGTAAGATATGCAGAGCTAACTAAGCTTGAAGAAGTCAAACATAAGGCTATGCAAGCCCTAAATGTCCATCAGGACAAGTTAAAGGGTATTTTGACAAGAAAGCCACTAATAGGAACTTCAAGGTTGGGGATTTTGTCCTAAAATTAGACGTTGACAAAGAGAAAGTAGGGAGCCACTCAAAATTTGATGCAACATGGAGTGGTCCCTATGTGATTATAGGCTAAAAGGAGGCTAATGCTTTTAATATAGCCTCCTCTCCATTGCATTGAATGGTTTTCATCTTAAGGCATGTCTTAAAGGAGACTTATAGAGATCTTGTAAATATTATAAATATGTTTTCCAACTTTTCATGATGTGCCTGTGCATAGGCCCTCTCTTACAGAATGGCCAATTTTTTATTTTTGTAGGTTTAAGGGAGGGTTTCCTTTTTGTTTTCCTCTTGTGACTCTATGCCCAATGAATACCTTAAGAAATTTGGTCTTTCCCTAAGCAGGCTTAGGGCCCCCTTTGAGTCGCCAAAATGTTGACCTAAATTCCTATCAACTCTAGCCTGAAAATATCTTATCTAAGATATCCTTCAATGGCTAAAAAACACTACAAAACTCTATTAAAGTCCCTCCTAAAAATCCCTAAAACCCTAAACCCTAAGGATTTAAGTCTTTTTAAGTCCTCTTGGTCTCTAAAATTCTATTTTGAAGTTGACCAGGTCGATTGGTCAAATCACTTAAACGTCCACCAACTAGAGGGTCTTTAGTCGTGTGGGGCTAGTTTTCTTTTTTCCCTTTACTGTTAAGAACTACCTCCATGGATTTTGTCATTTCATGGAGTAGGAGACTTATTATTTTATCCTCTGGGCGAAACAATGAAGGCTTAGTGGTAACAACAAATAGTATTATCGTCATTTCACAACAGTCTCCTCTCGAGGTGGGACCTAGCCTGCAAAATGGCAAAAAGGCCAAGTCTATCCAAAATATGGCTGAGGTGGGACCTCCACACTACATTAGCACGCGCCCACTATGAGAGATAAAGATGCCTTTTTTCATGGTCGCAACGATCAAGTTTGATCGTCGCTTGACCCCATGATTTGGTGAATATGTTAAGCATAACGGTGATATAGCATAAAGGTTTTGCTATTTCACCACGAGGGCAGCCCTTGGTGGGGCCCCCTCAATGCAATAGTGATAAGAGAGCTCCACTAAGCCTAGTTACATAAGGATTTTTCCATTTCCCAAAGACATAGGATGTTGAATTTTCAACCCCTACGAAGCAATGAAAAAGGAAAGTGAACAACGCCTGATACGTGGTGCTTTGTTAACCATCAAATTTGTATAAAGGACTAAATCAACAGTGATGTTTTAATCTTTTTTTGGGCCTTTGTGGAGGATTTCATGGAGAGATCTCATGCATCCATCTTCACATGAATCTCTCAAATCAGTGGTCAAATTTCAAACTTGTAGGGGCCATTAAAATTTTAAATTCTCTGTTTGGGGTGGTTGTTGACCTGATGGGACCGAGGTCCTTTTTTGACTTGGTCGGTGTCCTAAATCCGATTAGATTTCGATCCAACTATCGGCTTTCATCACCATTACTCCAGAGGTGATCTTGTGGCTCATTTTTAGATGCAACCCATGCCATTTTGAACATTTTTTGCTCTACCATGCCACCATTATACACCTATACACAAATATGTCTTCTCTTGTAGACCTTTTTGCCTCTTGCAAAGATGATGATCATTTTTAATGGGTTATTGCACACCATTAGATCCTTTTTTTCGATCTAATCCTTCTCCTTGAGATTTTTTATAACCTAACCCTAGGTGGGTTACGGTTTTCTTTCCTTAGTTCAATTTTGAGTTATTCCTCAACTATAAAGGAATTTTTTTCTAGTTTTCTCAAGATCTTCTTTCTTTTTCTATCTCAATATACTTGTTTTCTATGATTTGTAAAATTGCCTTGCCTCACATTAATAGAATTTCTTGTCTTACCTTGTTTCAATTTGAATAAATGTTATATTTTCTTTTACCTCTTTGTTTGAATGCATCTCTTTCTTGTTTTCTTAAGCATTTAAGTGGTAGTTTTGACCCCTCTTTGGATGGCACTTAAGAACTATCTCTATTCCTCTTGCCATTTTTTTAGAATTCCATCCTTCACTCATCTTTTGAAAGCTGATTTAGGTAGAAACTAGTGTATCATTTGGTGGTTCTTAATGATATTTAGTGTAGTTACAGGCAGGAAAGAATAGAGTTTCAATCTGGGTGTGAACATCTTTTGCTTTCATGCATTCCTCCTTCTCCCTTTTCCCCTCTCAAAATCATTAGATTAGGTCCTATTTGCACTCAGTTTGATAAGGAAGATGTCCTTCTCCAGAGACACAACCTCACTTTTGCAAGTCCCACACTTGGGAGGTTGTTTCCATGTTTCACAAGGTTGATGATCAAGGTTGGTCATCAGGGCTTCAAATTTTTGTGACAACACTCACATCTCTAGCCAACTTTCTACCCAATATTGAATCCTTGCCAATGTTTGCCAACTTTCTAACACCTTCTTTTAAAGTGTTAGACAAAGGGTCATCCTTAAAAGGTGTACATGGAGAGACAAACCTCTTCTTTACCTCTTGGGGATCAGCCAAGGACATGGGAACTTCATCACATGAAGGAGTGATCTGCAAAGGAGAGGTCAAGGGGGGACTCACCAAAGAGGGAAGCCCCCTGACAAAGTTCAAAATCACAAAAGGAATGATATCCAAAATAGAATGTGGAGAGTCAGAGTTCTTAGACTCACCAATAACCAAAGAAGTAGAATCCACTTGTGTATTCTAAAGATAGAGCATAACCTCCAGGGAGACTTCAAGAGGAGAGTCTAGGACCCAAAGAAAAGGATCCCTATCCTTATTGACATCCAAAGGAAGTGAAGTATCCTCACTCATGGATTTATTAGAAATCACATTATTGTTATCCATCCTCTTCGAGGATTAGCTTAAATAAAAACTAGAACCAAACACCTCAATACCTAGGTTGGGATTCTATGAAATTTTACCTTTTTCCTTAAACAAAACACATTTGTGACCACTCTTTCGGAAATGAATACTGAGATGCCCTGTTCAAGAACAAATCTGACAATAAGGGGTCAAGTTTTCATACTCAATCTGTTGGATCTAGGAACCTATATGTGACTTTAGTTCAATCAAAATAGGTAAAGAGGAACTAGGAACAACACTAATACATAGAACAAAAAACACCAACTTGGCTCTATTATTAGCTACTAAATCCAATGAGATATACTACCCAGAAGAGTTAGCCATACTAGAAATAGTTTTTGCATCTTAGAATTCAAGTCGAAGGTCTGGGAGATGGACCCAAATAGGTATAGCCCCTTCAATATGCTTAGGTTCAAACCTCAATTGCCACTTACAGAAGAGGAGTTGTTGCTTGCCAAAGAACCAAGAACCTATAGAGAAGATATGAATAAAGTATTAATGGAGAAGGAGAAACATATCATAACTTTTGGGAGAGTAAAAATAGGGAGACTAGCCTTCAATGGCCACTTAGTCGTAGTCCATTTTCAAACTGTAGAAATATATGGTCTTCTACCCAAGAACTTACCTACAAGAGAGCTTTCCATTTTAACTAGCGAGTAGTCTATTGAACAGTCTTTGATATTTAGGTATGTGCCCTTGTTAGTGCACTCCACAATGACCCCATCCATAAGAATTAATCCTCCATTATTAAAAAGCTCTTTCTAGCTACTTTAGGGATTGTTTCCCTCTATTTCCTTTGAGGAAGGAATAGACCCACTTTTTCCCATATCCTCATTGATATTATGCATAGGAAGAACACCTATGAAGGCCCCACTCCCACTAGAAGGTTCTTTCTTACCAAGGATTTCAAGGAAAAGGAGAAGATAGTTCACACGATAAGTTGTGTCCTGAGATGATCGAATGAAGGATCTCATATCCTCAAAACCCGCATCCTTCCCCTGCTCCTCCATGCTTGCATCTCCTCAAACATATCCAGAAAACTCCTACTCTCCACTTGGAGAAATCATTCAATTTTGTTTTTAGAATTTTTAGAATTCATATATAAGTAAGCAATTAATTGTAGGATGAAAAAGTTAAAAGAGGAAAAATAAACAAATAAATGAAAATGAATTATCCAAAGCTAATAAAACACAAAACCTATGAGCACCCTATTATGAATGTGGGCTCATAGTAGGTATCTAATTATAAATAGACCATAATTATTTAAATGTTTACAAATAGAAAAAAATTTAATAATTAAACATCTTAATCTTGTAATTTTTCAAAATCTTAGATAAAAATATCAAATGTCTCCTTATAACTAAAGATTCAAGACCTCATCATCACATAAGAATATTTCATTTAATGATTCCAATAGCCTAATTATAGGTAGATTACGAAGGCCTCTTCAATAAAAACATATGAAAACAAAAATAGAGAGAGGTTGTTGCTAAAGGAACATCTGCAGAGGGAAATGGGCAACTAAACAAATCATCTAGATGCAGATAATACAGAAGCTATAGGAGCATAGGACAACTTAATTAAGAGGAAAAACTCTTGATAAGAATGAACTGTTGACCTTGGTAACGTGCATGGAACATCATTAAAAGTTTATTAAACCCTCCAACGCCTTCACGACAAGGGACATCGTTGGTCTCCTCGTAAAACTATCATGTACACACCACATTCCCACTTTTATCAATTTTATTGCTTCCTCTTTTATGCCCATTTCCTCATTTTCAAGCCCCAGATAGACCAAATCCGTTAACCTTTCTTCCTCTGCCTTAAATTGTAACAGTTAAAACAAGTCGTTCTCTGAAAGTCGTCTGTTTTTTTTCTGCTAACAATTTCTATCACCATAACACAAAAGATAAATATATCTGCCTTCTCTATGATATGCATGTTCTACGATTCAATTATCATATACCCCGATGTCCCTCTCATAATGGTTATCACTTATTTTTTTCTCGGTTAATCAACTTTGTCAAGCCAAAATAAGACACTTTTACATTGAAATTTCGGTCCAGGAGAATGTTCTGAGGTTTTATGTTGAATGTATTATCTGATCTGGACAATCTTCATGTAAATATGTTAATCCTCTTGCAATATTCAAAACTGGTTTGTATCTAGTCTTCAAGTCCAGCAATTATTGGTGCTTATTGTTGGGAAATATCCGTTTAAATCCAGAGACCCATTTGGTAGATGCTCATATACACGCATTCATTGGTCCTAGAATTTTTCCTAGAATTTCCACTTCTACCCAAAATTCACTTTTCCCTTGTCCTACTCCATCAAGGCACTTCACTGCTATCTTTGAGCAGTCAGCGAAAACACCTTCCTAAACTGAACCGAATCCTCCGCTTACTAGCTTAACACTAAAACTATTTGTAGCATTCATTAATTCTTGGAATGTGTAACATAGAGGTAAGCCTACTGGCCAATCTACATGATAATCCTCATATTCATCTTTGTCCTTTTCCTTTCTGTTGTCTACTATTTTGAGACTTATTTATGCATGTCCACAATAAGATTAAGAAAGCTATTGCTCCACCCATAGAAGCACAAATGATAACGAGAGAGAGAGAAGCAACCTACTGAGAGAGATAGACTTCCTCTTTTTCATTAAACCTTGGCAAGAGTGAAACTTGAAATATCTAGAAAGTGCTATTTACCATAGAACCATAAAAACTATTGTGTTAGGAATCTGTGGTATATAGTAGGAGTGGGCATAGTTGTTGATGTGCAATATATGTAGAACTATGTAATTAAGAACTTCTATCTAGCTATTTGTTTATGCATCAACTATTATGAACACATCTAATTAGGCACCCAATATGTCCCACAAGGATTACTAAAATGCATTGATGAATCTTGGGTCCAAACATGATGGATTTAGATTGTCCAAAATATATTTGAACATCATTGAAGAAGAGACACATAATCTCCTACAATTCAATGGTTTTATTGCACGAAAGTAAGATGTTATTTTGAAAATCTATTCATTACAAAAAATATATTTTCATTCTAAATCTTTGTCATAGATAGTTTATGAATGAAATTCATTTATACAAATTCATAGGACCTTTCTAGAAATACTTAAGTTTTTAGCACGATCCATTATCATATATGTTATTAGAACTATTTAAGTTATTAATAAAAATATGTTAACCTTACAAAATAAAAGATAAAAGAACTCATCCTAATTATTATATTTCGAAATTGAAAGATATTGTACTAAAACATATTTTAGAGAAATATCAATGGTGAAATTTTTGTTCCAATTATTTGTATACTATTTTTATTGATTAATTGGGGATTCGAACTCACATCTATATTAGAAATGACATGGCTCCCCACCTCTCCTTCCAATGGGCCATTTTTTTGAGATGGGTATAAAGACCATTTTGTAGTACTACTTCTTACAATAGTTTATTTTTTGCATTATATGATCAGCAAATACTACATTTTAAGTTTTGTTAAATAAACATGAAAATAACTTATTATAAAAAAAAATGAAAAAAAAATGAGTTACATAAAAAAATCTCTAAAAATGGATGTGAAAAAATTTAGAGGTATATTTGAGTTGTTGTGCTACTAGAATAAATCTAATTAATTTTCTATGCTACATATCCTTAAAACTATCTATCAAGAAGACAAATTCTAACTATAGTAAGTGAAAATTTATTTATCCTCAACCATTTCTAATACTTACATTGACAAAAAGTTGAACAACCATAACATAATTTGATAATTGATTTAATTATATTTTACAAGAATTATATTTAAAAATAATACAAATTACTATCATACCACAAATTCATTTACAAATATTCATATATTTTATATTATCTTTCTTATCATTACAACTTAATGCAAATAAATTATTTTCTAACAAATATTAACAACTACCACAGAATATGAACATGCCTATATAAATTTTGGTCAGCCTTAAACCACACACACTAAGCAACATATTAAGTGTAGAGAATATTAATCAACTTTGAGTGTCTAACACTTTTAAGTCTACAAGTGTATTCTTAGTGTGACCACATACATTAAGTAACATATTAAGCCTAGAAAATGTAAGTCAATTTTGAATGTTTAACACTTTTAGACCTAAATGTATAAGCTCAGTGTGTAATTTAAACTGTTCCCTAAATTTTAAATTAAATTTTGAATCAAATTACTAACGTAAGATATATATTGTCAATGAAAAATCATGCCATAATAGTAGATGTGAATCCCTCTGTCATCCATCTCTGACCGTTCTTATGTGAACAACGTTAACGATATTTTGTATTTCCTTTTCTGCTTATAATTTAATATTTAAAAATAGAAAACTCATTCGAGAATGGCATATGTGAACATCAAGATTTTTTTTAACATTCGAATTCTAATTCAACGATGGTGGATGGAAAAGTTAAAAGAGGAAAAATAAATAAATAAATGAAGAGAAATTATTCGGAGTCCATAAAATACAGAAATCATAGCATACTGTTATGAACATGGGCTGATAGGAGCTGTCTGATTAAAGGAGAAGATTCAGCAGTTGAATATTCTAATTTCACAATTTTGAAATTCATGTGTAAATTTCAATACTTCCTTTTTTTTAACAGCAGTGACTGATCTCTGTGTAAATTTCAATACTTCCTTTTTCTAACAGCAGTGACTGATCTGTTTATAACTACAATTTGAAGAACACATCATCAAATAAGACTGTTGACTTCTAAAGCCTATTCAGTATTCAAACATAGTGGAAGAAAAATAGAGATAGTCGGAGGTGGTTGGTCAGGAAAACCTGTATAGCAAAATAAACAAATCGTCTAGGTCCAGATAACACAGAAGCTGTAGGAGCATGGGAAAGCTCAGATGAGAAGACAAACTACTGGTTGGAAGCACCTGTTGACTCTGTTAACGAGGATGGAACGTCATCAAACTTGTCTATTAAACCCTCCAGTGCCTTCACCACTGTGGACATAGCTGGTCGCCTCGTGAAATTGTCCTGTACACACCACATTCCCACTTTTAACAATTTAATTGACTTCTCTTTTACTCCCGCTTCCTCATTTTCAAGTCCCGGATACACCAAATCTATTAGCTTCCCCTCCCTTGCCTTAACTTGTAACAGTGAAAGCAGGCCGTCCTGTGAAAGCTCTCTGCTTCGTTTTCTGCTGACAATTTCTATCACCATAACACCAAAGTTAGATATATCTGACTTCTCTGTGGTATGCAGGTTCAACAACTCAGGTGCCATATACCCTGGTGTCCCTCTCAAAATGGTTATCACTTCGCTTTGATCTCTGTTAACCAACTTTGCCAAACCAAAATCTGAGACCTTGCCATTGAAATTCTGATACAGGAGAATGTTCTGATTCTGAGGCTTGATGTCGAAATGTATTATCTTTTCTCGACAATCTTCACGTAAATATGTTAATCCTCTTGCAATATTCAGAACTATTCTGTATCTAGTCTTCAAGTCCAGCAAATGTACATGCATATTGTTGGAAAATATCCATTTATCCAGAGACCCATTTGGTAGATGCTCGTATACAAGCATTCGATAGGCCGTTTCTGCGCAAAATCCCTTCAGTCTTACCAAAATAAGATGATCAATTTTTCCTAGAGTTTCCACTTCTGCCCGGAATTCCCTTTTCCCTTGTCCCGCTCCATCAAGGCGCTTCACTGCTATCTTTGAGCTCTCAGCCAAAACACCTTCATAAACTGAAACGAATACTCCGCTTCCCAGCTTAACACTAAAATTATTTGTAGCATTCTTTAATTCTTGGAATGTGTAACGCAGAGGTAAGCCAGCTGGCCAATCTACGTGATCATCCTCATCTTCATCTTCATCGTTTTCTTTCAGCTGTCTGCTATTTTGAGACTTATTTATCATGCCCACAATAAGATTAATAGAGCTATTGCTCTGCATACAAGTGCTAATGATGATGATAATTAAGTGTAGATGTATAAATCTGACCATTTTCTTAAGTGAATATTTAATATTCATTTTAACTTCATTCCTCTTATTGATTAAATTCTACTTAATTAATCTCTTCACATTCATCTATTTAATTAAATGAATTACTCAATTTATTTAATTAAGTTCACCTAAACCTTTTCTAGTCTTTAATTAAATAAATTACTTTATTTAATTAATTCCCTTCTCCCTTTTTAATTAAATTTACATTTGATTAAATTGATCCTTGCAAATAAATAAATTTAATTTATTTATTTAAATCCCCCACTTGCATTTATGCAAGTTGCATCTATTTAATTGAAATAAAGTAATTTTATTTTAATTAAAACCTTTTTTCTTCCACTTGCATTTTCCTACATCTCCCACTTGCCTCTTTAACCCTTTCTAGATTCTTCTAATCACTTCCAATTTAACCTAAATCATCTCCTAATTATTGTCACATTCCTAAGCAAAGAGAAGTCACTTCTCAAAGTCTCCAAAGTCTTTGAAAACCATCAAAGGCTTTATGTCCTCAACAAGTTAACCTCCAAAGTCTTCCAAACCATTTAAGGCTCTTACATAACAATTAATGGTTAACTCAACTTTCTTGTATGATTAGAGACTTTCTCTCTAACTCAACCCTCATCTAACCTAAGGGTCTCATCAAGCATTCATGGTTTTAACCTTGGTTATTTCTTTAACCCTTGCTTGAATTTAAAAGTGGAGTTTGGAGAATTGTAGGAGGTAATGGTGAATTGATTGCTATCGAGAAGCAAACCATAGGTAACGTATTCCATTTGAATAGCAATATTAATAATTATCTGGTTGCAAGAATGAAAGATAATTGGTTGTGGAATAAAACATGTTGTCATGTTAATTTTGATAATTTGGTTAAGATAAGCAAGTCAAGTGTTGTAAGAGGATTACCCCAACTTGTCAAACCGAATAGTGTGATATGCAAAGATTAAGATGACCTCTATTTCTTTCAAGAGAAAGAATTGTATTTCTAAGAATGTTTTAGATTTGGTACATATTGATCTCTGTGGCCCTATGAGAATAAAGAATTATTACAGTGATAGGTATTTCATGATCTTCACTGATGATTATTCTAAAATGATGTGGGTGACCTTTTTGAGAGAGAAATCATAAGAATTTAATAAATTTAAATCATTTAAAGCTCTGGTTGAGAAGGAAACTAGTAAGAACTTGAAGTGTTTAAGATCGGATCGAGGAGGTGAATTCACTTCTGATGAATTTGTTAAGTATTGTGATGAATAGGGTATAAAGAGATAGATGTCTACTCCAAGGACACGACAACAGAATGTCATAGCAGAAAGAATAAACAAAACAATAGTCGAAGCTGCAAGTACCATGTTATTGTAGGGTAATGTATCCAAAATGTTTTGAAGAGAAGCAATCAATACTATTGTATACACTCTAAACCGGGTATTGGTAAAGAGAGTTAACAATAAGACACCCTATGAGCTATGGTATGGAAAAAATCCTTGTGTTAGTTATTTTACAATTATTGGAAGTCAATGTTTTATATAACTACATTGAGAAATTTGATGCAAAATCTGATGAGGGAATTTTTTTTGGTTACTCTTCTAAGAGTAAGGCATATAAATGTTTCAATAAGAGAACTAAGAAAATTGTTGAAAGTGTTAATGTAAAAGTTGATGATCTATCTAATAAGTCTAAAGATACAAGTAGATCAGAACCTAAAACAAATGATAATGAGGAAAAGTTTGTGATAATTGAACTGGAAGCAAATAATAATGAAGAACCAACAAATGCAGAATTGGATGCTCAACCAGTAAGCGATGACAGTGAGGAAGAAGATGAAGAGCCTAATGAAGAAGATGCAAAACTGGCACAAGCAATACCTAGATATGTCAGACTGAACCATTCACAAGAGCAGATAATTAGTGATAAGAATGCGAGTGTGCAAACCAAGAGAAAGATCTGAAAGAACTCATGTTTGATATCTACAATAGAACCCAAGACAATTAAGGAAGACCTAAAGGATGATGATTGGGTGAATACAATGAATGAAGAATTAGATCAAATTGAGAAGAAACAAACATGGTCACTTGTTCCTAGATTGGAGGGTAAGAATGTAATTGGAACAAAATGGGTCTTTAGGAATAAATTGGTTGAAGAAGCAAGTTTTAGACACAATGGATCACTAAGAGGGGGGTGAATCATTGATTTAAACACTTTCCTACCCAAGGGATATACTGATAGCATATAAAATAAATGATGGGTAGACCTGTTACTCAAACAATACCAACTAAGTGTGAAGGGAGCATAGTAACTAGATCAATAATACACACACATAAAAATTTGCATCACATAACACTAGATATATGTGGAAAACCCAATGTGGGAAAAACCTTAATGAGAATAGTTGTTGGAGATCTTCTTCTCCAATCTAGCCTCACAATGAAAATGATCTGATTATAAGTTTAGGGAACTAACCTAGGGAGAACCAACCCCTGATTTATGAGCACCAACTCCAAGGAGGTACAACCCCTGCACTAAGTACCAGCTTAGTCATCAAACTGATAGATTTCAAATATAGTAATAAATCCTTGTTACAAATAAAGTTTTGTAACTCTGATGTACTTTGTTCTACTACTTTCACCTTTAGCAGTCACTTTCACAATCTCTTCTGCTACTCTCCCTCTCTGCTGGATCTCACACTCTACTTAATCTTTTCTACCTCTGCAGGATCACACTTAACTTCTGAAACATATCCATCGGTTTTAACTCTGTAGGCATTCCTTCCCTCTGTATTCTCGACACACACTCTACCGGTATGAACACCATTACTGGTTTACCTCCTATGCTCTACTATTACCTACACACTCACTCACTCACAATTTTCTTTCCAACTATTTTGACTACACATGGATCACCCTTCTCCATACTCTCTCATCACAAATCAAAGTCTCAAGTTAGCATATTTAAACCTAAGCCTTCCAACCCAAAATCAATTCAAATGTAGGGCAGTTACGATTTCTTCTCAGTGACCAAATTTGTCTTCAATCCGGTCCAATTTTCCTTAGATCGATCACCTACATTGAGGAAATAAATCTGTATGCGTTTTTCATTTGGCCAATGCATGTATTCTAAAAGTAGAAAACCTAACCATGCTCTTCTGCTTTGATTTTTGTCAATCGCATTTAAGATCTAGTTGTTTCTTGTTTGAGGTCATCTTGTAATTTGATTTCATGCTTTGATCATGATGCCAACAACTCTTTGATCTTCTTATGTCGTTCATTCTTCATCAAGCCACAAAACTTCTGATCTTCAATCCACAAATCAAGGAGAACTTCATTAAATGCTTACCTATACCTGCAACTACCTTGCCTCGATGATGCAAACACACCGACATCTCCCTTCTTGTGATCTAGCATCCACATGATAGACACGTCAGCATACGACCCACTCACCAACATAGGGTTGGTGCATACTTCTTCATATTGTAAATCCTTCAACTGGTACATACCCTTACTAGTATGTACAACACACTGAACATTTTCTCTTACCAGAAACACAACACATCGACAACTCACATTATCCTTCGGTATACTGCTTCATTCTGATCTTGTTAACATTATGCCTCGTCATCACAAACTGGTTACCAACCTTCATACATACCAGTTTCATGCCTTGTCGGTATTTACTTTACATGCCAGCACACTTGTTCATAACACCTCTTATTAGTGATAACTCATGCTTAAACCATACCTATTGAAATAAATCTCGAATGCCAACAAACTCCTACTTAGTGGTTGACATCAATGGCAACTCAATGCCAACAATCTCCCCCTTTGGCATTGATGTGAACACACACTACTCTCTCTCTCCCCCTTTGACAAAAATGGAAAAGGGAGCCTTGGTCTGACACAACTCATGCCTACAACTGGTATGACACATTCTCCCCCTGTGTTTATGCTTCATGATTCAAGGGTCCTGAGATTATAGCAATTATTGACTCCCCCTAAACCATACATCTCTCTTACACATTAATTACTGCAAGATGGTGGGACAACTCACATCTTTTGTCTCAAGTACTCAAATGTGTTCAAAGGAAGTGGCTTTGTAAATATATTAGCACTCACTGGTTGGAACGTATTCTACTATTACCTCTTTGTCTAGTACTTTCTCCCTCAAGAAGTGATACTTGATTGCAATGTTTTTTGTTCTAGAGTGCATTACCAGATTTTTTGAGATGTTGATTGCACTTGAGTTGTCACAGCAGATTGGAATAGGATCCGATATTTCCACCTGTATGTCCTTCAATGTTTTCTTCATCCACAACACCTGTGAGCAACATGTAGTAGCAACTATATACTTGGCCTCACCAATGGATAATGAAACTGAATCTTTCTTCTTGATGTGCCATGACACTAGCCAGTCTCCTCAGTAGAATACACCTCCACTTGTGCTCTTCCGGTCATCAACATAGCCAACCCAATCTGCATCAATATATGCCTGCAAAGTGAAGTCTCCTTTCTTTGGATACCACAGGTCATAACTGATTATTCCTTGCATTTAAGTGAGACTATTTGGGGGCAGCTTGGAATCTTGCAACCATGAATACTTCTTGTACTATATCCAGTCTAGATGTTGTTAGATATAATAGACTACCAATCATAGACTTGTACAGTGTCTTCTCTACATCTAGTGACTCATCATTCTTTCTCAATTTACAATCAGTCACCATGGGAGTACTTACTGGTTTGTTGTCCTCCATTTGAAACTTGTTTAACATTTCCTTGGCATACTTAGTTTGGGAGATGAATATGCCTTTCTTCTGTTGTGAAATTTGCAAACTAAGAAAGTAAGACAGGTCACCTAGCATAGACATCTCAAATTTTGTCTTCATCTGATATACAAAATCCTTGCACATGATGTCCTTGTCTCCACCAAATATGATGTCATCCACATACACAACAACTATAATCATACTATTTCCATTGACCTTGATGTATAAGTTTTCAGAATTTCCTTTTTGGAATCCTTGCACCTTCAAGTGTTTGTCTAGCCAAGAATACCATGCTCTAGGGGATTGCTTCAAACCATACAAAGCTTTCTTCTACCGGCACACAAAAGTTTCATCATCGTGTAACTGAAACCCTTCTGGTTGCTCCATGTACATTTCTTCTTCCAAGTTTCCATTTTAGAATACAAATTTTACATCCATTTGATAGGCCTTATATCCCTTGTAAGATAAGAAAGCAGGAAACATTCTAATAGCCTCAAGCCTAGCAACTGGTGCAAATGTTTCTTCAAAATCCATTCCTTCTACTTGAAAATACCCTTTGCATACTAGTCTGGCCTTAAGCCTAACAATATTACCTTCCTCATTCATCTTTTTCCAGTAAACCCACTTGGTACCTATGACATTATTGTCTATTGGTCTAGGAACGAGTTCCCAAGTCTGATTTTTCTGAGTTTGTTTCAGCTCTTCATCCATAGCATCTACTCACTTCTCACTTTTTTTGCGTTCCATCTCTATCATGAGGCATAAATTAACCTTATCATTGTTCTGAGCTAGTCTCCTCCTTATTTGCATGCCTTCATATTTATTTCCTATGATTTGGTCTTCTGGATGATTCTTCTGCACATATCAATTTAATGTCTTGCTTGGTGCTTCTTCTACCGGTTCATTCTCATATTGTCTTTCATCTTCATCATCTGAGAATTCATTGTAAAGTGTCATTAATTGATTTCCCTTGAATGAATCCTCATCTACCTTGACATTCATGCTTTCAACTACTTTTCTTAGTCTCTTGTTATAGAATTTATAGGCCTTACTATGAGTAGAGTGGCCTAACAAGATACCTTCATCACTCCGGGACTCAAATCCACCTAAATCTTGTTCATCCCTTTTTATGAAGCACTTACTGCCAAACACCCTAAAGTGCTTTAATGATGGTTTCCTATCATACCATATCTCATAAGGTTTCATGTTACTATTTACTCTCAACTGCATCCGGTTCAATGGGTATACTGCAGTATGAATTGCTTCCTTCCAATACCTATCTAGTAGGTTGGATTCATTCAACATAGTCTTAGCCATCTCCTTTACTGTCCAGTTCTTCCTCTCTGCAACACCATTTTGTTGTGGTGTCCTTGATGTTGAGTATTGCCTCTAGATTCCATGCCTCTCACAATAATCCACAAATTTATTTGAAGTGTATTCTCCACCCCAGTCATATCTCAAACACTTTAACCGGTAACCATAATCATTTTCTACCATCTTCCTGAAAAATATTGAATCTCTCAAATGCTTGTGACTTGTCATGCAGGAAGGTTACCCAAGTCATTCTTAAGTAATCATCTATGAATAACATGAAATATCTCTCACTGGCCAATCCTGTTGTTTGTGTTTGCCCACACAAGTCTGTATGTACTAACTCCAAAGGTCTTGAGGTGTTATATTCCTTTATTTTAAAGTTGACCTTTGCTTTCTTGCCTCTAACACATTCATTATAGAATGTGCTTGCTGGTTTTATGATCAGAGGTATTTGTCTCACATACGGGTTCTTGCTTATCTTCAACAGATTATCAAATTTCACATGGGCCAACCTTCTGTGCCATAACCAACTTTCATCTACCTGTCCCATCATACATTGAGACTTAAAGCATTCCTTCAAATTGTATGCATTACCATATGTCCTATTTCCTTCTGCTACAACTTGACTGGTACTCTTCTTCCTTATCTGACAACTGATAGAGTCAAAAGTGAATTTGTATCCTTTGTCACATATTTGACTCACACTCAGCAAGTTATGTTTTAGTCCTTCTACATAATAAACATCACACGCCTTCAATTTGCCCTCTATGTTCAGAGTACCTTTTCCTTTTATCTTGATGGAGGAGTTGTCTCCAAATCTCACTAAGCCTCCATTCCAATCTTCAAGCTTGATAAATTTCTTCTTGTCTCCGGTCATATGATTTGAACATCCATTGTCCACTACCCATAAATTCCTTCTTTTTGAATGTAGGGAAGTCTACACAATTAGACTTGATTTGGATTTGTTCTTGTGTTTCTCAATCCAAACCAGTTTCTCTTCTTTCTTCTTCTCAGTTGAAACATTTTGTTCTAGTGTTTTTTCTGCCTTCTGATCTAATACTTCCTTCTTCTGCTTGTCAGTCCTTAGTTTACAATGCTTTTCTATGTGACCAAAGTTTTGACACTTATAGAATATCACATTAGCATAAAAAGGTGTATTTTGAACATTCTATTAGGACATCTACAAGTTTCTCCTACACTCATAACTCTTATGACCAAACTCATTGCAATTATAACATGTGACATTTGTACTTTCCAATGCAGCAAATGAGTTTCTACTCTCAAAACTAGGGGTTACATTCATCAACCTACATTCTACCACTCTATGACCAAACTTATTACATTGGTGATAATAACCATAGAATTCAGGTACATACTGGTTTTGTCTCCTACGAGCAACATGATTCTGTCTTACCGAATATTTGTTCCTCAACTGATGAACTCTTGTAAACCCTTGATCATCAATATTATTCATGCCTTTGTATCTAGAATATCAGTTTGTATGTTGACCCTTCTAGCCCACAACAACATTTTGGTTTACAAATTGATTCCTTGTAGCAACAACATATGTCCTCTTCCTCTCAGGCTTGTTGACAATACACACATGTTTGTCCTTTCTCTCTTCTGATGTTGTGAATTGTATTTCCTTACCGGCTGAGACCTTGCTCCTAGAATTTTTTCCTTCTTCAAACCCAAGTCCACCAGTATCCTTTGATTGCTTCTGATTGCTCAACATTTTTTCTAGGGCCTCTTTGCTACTTTCCTACTTTCTTCTCATCACCCATTCTTTTTTTCTCTTCTTTAATTCCTTCCGGAGCTTAACAATTTCTTCTTTCAAATTTTGATGCTCATTCTCCTTTTCACTCAAACTGGTACTAGTAGCTTCACAGATCCTCTTGGCCTCTTCCAATTGAAGTTTTAGATCTACAATTGTTTTCTTGGATTCATCAAGAGATCGCTCCAACATCTCTTGTTCTTCATATATCTTCTCATTTTCTTCAACTCTTCCAGGCACTGATAAGCTCTGCTTCAAGATCCACTACAACTTCTCCTTCTCCTTCTTCATCTGCTTCCTAAACTAGGACACCTTGGGCCATAGAGAGGTTTTCTTTGACTTCTTCTTCACTATAGCAATCTTCTGAGACACTCTCCTCATCTGTGACATCATCTTCATGAGTGTAGAGGTTACTTTGCTTCAGGTTGCCTCTTCTTACTTGCCGGTAGACATTCTTCTTTTTATCTTTACTGGATGATCTACTAACATTTTGTTGATCATTCACATGCTTATCATTATAGGGACATTTGGCAGCAAAATGTCCTATCTTTCCATAATTGAAACATTTAAAGGGATGCTTGCCTCTGTATTTGTCGGAACCCCTCTTGAGTCTTCTGACAAAGTTAGCTATGATATCATCAGAATCTTCACTAGTTCAATGTTGAGAAGAATCTTCTTTTCCTTTCCTTGATGTGTTGAATGCAACTTCTTTCTTCATAGTCTCAGTATTGGTAGTCATCATTTCATAAGCAGTTAGGGAACCATATAGCTCGTACATTGTAAAGGTTTTCAGATCTTTCACTTCTTCCATTGCTAAAACCTTTGTATCATACTTAGATGTGACAGATCTAAGCAATTTCTTCACTACCACCTCATCTTTCACTTCTTCTCCAAGCCCTCTAATGGTGTTTGGTGTTTCATCAATTCTTCGGAGATAGTCAGCAATCTTCTCTCCATCTCTCATCTTCAAACCCTCAAATTGTGCTCTCAATGTCTATAACTTGGTTTCCTTGACTTTAGCATCACCTTCAAATATTTTATGCAACTTATCCCAATTTTATTTAGTAGATGAAAAATGCATAACTATAAAAAACTCATTATCAGACAACCCACTAAGAATGGCATTTTTCACTTTAGCATTGTTCTCATATTCTTTCTTAGCATCTTGATTAGTAGGGGGAACATTTGGGACTATATACCCATTTTTAACCGACATCCAAACATCACAAATTAGAGAGGACAAATAGGTTTCCATTCTTCTACTCCAAAAGGCATAGTTGACACCATCAAACATAGGATATTTTAAGGAAGCATATTCATTTCTTTCTATTGTGTACACTTGACAGGATCTTCCCAAGCTAGAGAACCCTTTGACAAAATAGGGCACCTAGGTTCTGATACCAATTGTTGGACACAATGGATCACTAAGAGGGGGGTGAATCAGTGATTTAAACACTTTCCTTCCCAAGGGATATACCAGTAGCATATAAAACAAACAGTGGGTAGACCAGTTACTCAAACAATACAAACTAAGTGTGAAGGAAGAATAGTTTTTTGATCAACAATACACACACATAAAAAGTGCATCACATAACACAAGATATAAAAGGAAAACCTAATGTGGGAAAAACCTTGGTGAGAATAGCTACTGGATATCTTTTTCTCCAATTAAGTCTCACAATGAAAATAAACTGATTAAAATTTTAGGGCACCAACCCAAGGAGCACCAACTCAAAGGAGCTACAAACCCTGCACTAAGAACCATCTTAGTCATCAAACTGGTAGATTTCAAATACAATGATAAATCCTTGTTACAAATTAAGTTTTGTAACTCTTATGTACTCTATTCTACCACTTTCACCTTTACCGATCACTTTCACAATCTCTTATGCCTCTCTCCCTCTCTGCCAAATCTCACACTCTACTTAATCTTTTCTGCCTCTCCTGGATCACACTTAACTTCTGCAACATATCCACTAGTTCTAACTCTGTAGTTATTTCTTCCCTCTATATTCTTCACACACACTCTACTAGTATGAACACCTTTATTGGTTTTCCTCTTGTGCTCCAATATTACCTACACACTCAGTCACTTACAATTTTCTTTCCAACTATTTTGACTACACATGGATCACCCTTCTACACACTCTCTCATCACAAATCAAAGTCTCAAGTTGGCATATTTAAAGTTGAGCCTTCCCTCTAAAAATGAATTCAAACATAGGATGGTTAGGGTTTCTTCTCAACGACCAAATTTATCTTCAATCTAATCCAATCTTCTTTGGATCAATCACGTGCATTGAGGAAATAAATCTATACGTGTATTTCATTTTTCCAAGGCATGTATCCTAAAAATAGCAAACCTAACCCTTCTCTTCTACTTTGATTTTTGTCGATCACATTTAAGATCTAGTTGTTTCTTGTTCAAGGTCATCCTATAATCTGATTCCATGCTTCGGTCATGACACCAACAACTCTCTGATCTTCTTCTTTCATTCATTCTTCATCGAGCCACAAAATATCTGATCTTCAATCCACAAATCAAGGGGAACTTTATTAAATGCTTACCTTTCCCTGAAACTACCTTGCCTCAATGATGCAAACACACCGACATCTCCCTTCTTGCCACCTGGCATCCACATGACACACACGTTAGCATATGATCCACTCACCGACATAGGATTGTTTCATACTTGTTCATCCAACAAATCCTTCTACCGCTACATACCCTTATTGATATGTCTAACACAGTGAACATTTTCTCTTATTGGCAACACAACACATCAGCGAGTCACCTTATCCTCTGGTATACTGCTTCATTGTGATCTTGTTAACATTCTACCTCTTCATCACAAACTGGCATCCAACCTTCATACATACTGGTTTCATGCCTTCCCGATATTTACTTAACATACCACCACACTTCTTCATATCACCTCTTATTGGTGATAACTCATGCTTACACCATACCAGTTGACATCAATCTCTAATGCCAACAAACTCTTACTTACCGGTTGACATATGTGGCAACTCAATTTCAACAGGAAGAATTGTAAGAAACAATGCAAGGTTAGTCTGCAAAGGATATTCTCAAGAGGAAGGTGAGGATTATGGTGAAACATTTGCACCTATTGCTAGATTAGAAGGAGTAAGGATGTTGTTGGCGTTTCCTGCATATAAGGGATTCAAAGTTTACCAAATGGATGTCAAGTCAGCCTTTCTAAATGAGATTCTAGAAGAAGAAGTATACATTGAATAGCCAGATGGATTTTCCTTGACCGATGATAAGGACATGGTGTGTAAATTGCACAAAGCACTCTATGGTCTAAAGTAGGCACCGAGAGCATGGTATGAGAGATTACATGCACATTTGATCAAAATTAGACTCCAATGTACTAGTGAGGACAACAACATTTATTTTAAGACTGATGGAGACAAGATGTTGATAGAAGTATTTGTTGATGACATAATTTGTGGTGGAAATGATGATATGTGTATAGACTTTGCTGATATAATGAAAAAGAAATTTGAAATGTCTCTAATCGATGAAATTAAGTTCTTTATTGGCTTACGGGTCCAAGAACTAGATGTGGTATCTTTATTTGTCAAACCAAGTATATCAAAGAGGTGTTGAAGACTTTCGGCATGGAAGACTGTAAACCGATAGGAACACCGATGGTGACATGCTACAAGTTTTCAAAGGAAGATGATTCCCTTGCTCTTAGTGAAAAAGAGTACAAATCTATGATTGGAAAGCTACACTATGTTGTCCATAGCAGACCGAACATTGCTCATGTTGTTATATTAGTGGCTAGATTTCAAAAAGAGCCTAAAGAGAGTCACATGGTGGCTATGAAGATAATTTTTTAGTATCTCAAAGGCATAGTAGACTATGGTTTATGGTATCCCTATAAAGGAGATTTTACTTTGGATGTCTTTACTGATGCTGATTGGATAGGTAATGTGGATGATTGGAAAAGAACAACCGATGGAGCATTTCTACTTGGAGGAAGATTAGTGACATGGAGGAGTAAGAAATAGGCTTGTGTTTCTCAATCTATAGTTGAAGTAGAGTATGTAGCTACATCCATGAATTGCATGCAGGCAATATAGATCAGACATGTGCTAGAAGGATTCAACATAGATATGTGTGAAATGGTGACTATGTATTGTGATAATAAAAGTGCAATAAATATTTTTAAGAATCATGTACTTCATTCTAGAACCGAGCAAAGTGAATTGAAGTATCACTTCCTAAGGGAAAGAGTTCAAGAAAAGGAGGTGAAGATGTAATATGTGAAGAGTAAATATCACTTAGTTGATATCTTTATTAAGCCCTTACCGAAGGCTACCTTTGAGTTTCTTAGAAGTAAACTAGGGTTTAGACCCCTACACCAGAAGAACTAGAATGATGGAGATCCATCAATCCTATGGATTTCATGTTTATTCTTCACTAAGGATTGATGAAGGTGGAGGCTACTCCTTTGGGGGAGCAAGTTTGATATAAATTTATGACTTAATGCTCTGTTAAAATTTTTCTAATTTGAGTAGCACAGATGATGGAAGAGGCAACAACAAAATTAAAGACAAGTGATACATTTACATCTTTGACATTATTGTCAAAGGGGGAGAAGAAAAGAATATAAATATGATATGGTAGATATGGGAGAAAAAAAGAATATGGAAATTGAAGATCAGATTGAGAGAAGCACTGGTTAAGGGCGAGATGACAAAAGGAGGAGAACTGGCAAATGATGTGATATCGGCAAGCAAGTTGCAGATGATGATGTTACTCTGATTATATATTTGATTGGTGTTACCATAAATATCAAAGGGGGAGATTGTTGGCATTTGGCATAACTGATACAAATGAGGTGATGTAGTTGAAGTTAGATGATTGCACCAGTAAAGGATAGAAGTCTATTTGTGATGAAGAGATTAAGATTTTATGAATAGACGACATGATCAGTTATTTGTCTTGTTATTGATGGAAACTAATGTCAAATGATGTTCTTGATTTTGTTTTTTGTCATCTAAGTGATTTGATTTATTGGAAGACAGTGTTTATCAGCAGAGAACTAAAGTCTATGAAATAGGACTTTAACCAATAAAGATGAGTTGTTTTGATTAGATCAGTCGATCGGCAATGATTGGTGATTTGCTGTTTGGATGGTGAACTTGTATCATGGAAAGGTGTATTTGACTAGAACCAGAACTTGTGAAGATTACCGAAATGTGTGTTTCAAATTTCTGATGAAGTTTTGCTAAGCTTTTAGTAGGGTTTAAGACCGGTGAAGAAATCATCAAACCAGTAATGATTTTTGTTATAACGTTGATCAATGGTGAGTCTACATGAAGTTGGTAACATGGCACAACCCGTGTGAAAAATTTAATTATTGTATTGGCACAATTCAAGGAAGAATTTCTTGAAAATCAGTGAAATTCTTAGTAGAGTGATTTGAGGGTTTGACTTTGGTACAAATCGGATTTTTGTGATGGGTTACGATCAACCAACTATTGATATTGCATTGTAATTTATTCTAATAATCTGTATAATGATCTATGATGATCTCTTATAATTTAAATTATAAAATCATGATGTAATTAGGGTTTTGTAGCTGCCCTAGTTGAGGTGGCTAATTAAAATCACACAATTGATGTTTATGGTGCCAGTGGTCTTAGATATTGTGTTAAGCCATCCAAGTGAAGTATGAGATCTTCCTGAGAGTTGTAGAGTGTTGTGTATAATTGGATCTGATCAAGCAAGTAGATAAGTGCAAGTAAATATATTCTTTTTTTGTTGTTCCCTAACAGTTGTAGCAGGTTAAATCCCTTAATTGGGTAGGTCCTAACAAGCCTTAAACATTTAAGTCCCCTAATAGGGAAACTCTCAAAAGAGTGTTAAATCCTCTCACGAGGTTGATCCTAACAGATCATCAAGCTCCTAACTAGGCTGCAAGGAAAATACCCTATCTGGGTGACTCCTAATAGGGTCAGCTCCTAACCGGGCATATTGTAAGCTCCTAATAGGGCCAAGCTCCTAATAGAGTGTACTTTAGAAGAGTACAAATATTTTTGTGTGGCAACTCCCACCATGGTTTTTCTCTAATTGATTTTCCACGTCAAAAACTTATGGTGTTCATATGTGGAATGTTTTTCATGTGATGTTCTTGTTTATGTTTCATTTCATGCATTATTTCTGAGACACCAGTTATGATTTTTTATCATAAGTTTATCAGAGGTTATTGGTACTGATAAGGAGTTGGTTAAGAAAGTTTTTGATCTAATTGATAAGGTTAATGAGTTGGTAAATGATCAAGTTTATATGATTGCTTTGGTAGTGAAAGTATTGATAGATATGGTAAATGATTTGATTAATGTGTTAAGCAAATCTAATAAAGAGGTTATTAGATCTGATTAAAGAAGTTGAGAGATTTGTTAAATGGTTTCAGATTTGAGATAAGTTTGATTTTAAGTTAGTGTTTCAATTGGTCTTAATACTAATTCACCCCCCTCTCAGTATTAACCGAATCCTCATAGGATTAACAAAGTTTTCATTTTCTTTTTGATTTAGTGCCATTTTCTCTTCACTTCTAATTGTAATTTCCCTTTTAACTTATTCTTGCACGAAATCACAGCCGTTGAATTGAGTTGATCTTGTCCGTTCAATGTAATCTCAAGGTCTATAAATTCAGCACTTGTTTCCTCATTTTGACATCTGAGCAATTTACATTTATGCTATCATTCTAAATCTTCTAGTATTCTTGCCTATCACATTTTTTCCCTTGCTTCATATGAGTTGCATAATGGATTGAGCCAACATACTGGAGTTTAATTAGAGGAGAAAGAAAGAGCAATGAGGCCTTCATCAAAGGAGCTTTAATGGTTTGATTATTCAATTTTCTTCATTTCATTTATGCTTTTGATGACCTTGTTGTGAATGTGTTTGATTTTACATATTTATGTGTTTTTTCTTGCCACATTTTCTGGTGAACCCGATGTGAAACCGCTTATTGATATATATTTTTTGAATGGTTGCAGATCAGAGATCCATCTTCTTGAAGTTTTGCAAAATTTCTAACATACTTGGTGTTTGACTGATTTGATGTGTGGTTTTTATAACTAATAAACATGTGTTAAATATGCAAATAAAGATCTGTTTATTCTACTAAAATCCACTTTTTAATCTTCTCAAAACACATTTCATAATCTGCTATCAAAAAAACCCTAAGATCTATGTTTCAATTTGCTAAAAAAATATTACAATCTGCTGAAATGTTTATGATCTATTAAAAATCAGTTTATAATCTTCAAAAATCATTTTAAATTTGTTAAAAATCTGCCAAAAATATCTTAAATATGCCAAAAACATTTTAAGTTATGGCAAAAACATTTTCCGATCTGATAAAAAGCATGTCAAAAGCCTGTTAAGAACATTGCAAAATCTGCAGAATATATTAAAATCTGATTGAAAGGTGTTTCAAAACTATCAAACAAAAGAAAAACGTTTTGTATATTTGTCTACGGTAGCATTAAATTTTTAAGTCAACCCCATTCTTATTCATTTAAGACTACTACTCTCTTTTAGCTTACGTAGCATCTTATTTTGGTTTAGAAGATAAAGAGTCTTAGTTTTTTAGAATGTGGTCTTACTCTTTCTAAAAACAGATTTACTTTTTTAGTAGATTTTACTTTTTGATTTTTTTCTTAATAATTAGATTTTATTTTTAAATTATATTTAGAATTAAATTAGATTTGTTTTTGTTTTTTTTGTTTTTTTAGTTTAGTTTTAGGAAATTAATTTTTTTAATTAGTTTGAATTCTTGTTATTAGATTAAGTCAATTAGGCTTTTAATTTAGATTTAATTAATGTTGATTAGTTTATCTTAAAATTTTGGGTTTAATAGATTTGTTTTAATTAGATTAATTTTGTTTTTTAATTAGACTAGTTTGTTAGTTTGTATGTTAGCATTTTCTTGTGGTTGATTTTTTTATGTTATTTTGGTAACTAATTTGGGGCTTTTGATGTGTGCAGGTTTGGAGGTTGGCATTTTCGTGTATCGAAGACAAACATTGAAACTACTGACATATTTGTTGCAGGATGTGGTAAAGGGCACATATTCGAAACCATGTGTTTGCAATTTCTAGCTTAGTTGCACACTTCATTTTCTAAGGGATAATGAACACCATGTATGCCATGTTTGTTTTTCATTTGCTTGCGTGTTTTAACCTTTAGATTGTTGGCCTACCTCACGATTTGCCTGGTACCTCGACAGGCATTGGTGAGAGGGAATGACCCAAGTGGTAACGGACCTAAGGCCAAGCCTATTTCAAACCACTATAAATAAATGTGGATGCAACGAAAGTTGTAGACAACAAGTGCTATAATGGCGTAGCAATGATTAAATTCATCGGATCTACACCCACCTAAACGGATGCCCTTACTAGAACCTCTTATTTTTAGATCCCAAAATCCTTCTATCTGTTGGCTCAAGCATTGTGATACGTGCATGCTGAAGATACCTGTCATGTACTCTTCAATTAGAGATAGTAAATTCTTGGGAATTGATGACCCTTGAATTTTAAGCTTGGTATGCCTGAGAAGTGACTGCATTGTAAGGGGGAGCCCGTGCTACCAAGCATCTAGCTATCTGACTAAATGTTGTATTGAGCAAGAGGATTCAATAGATATTGTCTTGGCCAGCCATAGGATATGTTGTGAATGAGCATGATTGTTTTGAGTCCAATTCCAAACACTTTGTCTATTATTCTTGTCAAAAGTTGAGTCCTACATCATTTTTCAAACAAGTCCAAACATTTTCCAAACAAAGTAGAAAACAAGAGCATTCATCAAACAAAGTGCAAAACATTTTTTTTTCAAAACATGGCCTTCAAAATTATTGGAAAATTTTGTCTCAACATTTATGTCGCTTAGTTTTAGGTCCTTCATAGTTCATTCTTTAGTTTTAAGACATAGTCATTTCATTCCATTTAGTCCTTTTCATTGTTAAGTGTCATCATTTTGAACTTAGCATTAGCACTATTTCCCTAAGTCTTGTGTTATCATGTTGTATACTATCCTTAGGTTTTTTTAGGTGTCATTTTTTGTACCATCATTAGGTCCTTTCTTAGGGGTCATTTTGCATACCATCCTTAGGTCCTTTCTTAGGTGTCATTTTGCATACTGTTCTTAGGTCCTTTCTTAGGTGTCATTTTGCATACTCTAGGTTATTCTATATCTTATTTCATTTTCATATCATATTGTGGGTTTATACCTTAGGTCATTTGTCCTTTACCATTATAGTGTCCAAAATTAAGTTTTCTCATACATGAGAATTCAATTATTTAGATAAAACCCTAAGTCATTGTTAGGAAGTCTAGACCTTGTCAATTTTTTCTATTTTGTCATCAACAACATTTTTTCGAACCTAGCTTAGTATCCAAGCATATAGGTGAGATGATGTCATTTTCCCTTTTGTCAACTTTTCCTTTTAAGGTCTAGACATCATCTCAATTTCCTAAGGGTTGAATCTTCAGGGTTACATTTTTAAGGTTTGCCAAAATCTTCAAAAAAGAACAAAAACATAAGTTGCATTCTCATATCCCAAGGTGGCACTTAGTTACATAACATTATCAAAATCCCAAAATTTTAAAAAATCAAAAGCAAGGTTGTATTTTCATTCCTTAAGGTTGCACTTAGTTGCATTTTCATTGTCATTCAAAAACTCAAAAATCCCAAAAACATAAGTTGCATTATCATTGAACTTAGTTGCATATCATTATCATTTCAAAAATTCAAAAATCTCCAAAAACTTGCATATTGGCATGCCTTTTGAAACAAGGTCTAAGTACAAGAAATCACATGAGTAACATATCAAGCCATGTCTTTTCCAATAGATGATACCCAGTTGAGACAATCATAGTTCTATCCAACCAAACAACAAGGCAACATTGATAAAAAAATTTATGACAAAACAAGTGTCCAAATATGACAAATGGAGGAAACACTATCTCGAGAAACAAAGATCTTGGAACAAAGAGTGAAAAACATCGAAAAGAATAGATCACAAATATCCAAAATGTTTCAAAAAATTTTAGGTCCAAATCCAAATATTGATCCAATTGATGTAAAATCTATTATCGGACGATCATACATCCCAACTCTCCTCTCTCAAATAGAGATGATGAAACAATTTCAAGAAATAAACACAAATTTCAGCCAAATCCCAAATCAGACTTACTTTGATTAAATTCCATTTAATCAAATCTTGAATCAACAACCAATGATCGAATGATCATCAGTCATCCAACTACAATATATCATCCATCAACAACCAATTATCCAACAACAACCAATGATCCAACAACCAATGGTCCAATATATTCAACCAACACAACCAATGGTCCAACATATCTAACATTTTCAATGAACACAACCAATGGTCCAAAGCATCAAGCCAACACAATCAATGGTGCAATTTCAACAATATGCTCAACCGAATTCACAATGTCAACAATTCATCCAACTGACTATCAATTATTGACAACAAACTCAGTATCAACAACTACAACCAAACATTCAAAAACAAAAGTTGCAAGGCATACCAAGCCAAATTTCAAACATGTCAGACCAATTTAACAAACACCAAATTTAAAATCAAAGTGTAACACCAAACCAAAACCAAATCACCTTTAAAAAAATCCAACATCCAAACCCAATCATGTCAAAACCTCTCAAGGATTCAAATGCATCTCCAAAGAAAGGTGGCTTTATTAGGAAAATCTTAAAGAGAGTCCTAAGTGATTTTCCTAAGAAAGATCAAAATTGTGTACCTATGTCTAGAAATGGCTCATCCCCCCATAAACAAATTGACTCTCCAATGGCATCTATCCCTACACCTTTCAAAGTTTCACAAGAACCTTCCATAACACCCTCAACACACAATGCACCCAAGGATAAAATTTCCCAAGGGCTATCCATAATTCATTTCTAAGCTAATCCAATTCATGATGCACATCCTTTCCATGCTTCAAAAATTCTAGACCGAATGCCACCATGCGCTTCATTGCCCATCAAACTTGTTTCAAAGGATTCCATTCAAAGTCTGTCTCCTTCACACCTAGGCATTGATTCCTTGTTAGAATCCCCCACACATGTTCAAAGTCCAAACCCATGTCAAGAGGATAATTTAGAGTATGAAGAAATGATTCCTAAAACAAATCAAGATCAAGATCATGAAACCTTATCACCCCATCCAATTGTTGACTAGGATCACATCTTCCCAAACACTTATGATGATCCCCCTATTCATATCCATTCTATCCAAGGACATAACACCTTTATAGATCATGTTGACATTACACTTCCTACACAAGATCAAGATATCCCTTCCATCCTTTCTGATGATCCCATTGAAATTTAAGAGAATATCACCTTTAAAGAGGAATCCAGTGATCTTCCTCCTTCTTAAGGTCAAATCCTCCTTTCAAATTCATGTCCACCTCAAGACTCTATAATTAGTTTATATCCTCCACAAGATTCCTTTGTTCCTCCATCTCCATGTCCTATCCTCCATATACACTCCAAGATCTCATTTCTTTTGATGGTCCCATTATTTCTCCGATTCCATCTCTTGAAGAGCCTATCATTGATCCATGTCCACTACACAATCCTAGTCCCCCTCATGATTATAACATGTTGATGCAAGATATTCATGAACCCCCAACATTGATAATGGGTTCTTCCACTTTATTCCAATCCAATCCACTTCAAGATCTCATTATTTCTCTCATATCATATCCACCTCATAATGGACTCATATCCTCTTCCCAAAGAAAATAGTATCCTAGAAGTCAATATATTCATAAAGGCAAAGGGGTAGAACTTCTCAAGGAAAAAACCCTTCATGTTAAAGAAAATATTAATGGTCATGGCATCAGTGTCATTCCTCAAGATGTTGGTACCCCTACTAAATCCAACATCCCTCCAAAATCCAAACATATCCCTTCCCCTTCATTCCTTCCATCCATCTTAAGTCCTTATATCCCTTCTTCCTCTATGCAAGATCACAAAAGGCCCACATCCTTGAGTAACTTTCATCCATCCAAAAGACCTACATTTCATTCATATCCATCCATGCATTCCTTTCCCCCTCCAAGTACTTTGGATGCCAAGCACAAAAGTCATAAGTCTAGCAATCCGCATGTATTCAAGGATCAACATGTCTAGTCTAATCGACATGTCAAAACAAATAAAAATGGATGTTGCTGAAAGAAAAGGAAATACCCAAAAGGCCACAAAGGCCCATTGAAAAAAAAGAAAGAAGATTCAAAATATATTTGGGTTCCTTTATCCCTTGTGCAAGCAATGCATTCCAAGGAACCACAAAAGCATGAAAAATAAAAAACCATGTGGATTCCTAAACAACTACTCCTTGAAGCACAAAAAGAAGCATCCAAATTGGCATCCGAAATTGCTACTCCTCCATCCAGATCTTTCAAATCTATTCCTACATCACCTCCTTCATCGATTTTGGGTCCTTACGTCCCAAAATCACCATCCTTTCCTCCATCAAAATATCAAAATCCAAAATCCACTTTCCTTAATCAATCCACCATCCCTTAAGGTGTGTGCCAATATTGATCTTGCCAACATTTGCATCCACTAAAGCCCAATTCTTCCACCCCCTCCATTATCCAACACCTCTTTTCCATCCTTTCATCCATCCTATCCAATCCTTTGCATAAAGCCTTAGCTTAGTCCCATATCATTTCCATGTCATTGTCCTACCAACATCTTTGAGCATACTTTTAATAGTGATGGTCCATTTTCCAAAGGGTACTATCCAAACAACAATAATTTTAAGTTCTTCTTCCATCCCCTATCACATGTCCATTTTATACTTAAATGTCAAAAAAAGGGCAAAAAAGAAAAAAAAAAGTAAAGAAAAATAGTTTGTCCTCTTTTGAAAACCTAGCAAATAGGCACCTTGCATAAGTACCATGATGAAAACCTCGCAAACATGCATCATGTGTAATATATTAACTTCCTGCATTCCATACTTGGGGGCAAGTTTCATTACCCCTATCATATCTTATTATCCTATCATACCCTTCATTATCCTATCATACCCTTGTCATACCCTCCATTATCCTATTATCCCTCATCTCCATATCTCCTTTTCCACCTTTGATCTTGACAAGGCTTAGGATCTTTATGAACACCATATATCTTGTTTGTAACTTTTCGTCTATCATAGCTTTTGGTCTTTATCAATTTTCTTATTGCTTTCATCCATATTCCTTGGCTTATTGCAACCTTCTGTCACTATCCATCAACCTATCACAACCTTCAGTCCATATCCCTTGTCCATTTCGATCTTGCTTATCCTATCCATATCATATCACTATCAATACACTTTTTTTTCCCCCTTGATCTTGATTCAACTTGAGGGCAAAAAATGAAAAACATGTTTTCTAAAACCTCTTGACATGCTCCTCATGCCATATCATTTCTTTATATTGTCATATGTAGTCCCCTATCTCATCATGTGATAGCCCTTGGAAATTGCATCCACTTTGTCTCCATAATAAATGGCCTTTGTCTTCCCTCTATCCACCAAAATTTCAGCAAGTTTATCCATTTTTCATATTCCTTGCCTTGCTAGACACTTGGGAAAAAATCATTTAAAAAAATAACTACAAAGGAAAATATAATCCAAAAACATTGAAAAACATCATGAAATAATCCAAAAAAATTGCAAAATGCCCTGAAATAACACCAAAACATTCATAAAACATCCTGAAATAATCCAAAAACATTCATAGAATGTCTTGAAATATTCCTAAAACATCGAAAAAGGTCTTGAAAAAACACAAAAAAATAAAAGAAAGTTCACAACTCCTAAAATTGGGAAAACATTAAAATCCAAAAACAATCATTTTTATTCCATCAATAAATTAGCTCTTTTGTACATACACAGACATTTGAGCAGATGTCAGACAAAAAAAGTGATAAACATTGCACTTAGCAAATCATGTATTAACAGATGAAGTGTTCAACCAACCAAGCATTCAAACTGGTCAACTTGTCTTATCAATCAACCAAATCCAACATTATCATTCTTTTGTCAACATTATCATGGGTCTTATACAGGATGTGGTATACTCAAAACCAAACTGTGTCATGTCTTAGACAAGGTACTGCATTCCCTAAAACTAAACAGCATGATTGTCCTTTAAACACAACATTAACTTTTCTTCGTCTAATTTCTTCTTTGTTTAATATTTCTTCAGTTTGTTTACATGTCAATAAATTGGTCTCTCGTTTGGATTTTTCACCAAATTTCTCGATGGGGCACCCATATATCTCATTATCACTAGGGCAGCATTATTATTTTTTGAAAAAATGCTCAAAATCGCATTGTCTCAAAGAGGGGCAAAATGTAGACACTAAAAATTGGTTTATGCCTGTGTTGCTAAACCTTAATTTTTAACATGTCTTCTATGTCACATTTTATTTTCATCATGTATGGACATTGGATCATTCTTCCTATTCTATCTTATTCCTTTCCAACCCTAACAAACCTATTCAATCATATTTGGCCCTAAATCATCATGATTGGCAATTTTATCATTTGATCATTTGGTCCTAAATCAACCTTTATTGATAATTAACCAGCCATTAATTATCAATCTCCTCACTCTTTTTATCAAATCCTTTTCAATTATCTTTAATCAGTTTTTATTGGTCTTCTGTCAATCAACATTATCAATTTAAATCAATTGAAATGTTAGAATTAATCATTTTGACATCTCATTTGCCTTTATTGCATTCAATTGTTTTGTCATTATCATCATTATCAATTTCTTGGTCTTATCAAAGAACTTTAGGATTATGGTAATTTGTCATCAATTTTTTCAATATTGTCAATCAATCATTTTATTTTAGTCATGATTTGGGCCTAACTCGATTTTGGGGTTGGAATCCTATAATTATTTCATCAATTTCTTCATTTCAGTCATGTCATATTCATTAATATTTATTCCTAGGTAAATGAATTTATTCATTTACTCCTCTTATCCTAAGTTCACAATTAAATAATTTATTTATTTAATTGGCTACTTTAGAAATGAGAAAAAATTAATAATTAATAATTATTAATTCCACCCCATTCTTGGTTAAATGGAATATTTTGAGTACAAATGGAAGTTTCCATTTATTTTTTATTTAGTGCCCTTTTCTCTTCACTTCTAATGGTAATTTCCCTTTTAGCTCATTCTTGCATGAAATCTCAACCATTGAATTGAGTTGATCTTGTTCATTCCATGTAATCTCAAGGTCTATAAATTGGGCTCTTGTTTCCTTATTTTGACATCTTATCAATTTACATTTACGTTATCACTCTATATCTTCTAGTATTCTTGCCTATCACGCTTTTCTCCTTGCTTCATATGAGTTGCATAATGGATTGATCCAACATACCAGCATAATTAGAGGAGAAAGAAGGTGCAACAAGGCCTTCATCAAACGAGCTTTAATGGTTTGATTGTTTGATTTTCTTCATTTCATTTATTCTTTTGATGACCTTGTTGTGAATGTGTTTGATTTTACATATTTATGTGTGTTTTCTTGCCACACTATGTAGTGGATGTCAAAATTGAAACTCATAATAAAATAGTGTCTTCCTTACAACAACAAATAGCTTCTATGAATGAATCCAAGTATAATGTGCCCACATCTGATGTAGTGAGCCCATTATCCAATCACATTGTTAGATTCATCCCTCCTAAACATGTAGAAGTCCCTCAATTGGAACTTTATAATGAAAAAGGTGATCCCTTAACTCATGTTAAAACATTCCAAACTTTGTGTAGTGACTTTTCTCATGATCAAAGGTTGTTAGAAAAATTGTTTTCTAGAAAATTAAGGAATAGAGCTTTGCAATGATATTGTTATTTTCCTCCTTATTATATTACTTCTTTTCAACAATTGGCTAATGCTTTTATTCAAAAATTTTACAATAACATTGATCCTAAAGTTACTTTGACTAATTTGATGCATTGTAAACAAGGAATTAAAAAGAAAAAGTGATTGATTTTATTGGTAGATATAATTATTTGTATTCTTAGATTTCTTTTCCTATGCCTAATCAAGACATTCAAAAGATTTTCATTGCTAATTTACAAAAAGATATTATGGATAAACATCTCTTAACAGAGTTTACTTCCTTTCCATAGTTGTGCACAGTACTTCACAATTATCAACTGACTGTGAGTCAAATGGAACAATCATCTACTTCCATGGCTTCGAGCAATAAGGGTGATAGTGCTCAACAACCCTTTGTGAAGTTCAAACCAAACAAAGGATTCATAAAATTCAATGACAACATCAACAACAACACTCAAGTAGCAGCCACTATAGGTGTGCCTGGGTAAGCGCACCAAGATGTTGGACAGAAAAGTGGTCACATGCAAAAAAAAAAGGAAAATTTTCATAACCCATGCATGTTCTAGAAATTCAAAAGTGTGCTAGGCTTGGTAACCAAGCCTAGCCAAAAAATAATTAAAAAACAAAGTTCCTCAAAACCCATATGGGTGTTGAGGAACATTATATTTTATAATAAAAAATCAAAAGTTCCTCAAAACCCGTTTGAGGAACATTATATTTTTTAGAAACCCACGAGTTATGCAGAACTAGGATTTTTTTCCTTAGTTCTACATAACCCGTACGCGTTATGTAGAACTAGGAACCAAATAGGAAGTGGAGAGAGAGAGAGAGAGAGAGAGAGAGAGAGAGAGAGAGAGAGAATAGTATTAAGAGAGGGAGAGGAAGAGAGGGATATAATAGGATAAGGAGAAGGGGAGGGAGAGAGAGAGTTAGAGATAGAGAGAGATAGAAGGGGATAGGAAGAGAGAGAGAGAGAGAGAGAGAGAGAGAGAGAGAGAGAGAGATGTAGGGAGAGGGAGAGGGAGAGAGAGGGAGAGTGAAGTATATTTGAATGAATGACATACACACACACACACACACACACACATATATATATATATGTGTGTGTGTGTGTATGTATGTATGTATACATACATATATACATATATATATACATACATACATATATATATGTATGTATACATATATATACATATATACATATAAATATAAATATATACATATATATAACACCGAATAAGGAATGCAAATCATAGTCGACGTGAAATATTTGGTAAACTGAGTTATCAGTTGAAGTGTGACTCTTAGCAAGACTTGAAAAATGTATGCAATGCATGGAGAAGGGGGAGGGGGGTGGGGGCGTGTAAGCCTGTCAAGTCACTACTGTTAATAGTAGAAAAACCCGCCACCACTGCCTTGAAATTAATACCTACTTCAGTTAACGGTAAAAAAAACAAAGTGTTCGCCATGAATTTTTCAAAATAAATACAAACGCCTTCAGCATTATAGGAAGGTGTATTCATTTTTGAAAAGACACAGAAAATACAGGGAATACTCTTAAAGAAAAACATTTATCAAATTCTAAGAAAGAAGAAGGAAATCAGTAGTATTCTATAGGTCATTTGAGCAAGGAAATTGGTAGCATTCTACGGGTCATTTGATCATCCTAATTTAGGAATCGAATTCTAAGGTAGGTTGAATCATTTATTTTGAACCAAATCTCTATCTAATTCATATTATTGAGGTATAAATGTCTTTCTCTATAAATTGAGAAGTCCATTGGTAAAGATTGCATGTTTGTTTGATGGAATTCATCTCTTTTGGGGTAAAGAACAAATCAGCACATTAGATCTTACATATATATATATATATATATATATATATATATATATATATATATATATATATATATATATATATATATATATATATATATATATATATATATATATATATATATATATGTATGTATATAAAAATACATTTTTATATGAAAAAATTCATTGGAGGTGAATGAAAACACACTTTTTGATTCTTTTTTTTTTTTTAAATTAGAAGAGATGAAAACCTTACCACATCACATCTCTTTCTAATGTTCTTATTTCATACAAAAAATAAACTCAAAACCATATAGGAACATAGAATTTAAGAACGTGTTCTCATATTTTCATTTTTGTATTCTGTTTATATGCAAAATATGCATATATGCGTTACACCTTCTTAATTTTAATTCTTATCCTTGATTTACTTAAAATGATAGAATCGAAAGATTGTTTTCTTCTTAGATACAATTGGTTCTAAACAAAAGATTGTTTCTTAGATATATCTATTTAATGAAAGATTATCTTCTTTTATATTCATTTTTAATATCAAATGAACAATAGGAAAGCTAGATATGATTGTATTTGTGGGGAAAGTTATCTTCCGGGATGGGTGACGAATGTGGAATTTATAGAGAAAACAGTTTGCTTTTCCAAACTATGTTTATTTTTTATGCATGGCATCATACTCGACCGAGTAACTTATTGACCATTGAAATAGATGGATTTAATTCTGTTCTTTACCATATCCTTGTTATAATCTTGTTTTTTTCTTAAATGAATTATAAAATAGAAAATGCATGTATCATGCTAGGCATGCACCAGATTCCATCTTGTTTATCGAATTCCTTTTGCTAAGAAATTCGTGTAGGGTCGAGTATTCTAAATAGATTAAGAATTCAAAGGAAGTGTATACTTCAAGGTTGGGTGGAAAAGAACCTGAATCTGTTCTTGTCTTCATTCTAAGGATTGGAGTAAAGCTAGCTTTTGATTGAAGATCAATGGGTGCATCTCATCCTCTACTTTGTAATTTACTGTTAGTTGAACTTAAGGCAAATGAAAAGTCTAAGTATTGTATGTAACTATGAATGATGTAGAGAATGAATGAACTACTATGAAGACCCTATGTTATAAAATACTATTTAAAATCTCCTTATTGAATAAGAATCGTTATCTCAATATTATACATTTGTGTATGTAAGGATCATATTTGAATGGCAATACTGAATTAAGGATAGTAGTGAAAGAAAGAAATAAATTTATTTAAGAATAAAGAGTTTTCATTTTATTGTCGAAGTTAAAACATTTACGACTTTACATTTTGGTATCAAAGCTCTAGGTTTATAACACTAGGACCTTTGTTACACTAGAGAAACATTCCTTGATGAGGAATTGTTGAATTGCAATGGGTTCTAGGACTACTAGATCTGGATCAAGCAACGGGAATGAAAGACTTGACCAGATTCTCGATCTTTTGAATCAGCAAAATGCTAGGATGGATGGAATTGAACAAGAAGTTTGAAGAGTTGATGAGATTCCAAATGAACAACCTCGATAGGAAGATCAACCTAGAAATGAAATTCCTAGAGTTGAGGAACAACCAGATCATCAAGCTAGGATTGAAAGGGTGCTAGCCAAAGACTTGAAAAGGATAGACCCACCTAAGTTTGATGGTAAGACCACTGGTGATGGTGTTGAATCTTGGGTAATTAAGATGGAGAAGTGTTTTGAACTTCATAACATGTATAATGAAACTAAAGCAGTATGGGTTACTTACCAACTTACTGGAGAAGCTACAACATGGTGGGACAATGACAAATCTGAGAAGAAATTGTAGAGCTTGGTGACATTACATGGGAACTATTTCTGCAATCATTTAGGAAGAGGTGACTTCCTCAATTATTCTTCGACAAAAGGATGACAGAGTTTCAGAATCTAACACAAGGTGGTATGATAATTACTCAATATTGGGAGAAGTTCACGAATCTCCTAAAGTATGTTTCGTAGTACCAGATGGATGAACAATTCCACATTCAAAAGTTTTTCTTGGGTTTGAGAACTCACATTGGAGCAGAAGTGGATATTCATAATCCACTGACTATGGATGAAGTCTTTGAGAAAGCAACTAAACAGGAATAGAAGTTGCAACAGTTGGCGAATTTCTGGATAATGTGATTGACAAACCAACTTTTGGGAATAGGAATTTTCAAAACAATAACAATTAGAAGGGCAATGAAAATCAATGGATAAGAAATCTGAAAAGAGGATCTAATATTCAGGAAAAAGGAGGAGTAAATTAGGGTGGAAACAAGAAAGTGAATAATAACACCAACTTCTCTAATACAAGGCAGAACTTTGATAGGAATAGATCAGGTGGACACCCAGGACCTAGAGATGGATGTTACAATTGTGGGGGATATCATTATTCTTTAAACTGTCCATAATGTTCCACAGCTCAGAGAGGAGGAAATCAGCACGGAGCTTCACAGCATTAGATTCATGTTGACAACTATCAGGTTGGTTTTTAGGCTTCACCTATCTAGATGATGGGTAAGCTTTTTGGTCAATCAGTTTCTATTTTGATAGATACGGGAGCTACTTAATGCTTTATTGATCCTAAAGTAGTTTCCAAATTACATATTAGACCTGGTTATATGTCACATGCATGGATGGTCTAGTATGGAAATCAAGCAAAGAAGAGGGTAGATTCATGTCTATTTTGCATTGATTTAGAGCTTCCTAATTTCCAAACTCAGGTTAATCTATATGTAGCACCACTGGGATCATATGATGTGATCTTAGGTACCAATTAGTTAACTGAGCACAAAGTTGTAGTAAACTATGAGGATAAGGCTGTTAGTTGCATAGATGATTTTGGAAATCTGGTTGAGATTCTTGGGTCTCAAAAGCCTCTGTAATTGAGACACATCTCATCTATGCAACTCAAGAAAGCCCAAAGGAATGGATGTTCCATTTTTTCTATCATTGCAAGTAACTTGGATAATGCCAAGAAAATCCCCAAGGATTATCCAGTTCTTAGAGAATTCTTGGATGTTTTTTCAGAAGACCTTACTAAGTTACTACCAAAAAAGGGAATTTGACATCTCTATAGAACTCTTACCTAGAACTGAGCCACAATCTAAGGCTCTATACATAATGACTACTACTTAATTTTATGAGCTTAAGGCTCAATTGTAGGAGTTTCTTATACAAGGTTTCATAAGACCTAGTGTATCCCCATAGGGTGCACCAGTAATCTTTGTGAAGAAGGATGGTACCTTGAGATTATGTATTGATTATAGGATGCTAAACAAGGTAACCATGAAGACAAAATATACTTTTCCAAGGATAGATGAGTTATTTGATCAAATGAAGGGTGCTATAGTATTCTCTAAGATCGATCTTCAATCAAGTTACCACCAACTAAGGATTTAGGATGAGGATATTCCCAAGACAACATTTCAAACTTAGTCTGAACACTACGAGCTCATGGTAGTACCTTTTGGTCTAACAGATGCCCAAACAACATTCATGAACCTTATGAATAGTATCTTTAGAGATTACCTAGATGATTTTGTGCTTATATTCATTGATGACATATTGATCTATTCCAAGAATGAAGAGGAACACAAGAAGCACTTAAGGATAGTTTTGAAAAGGTTAAGGGATCAAAAGATTTTTGGTAAGTTTTTGAAGTGTGCTTTCTTTCAGGAGAAGGTGCACTACTTAGGCCATATTTTATATGCAGAAGGAATTTCTATTGATCTTGCAAAGATAGAGGCAATTGTAGATTGGCCAACACCTCAGAATGTTATAGAGGTCAGAATTTTTATGGGTCTTGCGGGATACTACAGGGAATGTGTAGAAGGTTGTTCTAGGATAGCAACACCTATTACTTCTCTTCAGAAGAAGAGAAAGAAATTCGAATGGACTAAGAAGTGTGAAGAGTCATTTTATCACTTGAAGTAGAAGTTGACAATAGTACCAATCTTGACTATATCGGATCCAAATGGACACTTCACAGTGATTACAGATGCTTCACGTGAAGGTGTAGGAGCAATATTAATGCAGGAAGGAAAGGTGATTGCTTTTGAATCTAGAAAAATGAAGCAATATGAATTGAACTATGCACCATATGATTTAGAGCTTTTAGCTATTATTCATGCATTACAAATGTGGAGGAATTACCTTCTAGGGAAGGCATTTGAGCTGAAGATAGACCACTTAGGACTAAAATACATCTTTACACAGCCTAACCTTAATGGAAGACAAAGAAGGTGGCTTGAATTCCTGAGTGAGTATGATTTTGGTATTGAATATATCAAAGGAAAGGAAAATAGGGTAGTAGATGCTCTCAACAAAAGATGACATCTATTTTCTATGGTTACTACGAAGTCAAACTTGAAGAAACAAGTGTTGCAGAATCTCTCTAAAGATGAGCATTACCTAAGGGTTAATAAAGCCTTGGGAGTAGATCCTTCAGATCACGGATTTGATGGATATGAGTTGGAACTTGATGGTATTTTGAGATACCAAAGAAGGATGTATATTCCTAAAAGTGGAGTCTTAAAGAAGTTAATATTGCATGAGATGCACAATGCACCTTATTTGGGACATCCTGGACTAACAAAGATGGTAGCTGAATTGAGAACTTTGTATTTCTGGCCTAAACTCAGGAAAGAGGTGGTTGAGTATGCGGCTCAATGTTTGGAATTTCAACAAGTGAAAAATGAGCATGTACATCTGGCAGGACTTTTACTTCAACATGTCATACCTGAGTATAAGTGGCAAGTAATCATTATGGATTTTATCCAAGGGTTACCTATGAGCAAGAACAAGCATGATACCATTTTAGTAGTTGTTGATAAATTGACAAAAGTTGCACATTTCATACCTAAGAATCTCAAGGATGGATCATTTATTCTTGCAAATAAATTTGTGCAAGAGATATTCCGATTGCATGGTGTACCAGAAACCATCATATCAGATAGGGATACCAAGATGACGTCTAGATTTTGGAAAATATTGAATGTAGCTTTGGAAACTAGACTAAATTTTAGTTCGACACATCATCCTCAGACAAATGGCCAAACCAAAAGGGTTAATTAGTTTGTGGAGGATCTTCTACGAATGTACTACATGGATCAACAGTACAAGTGGGAGGAGTATTTGCCTTTGGTTGAGTTCGCATATAACAACTATTTTCATGCATCTTTAGGGATGGCACCATTTGAGTCACTCTATGGACGGAAGTGTCGCACACCCATTAGTTGGGATAGAAGGGAAGATAGGATCATCATTGGTCCTAATTTTCTCAAGGAAATGGATGAGCAGATGACGTTAATCAAGAGTAGGTTGAAGGAGGCAGTCGATTGATAGAAAAGCTATGCTGATAGAAACATGACTTTCTAATAGTTTGTTGTAGGAGATAAAGTCTTTTTGAGGGTCAAGCCTCATAAGAGCTCTATCTCATTTGGGAAATCATTAAAGTTGGTACCAAGATATGTGGGATCCTTTGATGTGCTGGAAGTTATTAATCCAGTCGCATATAGATTAACTTTACCACCTGCTCTAGCTCAAATCCATAATGTGTTCCATGTTTTTTTGTTGAAGCCTTATCATCTTGATGCATCTCATATTATTGATTAGTGATCTTTACAGGTACAGGATCCAGGGGTGGTGCTAGTGGAGCCCATCCAAATCCTAGACCAGCGTAGCATTAAGCTACATAGCAGATTTTACTCAGTATAAGGTCTAATGGGATCAATATTATGATAATAGTGCTACATGGGAGGATGCTAAGAGGATTGACTGTCATTTTCCTTATTTCCTTTCTTAGAGTAGCATTTTCTTATTACATGAGATACTTTGATACTCTAGTTATGATTCACATGTTGTGAGCTGGATAGCATGGATGCCTCTATTATTGTTTATGTTTTGATTTGAGACTATGATGTGTGGTTATTACTGTATGATGTTAAGATACATTGTGCTTATTGTTAGAATAATAAGACATTGGGTCGATGTCTCTTAGAAGTGGGGAAGACTGTCACAAATTGTATTTATCTATAATTATTTAATTAAGAAAATAATGCTTATTTTTCTCTTATGAAATGAAATTGAAGTGGAAATGAAATTTTAAGTGAAATTAGATGATAATGAAATGGAAACTTAAATGCAATGAAATGATTTAAATTGATTTCCTTTTCGATATGTAAATGCAATTGAATGATTAGTATTATTTTTATTATGAAATTGGGGATCGTCATTGCAGATGAGCAATCAAGTGCAAGTGAATGGAGGAAAAGGGGAATGTGGATGAAGGCGAGAACATGGTTCGGGTAGTATTGTTTTAGGCCTTGGACTTTGGTAGAATAGATGGAATCTCACACACCACATTAGATCTTGTTGAATGCATCTTGCATATATGAGTGTGTTAAGTGACTTTAAATAGAATGCTTGTTTAATTTTGGAATGATAAAGTTCTTATACAACTGCTCAAAACTAAATTCATATTTAAAGAAAAATAGATTGATTTCAATATTTTTAAAGTGACTATGTACGTATTTTGATTCATTGTTAATATATTGTTAATGAAGATGGATTTTTATATTCCAAATAAATGGATGAATGCTATGTTTATTTCTCGTCATCAATTTATGAAATATATATATAGGCATATATATTTACATTAGTGGTCTCGATATAAATATATATATATTTGAATGAATGACATGAATATTAAAATATTTGAGTGTATACATACATATATATATATATGCATATCGACTTGTAAATTGTATGCATTTATTACACCGAATAAGGAATGCAAATCACAATCAATGTGAAAGATTTGATAACTGAATTACCAATTGAAGTGTGACTCGTGGCAAGACTTGCAAAATGTATGCAATACATGGAGAAGGGGAGGGACATAAGCCTGGCCAGTCACTATTGTTAATAGCAAAAAAACCTGCCACCACTGCCTTGGAATTAATACCAACTTCAGTTTATGGTAAAAAAAAAAAGTGTTAGCCATGAATTGTGGAAAATAAATGCAAACACCTTCAGCATTATAGGAAGGCATATTCATTTTTGAAGAGACATAGAAAACACAGGGAATACTCTTAAAGAAAACATTTATCGAATTTTGAGAAAGAAGAAGGAAAACAATAGCATTCTACAGGTCATTTGATCATCCTAATTCAAGAATAAATGTCTTTCTCTATAAATTGAGAAGTTCATTGGTAAATATTGCATCTTTGTTTGATGGAATTCATCTTTGTTGGGCTAAAGTACAAATCAGCAAATTAGATCTTATATATATATATATATATATATATATATATATATACATATATATATATATATATATATATATATATATATATGTATATATATATATATGTATATGTATATATATGTATATGTATATATATATATATGTATATATATATATATGTATATATATATATATGTATATGTATATATATGTATATATATATATATATATATATATACATACATGTATATATGTACACACACACACACACACACATAGATATATATATATATAGAAATACATTTTTATATGAACAAATTCATTGAAGCTGAATAAAAGCACACTTTCTGATTCTTTTTTTTTTAAATTAGAATAGATGAAAACCTTAACAAATCACATCTTTTTTGAATGTTCTTATTTCATATAGAAAATAAACTCAGAACCATATAGGAACATAGAATTTAAGAATGTGTGCTCGTATTTTCATTTTTGTATTCTATTTATATGCAAAAAGTGCATACATGCATTACACCTTCTTAACTTTAATTCTTATCCTCGACTTACTTAAAAAGACAAAAGTGAAAGATTTTTTTCTTATTAGATACAATTGGTTGTAAATGAAAAATTGTTTTTTCTATATCTATTTAACGAAAGATTGTTTCTTCTATATCTATTTAACGAAAGATTATCTTCTTTTATATTCATTTTTGGATATTAAACGAACAATAGGAAAGCTAGATATGATTGTGTTTGTGGGGAAAGTTACCTTCCGGGATGGGTGCCGAATGTGGAATTAATAGAGAAAATAGTTTGTTTTTCCAAACTATGTTTATTTTCTATGCATGGCATCATACTCGCCTGACTAACTTATTGACCATTGAAATAGATGGATTTAATTATGTTCTTTACCATATCCTTTTTATCATCTTGCTTGTTTCTTAAATGAATTAGAAAATAGAAAATGCATGTATCATTCTAGGCAAGCACCAGATTCCATCTTGTTTCTTGAATTCCTTTTGCTAAGCAATTCATGCAATGTCGGGTATTCTAAATAGATTAAGAATTCTGGAGAAGTGTATACTTCAAGGTTGGGTGGACAAAGCACCTGAATCTTGTTCTCGTCTTCATTATAAGGATTGAGGTAAAGATAGGTTTGGATTGAAGATCAATGGATGCATCTCAACCTCTACTTTGTAATTTCTTGTTAGTTGAACTTAAGGCAAATGAAAAGCCTAAGTATTGTATGTAACTATGAATGAATGAACTACTATGAAGACCCTGTGTTGTAAAATACTATTTAAAATATTCTTATTGAATAAGAATCATTATTTCGATCATAGAAATTTGTGTATGTAAGGATCATATTCAAATGACAAAACTGAATTTAAGATAGTAGTGAAAGAAATAAATGAATTTATTTAAAAATAAAATGTTTCCATTTTATTATTGAAGTTCGAACGTTTACGTCTTTACATGAACAGCCAAAAGAGTCATGAAAAGTCATTCAAAACCAACTTGGGACCAGATAACAAATATTCAAACAATCTTCTTGCACTAAACTTCATTAAATGATTTTCACATCAAACACCAAACTGCAAGCCTAATAACTATATGAAGGATTTCCAAAGGGAAGCAAAAGTCATTCAAAACCGACTTGGGACCAGATAACAAATATTCAAACAATCTTCTTGCACTAAACTTCATTAAATGATTTTCACATCAAACACCAAACTGCAAGCCTAATAACTATATGAAGGATTTCCAAAGGGAAGCAAAAGTCTCAGCCCAAATTTAAACGCTTGATTCTACAAACTAAGCACTTGAGTAAAAAATGAAATCCACTATCAAGTGACCAAAATCAATTCCCATTGGAGGATCCATTGGTCCTATCCCATCGTCCAAAAGTCAAAAGTGTGATAAGTAGAACAGACATCACTGTCCCTCAATTGCCAATCTTAAAAATTAGGGGTACTTGTAATTGCTCAAGTTGTGTGAATGATGTGTATCTTTCATATATATGAAATTTAATTTTTCTCTGCCAAAAGTTTAAAAGGAAAAATTATGTAATTAATTGGTGTATCGAGATTAGCATGCAGAAATTTTTCAAAAATGGCTTAAAAGATGGCCCAGAAAAATTGATGTCAACTGATAAACCTTCGGCTCTGATACCATTTGATGGAAACAGAGGGAGCGGGAGCAGCAAAAGAGATAAACAGAGATTTATATTAAACAAAATGAAACATTAAAAGGATTGACTGAGCTACGACTTACATATCACACACCATTACAATAAAATTAAGCAGATCCATACAGCTCATAATTTCAATTTCAGACTCGTGGTTTTTAATAGACTTAATCTAAATCCTTTTAACAGCTCTGCGGAGCTGGACTCTCAAGAAAGAGTGAGTTTCAAAATACAAGACTACAAAATATATAGCAAATTTAGCACATATGGTGGAGAGAAAAGAACTTATTACTCATATAATAATATATTTTGAAGTGCCCAAAAGCATGTGATGTGACAATGAAAAGGCTGGAGGAGTTAATAGAAAATATTTTCAAATCCTTAGAGAAGATCTGCAGAGATTGTTCGTCTTTAATGCTATACATATGGAAGATACGGAGATGTCTGAATAAGCTGCCAAATTTAATTAAATAAATGTGATTGTATTTCCAACAAATGCTTTGTGAATAAATCCCACAAATTGGTTGAAATTCCTCTTCATAAAAGGTAGGACCAAGCTCTCTACCATAATGTGTCCTGAAAAATAACATGCTACCTATTCAAGAAATGGATTTGTTGAAATATCCAAATAGAATTTGAGCTATCATACACCAGGTACATGTTTGCAACCCAGTCTGGTGTTGAGCCAACAAAGCAGACATTGCAAGTTGTTAAAAGCATGATTTGGTGGAATGGTTGGAGCCTTCGAAATTTGTTTAATACCCATAGGCTCTTGATTTATAAATCACTCTCTTGAAATTCTTTCAGTTTGTAGGAAATTTTTCTATTGGATTCAATTTTGTTGATGAAGTGTTGTATTAAACCATGATATCAGATGTCCCCATTGTATACAGAATAAGTATTTAAAAGCAAGAATCAATTGTTGTGCAATTTCAAATAGCAATAGAAACAGAACACCAATCAAGAAATAACAGAACACACAGAAGTCTAAACCGACAAATCCAATGATGTCCTTCACCAATATATGGCTGCATCAACAGGAAAAGTAGGGCAATATCTTTTATTAACTGTGACAGCAGATACACAGCGTTTTCTCATTTTATAAAAATGTTTTCCAGTCTCCAAATATGAAAAGACAGTAGCTAAACAAAAAGGCAGGGGGAAGAGTAACGGTTGGTGACTGTTCGACTTCACACACTTAACACCAATAATGATTCAATTTTTTCGATGAAATGTTCTGAAATCATGAAATCAGATTTCCCTACTGTATCCAAAATAAGTATTTAAAACTGATTCATTTTCACCCCTTGTGTTTTAAAGAAAATAAATATATAATATAGGAAATTAGTTTGTCTTCAATGAAAAAAATGAATTAAACAAATAGCGTGTCAAGATTAGTTTGCAGAAGTTTTTCAAACAGTGCATAGAACATGACCCAGAAAAATTGATGTCAGTGAGCACCAAGATTAGTTTGCAGAGGATTTTCAAACTTGACACAGAAAAATTGACATCAACGATCAGTATTGAAGAAACGAATGTGTGGTGGCCTTTATCAAATTTAGAATTACAAAGGAAAAGTGTACTAAAGATCTCCGTGTTGTTGTAACAATGCTTCGTAATAAATTCTCTTCAACTGGTTGTAATTTCACAATTCGAGTGACTGAATTTTTTTTGAAAAATAGATGCAACTAAAAATGGTAAGAAAAAACAATCGTCACCATGTGTGGCAGCAGAAGTCTCCAAAATGAACATTAATTGTATATTTGGATCTTCTCACCTGTTTGATAGTAAAACCCTGAGGTATATAAATAAATAAGCAGATTATCTAGGTCCAGATAGCACCAAAGGTTTAGGAGCAGGGGAGAGGCAGAGGTTCCTGTTAGGATTTGGATTAGCTGAGTAAAGCGACTGCTGATTACGAGCAACTGAGGACACTGCAAACGCGAAAGGAACATCGCTGGCCACCTCTCTTAAACCCTCCAACACCTTCACCACAGTTGACATTGCTGGCCGCCTCGTAAAATCTTCCAGTACACACCACATTCCCATTTTTATTACTTCTACTGCTTCCTCACTTACACTCCTTTGCTCATCTTGAAGTCCCTCTTCTATCAAATCTATTAACTTCCCTTCCTCTGCTTTGATTGGTAACAGTGGAAACAAGCCGTTCTCTGAAAGCTCTCTGCTTCTTTTTCCGCTGAGAATTTCTACCACCATAACACCAAAGCTAAATACATCCGCCTTCTCCGTGAAATGCATGTTCAGTAACTCAGGTGCCATATACCCCGGTGTCCCTCTCAGCAAGGTTATCACTTCACTTTGTTCTCTGTTAACCAACTTTGCCAAGCCAAAATCTGAGACTTTGGCATTGAAGTTTTGGTCGAGGAGAATGTTCTGAGGCTTGATATCGAAATGTATTGTCTGTTCTCGACAATCTTCATGTAAGTATGCTAATCCCCTTGCAATATTCAGAACTACTTTGTATCTAGTCTTCCAGTCCAGAAAATTTTGATGCTTCTTCTTGGAAAATATCCATTTATCCAGAGACCCATTTGGTAAATGCTCGTATACAAGCATTTGATGGGCTTTGTCTGCACAGAAACCCTTCAGCCTTACCAAATTAAGATGATCAACTTTACCTAGAGTTTCCACTTCTACCCGAAATTCTTTTTGCCCTTGTCTTGCTCTGTCAAGGCGCTTCACAGCTATCTTTGAGCCGTCTGACAAAACACCTTCATAAACTGAACCGAATCCTCCACTTCCCAACTTCATACTAAAGTCATTTGTGGCATTCTGCAATTCTTGGAATGAGTAACGCAGAGGCAAGCCTGCCGGCCAATCTACACGATTGTCCTCATCTTCATCCATTTTTCGTCTGCATTTTTGATACTTACTTATCCATGTACAGACAAAGAGAAACAGGAGAGCAGCAACAATGATAACTATAACCGAATAGTTAATCTGCTTAGACCTTGATTGAACTTTAATATAAGCAGTGGAATTGTAAAACACGTCACTTTGATTATTCATTTTCAGAGAGTAGACATTAGACTCCAGATAACAATACCCACTAGAAAAATTGACACCATACCTGAAAAACGCAGCTTTGCAAGAGCAATTTTCAAGGCAAAGATTTTGACAGTAATCTCGTGAGACCAACTGTGGAATGGAAGGATTATTGTAACGATAAGTAAAATAGGAAACATGCTCCAGCTCCAAAAAGTGATGACCATGGGCACGGTTACTGCTTATGGATGTATCTGAGCACGCAAGAGGTCTGTGGGGAAGACAACCCAAATTGGGCTTTGTGGCGTCAATCTGATAAAAAGCATTGCCCTGTATTGGACAGCTGCACTGCCCATCTGTGCAAAAAAAGAATTTTCCACATAGCGCTGGATAATCGCACACATCCAATATGCCCAGAAAGGTTGATAAATAGTCAATCTTAGACCTTAGTACCACTTCTAGAATTGAACAAAACTGCAGATGCCCAGATGAATCAATCTTAAAGGAGAGGCTACCCCTGGGTATGGGAATTTGCTGAAACGCGATACCATTCTCAGTAAAGAAGTATACTGACACGTTGTCGAACTGGAGATAATATAAACTCACTGGTGAAGGTGTAAAAGGGTACGTAAAATACCTTTGAGGGGGTGCAGTGGGGGTGCAGTGTCTGTAAACACACCGAAGCCATCGACAGACAAGGAACAATAGAAAATACCTTGGCTTGTATTAGTAGGAGAAGTGTTTGCAGTAAGCTTCTGCCCCACTTTCAACTTCTGACCGAACAGCGCAGTATCAGTGGGATGATCAAAAGACTGCCATATGATTCCACTGGACATGTTAAAGAGAATAAGATTCCCAGATTCTTGTATCATCATCCCTTGAAAATCATGGTTGGATGTATTTGTAGACCAAATGAGAGTGCCATCTGCGTCCCTTAACACAACTCCTGTGGAGGTGAGCGCAAGGGTTGCGTTTTCTTGCACCATCTGCTCTCGGTTTGAACTCCACACCATTTGCATGTCCAACAGCTTACCATTATTGTCTCTGATAGCGAAGAAAGTTGCAAATTGGTATCCTGTGTCACAAGGACTGCCATAGCAGAAGAATCCACATCCAAACTGCAGATTCAAATTATTATATAAGATAGTGGGGGTGAGAAGAATTGGCCTGACGAGTGCATCTGCATAAAATGATGATGGCAAGAAATCTAATGTGTGGATACTGTTGATCCATGTGGTGCCTCTGTATGCAGTTGCAGAAGAGCGAGCAGTGCTCTCAGAATATTGAGAGCACTGCGAGCACGATATAAATAAGAAACTCAAAAGTAGTGACACAAAATGATGAGAGGATGAAAGATACTCCCCTGTAATCATTCTTTAAAACAGAAATGATGTGGAAGTGACAGAGCGCAGGAAAGAAAAAATGTTTGAAGGGCATATTTGGAAATGGAGAGCTTTGATAGTATAAAATACAGAGGGCACGTAACTATTTCAAACATTGAAAGTCGATTTGGTGCCGTCTCTCCCACGGTCAATCGAAAAGAGAAATTATCGGAGTCAAAATTCTGGGTAGTTTACAGTCGTTTAGTTTACCAAGCTCGCATAAGGTTCCTGCAAAGCACTTTCGTCCGCGCATTATTTTACACTTATGGACGAGAAAATCCAGATTTGCAAGACCATTTATGAAAATATTGAATTTTGGAGGTCAGTCGAGCATTTCATGACATGATTTTCTACATAGTAAAATTTCTGCGTTAATCATGGATGTTGAATTTGGACGTTTAATGAAAGTCACTTCCACAAAGCACATAACAGCAGCTTGAACTAGTGATTGCCATCCATGACCCAATTGGCAATGACCTTCTAGATAGAATCGTACTCAATTAAGAATTCAGTAAAGTGGTCAAACACACGACTAAAATATAATAGAGTGCAAGGCTTTTTGTTTAATATAAAAACGAAAAATTACAAAGCACAACTTTTAACACTAGTTTAAAACATTAAACAAGATAAGAGAAGTTAAATAGGGTCCATTGAATTGTAAATTCGATTATGATCATAACGAAGTAAAGTAATATAGAGCAAATAATTAAATAAATGTGTGGAAATGTTTTACTAGAAAACATAGGTGCATAGACATTTAATTCTTATAAAGGTAGCAAATAAGTTTACTTTATTAATATATTTTTTATAGTTTTTTTTTATATAAATATGTATGAGGGAAAATGAAATTTGTAATTTTATATTGAAATTTGAAATAAATATTTAAAAAGTTATTATATAATATTTTTATTTTATTTAGTCTTTGTTTCATTGTTGATTTATTATTGTTTTTAGCTTTTATCTCTCTTATTTTGTTTGTGCTCTTAGGTCTTTTTTGAATTCTTTTTTTATTAAATTGACCATTAAATATCCATTAGCCTTAATTGTATTGCTCTCTCTCTATAGATAGATAGATAGATAGATAGGGAGTGGAGGGGGGGGGTCGGGATTTCCTTTGCAATACAACATCAATTAAATAAGATATGAGTAATAATATCTTATTAATGATATCATTACTAAGATATTAGTAATGATATCTTATTTTAATTAATGTTGTCTTTGTGTTTTTAAATTTTTTGTTTGTAGGTTTTTGAGTTATTGAGGTTTTATTTTTCTTCTTCTTCTTTTATTTTATTTTTCTTGTTACTCTTTGTGTTTTCTTTTATTGTAGCCTTTTTTTTGGTTCAATTTCCTCCTATTTTTAGGTTTTGATCTTCTCAGGGTTTTTTAAGTCTTTTCATTCCTTTCTCACCACCCCTCCCCTAGGTCTTTTTATTTAGTCTTAGCTTGTAATCTATCATTTCTTTCTTTCAATTGTTCTTCTCATCATGGTTCACAGAGCACGACCCAAAACATTGATGCAAAAATACTTACATAGTTGAATCCAAAAATCTTTCACAATAAATTTGAGATTGTTAAATTATAATGAATTGCATAGATTGAATTTAGGTATACATTTTAAGGTGTAAAATAAAATTTTAATTTATAATGAAATTGATAATAACTAACATAATAATGAGATATATAGAATTTGAAAAAAAAATTATTAAAAATATTTATATATTTTTTTTATATATCTTTTAATTTTATTATTTTTTATTAACATAAGTTGGGTTTTTTATGAGGCCCAAACCTTGTTACAAAGAAAAGAAGGTAATTGACTAAAGAAAAAAGGACAAATGCAATGGAATCAACTACTGAAAAGGACAACAAAATAAAATGAGGCAACATTGAACAAGATAAAAATGGTAGAATCAACATACCAAAAGGATAACATAGTTCTACAAAGAGACAAAATAGAACATCAAAATTACAAAATCAATTATAATTTAAGTTGGGACCAAACTTCAACCTAAGTAGAACATTTTGTGACAGAAGAACCATTAAGGATTGAATATTTTTCTTTTGATGAACAATTATCCATGAAGAATCGTCACTGGAAGTGGAAAACTTTGGAGTAGGGGAGGGAGCACCTATAGAATAAATAAAAGAAGGTCTACCTTAATGAGTATCCAGTTTGGAAGGGGAGACCTTACTTAATGGAGATTGAGAATCAAGGACCATTGAAGGAAAAGGAGAGTATTGTAAGTCCCCATATGTAGGGGAAAGTAGAGGAGAAACCTAGGTAGTCAAATCAATTGAAGCAACAAGAGGAGATACCGAATCAACAAAGTTCTTTGAGTCATCTTTCAAAGAAGTAGGGAATAACATGAGATGGTGACAATCAGCACTCTTCCACCAAATGGAGGAAAGCCTCAAGCAGAACCCATGGGGGACAAGTGAAAGCCAAATATCTTATCGTGGAACATCTATAGTAGAAGAAAATACCTTCATAGTCAACCATTTGAGTCTAAGGTCACTCACCCACCTACAAAATAATCTCTTCTACAATACCATGGAAAGATTAGTTTCGACCAATATCCTATCATATGAGGTATGAGAGAAATTGCTAGTACTTGAGTCCACCTTAAGAAAGTGACTCAATGTGTTACAAATAGCCTCATAGGCTAGTTTTGGCCAATTTTAAATGAGGGGCAAGGTAGAGAAATCATACCCCAATTAGGGACATATCGATAGATTCTTTTGTTGGGTTGAAGAACAGAGAGAGCTAGTGAGGACCCTATTTCTAGTCACCCATAACCAACATTGTTGGAATCGATTGTAATCTATGTCGAAGAAAGAATGATGAGATTGTTGGAAAGATTGTCATTGATGTCAAAGAAAGAACGAGATTGTTGGAAAGATTTTCATTGATGTCAAATAAATAATGAGGAGATTGTTGGAAACATTATCATTGATTTCAAAATAATAAGGTTTAAATTTTTTCATAGAATGCAAGAGAATATTCATTCAGTGGCACATGTAAGGCAAGTTAAATTAGTTTTATAAGACAAATTTGATCAGCTATATGAAGGATTACATTAGAGTTTAAGAATTCTCATTTATGTAAGGCATCTTTATCATGGCCAACCACATTAAGGTGATGGATCTTAAAGTGTAAAGTAAAGATTTAAAATTTGACATATAATAGGGAACAATTATTTAGTTTTTTTATAATAGTTTTATATGATTAACTAACAAACTTGATGGGATGATTGTTATCAATGATATTCAATAATTTGATATGGCCAACTAATAAAAAAACATTTAATTATTATTAATGGTTTGATAGTTGTATTCATAGATGCAATGCCTAGGTAGTCAATGTTATCATGTGGAGATGAGTGGAGGAATCCAACCATGGGATTAAAGTCATATATGTTAAATATTAATTCTTACTAATATGTTAAAATTTTATGCATGGTAGGCTATTAAGAAAATGACAATTGATGAAATAGTTGATGATGAGCCAATGGAATAAACTATGTACTTTTGTGGTGAGAAGTAAATTAATGAGTTCCATAAGAATTCTCGATGGCAAGAGGAAGAAAAATCACCCAACTCTTTGTGTTATAAAGGTAGAAACAACAAATATTAGTTATGATTTACAACATAATAATTAATGTTAACAAAGGTAACAAACATCATTAAGAATTAATGCATAGAATATATTTAAGAAAATAATCAAGTTATAGGGCTTGGTATACTAGGTTGCACAAGAATCTACATCAACAAGGCTTCAAGAAAGGTACAGTTGATAGCAATATTTATTGTTGATGGTAGTTGTATATGTTGTTGATATCATGTTTGGAGGAAAAGATAAGACATGTAAAATATTTTTAGAAGAAATGTAGAAGGAATTTGAGATTTCAATGATTGGTGGATTATCCTTCTTTCTAGGACTTCAAGTTGCTCAATCTGATAATGGAATCCTTATCTTTCAAGTAAAGTATGTTAAGGAGATGTTAAAGAAGTTTAGAATGGAGAATGCTAAAGTAATGAGTACTCCCTTGAATACTGGTTGTTGCTTGAGCAAGGATGACGGATCTTCAGAGGTTGATTAGACTCGATATAGATCTATGATTGGTGGTTTGTTATAATTGATTTCTTTTAGATGAGATATTATGCATGCAGTATGTATGGTTACTGGAAATCAAGCAAATCCTAAGAAATATCATAGTTGTGGCAATCAAGAGGATATTCAAGTATTTGAGAGGGACTCTAGATTATGGTCTATAATTAAAAAAGGATAGTTATTTCCTCTCATGACTTACGCAGATGCTAATTGGGTTGATTGTATTGATAATAGAAGATCTACTAGCAGTAGTGCATTTTTCTTGGGAGGAAGATAAGATGTGCATTTAACCAAAAGTTACTAATCAAATGTGGAAATCAACATAGACCTAGAGTTTTGACTTGTTCAAAGTCCAAAACTATATGCCTTAGTCTACTCTACCTAATTTCACAACTTTCAGTTTTTAAACCTATAAACTACATATAAAAACTATATGCAGGGTGTGTATTCTATGCCTACCCCCATTGCCCCATGAGAGTCACTTGGAAATGGAGTATGCCTCATGGGGTGGCAAGATAGTAGTATAGTTTAATAATGCATGTACATCTTGATTTTGAGGACCTACAATTGTTATCACTTTGCATGGAGAAATCATTAAATTAGGGTATTATTAGTGAAGACATCAATTTCATTTATTCTTTAAAAACATAGGCAGATATAAATAAAAAATTGGTTACCTTATAAGCATTTTTTGTTGAGTGGTTGGATGCATTCTATGTATGGATTGTTTTGAATTTTAAAGTATCACTCAAATGATAATTTTGGTTGAATGTGAAGTTTGTTTAATGAATTGACTCTAGATATAGCTATAAATGTTAGTCCCTATCTTTCTATTTTTCCAATATTCATTGTTGTTTTTTGTAATGTGAGACCCAAGGATTTTGTATTATAATAGCCCATGCCATTGTGAATGGTCTATGCCTTCGATGACCTAGCAATATAGGTATTATCTATATGCTTTTTGGGTCTTATTGGTTCCATGGTGGCCCACTATAATTGTCAATACTTGATACGACATACTTTGGAACATTTGGTGGTTTATAGCTTGGGCTATAAACAATGTCAATAACTTCACCCAGAGCTCTATTCAAAAGTCCTACTAGTGTCTAGATATGTTGGTTTTGTGCATGATGTGTTACCCTCTACAAAGTAGTACTTGTTCTTTGAGTTGTTCATCATTAGTTGCATTATCTATTCCACTCTTGGTGGTTGTTGTAGTGCTTATTGCGATTGGACAGTTCACCAGTTTTAACATTCTTTTGTTGTGCAATCTAACCAAATCATTAGTAAAAAATAGGTGCATAGAGTTATCAAATTGTTCCTTCTCACTTAATGTAAGTTGTTTATTTGCATGTGTCATTAAAAGTGTCAAATCTTCTTTTGTTGGTTCTGCATTTCATATATTTTGTGAAATTTGAGGAAATTGTGCTTGGGTTGGAGTTTCACCTTGTTCTCCAAACATTGTTTGCAAGGGATTTGTGCTAAATATTCATCATTTATAGTAACATCATTATAGTATGGGTCATATTTGACTTTGTATTGCAATGCATCTCTAGCTTTCTACTCACATAATTATTGTAACAATGTCCTTGTGTACATGCGATCTTAAAACTATGAGCACATCTAGTTCTTCTATTCTATGTGGAAGTACCTTTGCAATGAAATTTGTTTATGTCATATGCGAAGCTTATCATGTCCAAGAGTGTGGGTTACTTGCAATACTAGGTTCACTCTAGCAATGAGCATTTCTTCCACTTGGGAGAGTCTTTTCAACATAGCAAGTCGTTCCCCTAGGTCCATGTTGTTCAATGATGAGAATCGATGTATGCCTTTCTGATTAAATCATGTTTTGCAACTAGCACCACTATTTGATGCTTGAATAAGCATGCCTGGGTAAAATTCCTTACATATAGTGCATGTTTTCAGGTTGGATAGTACATCTATTCTTTGCCAAAATCTTCTCAAGAGGCTGCCATGAAGTTAGCATTGTTGTTGAATGGGGTTGTGTGTTTTGTCTACTATTGATTTGGGGCATGTTGATCTTGGCATGTTTGTCTCTCTAAGTTTCTAATGCATCTTCATGCATTTATTTCCGCTAAGTTGTGATGAACGTAGTAACCTTGGTTTGTTTTACAATTTTGCAGCCTTTGTATTTCTATTTGTTGGGGATCGATTCGAATTTTCTCTAAATTTTTCATATGCCTACGGGTGGCTATTTCTCCTATATGGAAAGCATAATAATGTTGGCTTCGTTTTCAAATTTGCATCTTGTCAAGTTCTATTAGTTGGGAATCATCTTGGATTTTATCATTACAAGAGGTGATCATCTACATTTTGGAAGTGTTAGCCTAAAATACTAATGATCACAAGAAGAAATGATTAAAACAAATGTACATGACATGAATAAATATTGGAATTCAAAATACAAAAATAATAAATATTTAAATTTTCCTTGCTAAAATTTCAGTTTAGATCTATCATTTGTTTAATAACCACAAACTTAAACCCACACTTAAAAATAAAGATAAAATAAGATAATATCTTTTTTAATTAGATTAGCAGGGAGACGACCCTAAACCGGAGACAAGGATTACAATAATACATCACCAAGCAACCACCATAAGCTAGAAAAAAAACCTAGTCCCCCATCAAAAGTAATAAAAAACCCTCATGACCCTGTAGTTGTTTCTACAGATTCTAACAAGCTTCCATCTTTTAAATAGAATAGTCCAAGTATACCTATTATCAGTTGTCCTAAAACTAATAATTTTTATGTTCATATCATCCATAAACCTAAAAATAAAAGTCTTGGCATGACCATAAAACATAAAGTTTATCAATATGGATGCGCAAACCCCAATAATCCACCATGAATGAAACATAAACAAAAAGAAAAAGGAAGGAGCAGAACAGAAAATATCTACTCCTTCTTGACCAGGTTCCAATCCCTTTTGAGTCTTCTCATGTTTAGATCCCATGTGTTGTTCTGTTTTCTTTCCCCTTCCTCATCTAGCTCCTTCACTTCTTGTTTTGCCACTTTCCTTTTAATTTTCTTTATTCTATCATATCCAGAAACAGTTCCCAAAATAACACTCTTCATGATACCATCTATAATGCAGCAAAGACAGTTAACTGCATCACATAGGAGTTGGATTTTTCAGTCAAGCTCCTCATTTTTTTGTTCCAAGGTTGATAGTTTCTCTCTCATGTCATTTAATTGCCCTTCTATCATACTTCTATCGTCATGCACATGCGACATAAGAGAACATGACACCATATCTTCATCTTTAGAGATGTTGGGGTGGACAGGGCTTTTCATCGGTGACTCTAGTTCACTTTCAGTGTTGCTACTCTCTTCCTCCCCTTCCTCTTCTTCATACATTTCCTCCATTTCATCATTAGGGTTTACTTCATGTTCATCTTCTTCCACCTGGAATTCCTCATATTTTGAGTTATCCTTCAAGTCATTTGCCTCCTCTAAGTCATAGATTTCCTATAGATTAGTCGTGGCTAGGTTTCCCTCTTCCTTATTTAAATCTCTTCTTCTTTTCGCACGCAGACGGGCTAACCTTCTCTCACCCGAATTGCTCTCAATCTTTCCCTGCTCTGTCAGATTTTCCCCTTCATCATAAAAATTATGCACCTCCAGATCTATGGTAATGTTTTTCCCCTTCGACTCTATATTGGTTTTCTTGTCTTTTTTGACGTGCATTTAGGGGTATCAAGCTTTCTTTTGTTAGGATTGACATCAAATAGGGTCAGTTCAAGGGATTCTTTTTCAAGAACAGTGGTAGAGTTCTTAGGAATGGTCATAACATATCAAGACTGGCTGGGAGAATTCTGAGCTTTAGGGTCAAAGAGCAACAACTTGGGGTAAATAAAAGGAGCCTTAATAGGGCCAAAAACGTTGCCAGACAAAGAGACAAGAGAGCTAACGGAAGGAGAGTGCTCCACAACAAACTTATACATCAGATATATCAGACCTTGGTGGAGCAGGGGGTTAGCCCCATTTTGAATGCACATTTGTAACAAGGAGAATAGGAAAAAATGCATATTAATTTTCTCATGGTACCTAATGTGATTCAAGATAGGGAAATGATACCCGTGCATAGTAGGGTATTTACCCTCTAAGGTAAAATATTTCATGACATAGTGACTAACAATAAGAAAGGGTTTGGGTAAAGCAAAGCGGTCATACCCATTCTGGAATGGCACCGATTTCTCACCCTTTTCAAAGAATAGCTTCATGAACCCTTTATAATCTCCTGAGCTTTTCCTTTCAACTCTTTCCCCTTCATTCTATAAGACACTCACCTCTACAATGTACTTTGGAGTCACAATAAATGAAATTTTGTCAACTATGACTATGCCATTCTGCTAGGAGTTGCAAAATCTAGCAAAAAGCTACTTGTTATAATATTTTAACGCTAAGAAGAAGGGAGTGAAGCCAACCACTTGGAAAAGCTACCAGATTTCCTTATTGTCGAGTAGCCCCAAGCAATTATGAGGTTTATTGCACTTGAGAGGGCCCCCCATGTTGAGAATAGGATGAACAGGGCAAAACAAAACTTTGTGAAAGTGACTGGAGAAACAACTATGTTTCTGTACTTTCAACCTTCTTCTTGAAGAATAGCTTTTAATCTTGTCTTTTCTAACTTTACTCAAATTAAATTTCTTACATGTGTGGCACCAAATGCAATCATTTCCCATAAAGGTAGCGCAAAAATCTAAGGCTTTCCCTATCTTTCTAATGAAGACAATATCTCCCCGTATCCATATGCTAACTTTGTCCATCGCTTTCACATCCGCATTGAGAAAGTTCCAAATAAAAATATACAAAATATTAATATAATATTAATTGTAATATTATATTATTGTTACATGGCACACTATTATATGTTTAATATACTTCACCATTAAAATAATAAATTTAAACAATATCAAATGTAAACTGAAATATTTTTTAAAATATTCCTAACTATTAGCCAAATAAGATAAATACAAAATTAAATCACTCTCTTAAAATAAATAGAAAATTAAATTAATAAATGAATATCATTAATATGATGAATTAAAAAAAATTTAAATCAAAGTAAATTAATTTTTTAAATTCGTAATTATTAAATAATAAAAACATTTCCCTTCAATCAATAATAAAAAATATTTAGATTAAAAGACAACTTAAAATTACTAATTAAGAAAAATGACACAACCTGAATTTATAAATCCATTTCTTAAAATAATTAGAAAATCAAATTAAAAATGACATAATGAAGTTAAGAAAGTATCAAATTCAAACTGAAATGATTTGTAAAAGATTCCAAATTAGAAATTTTTCACTCTATATATATAGGAATAAGGAATCCTCTTTCAAATTCTCTTAGATTTACTTTTAAGCTAGTAATACCTCTAATACTTGGGATTTTTCTAATTTCTCTACGCACTTCTTACAAAATATTCCATTTGTCTGTTTTTTAAAACAAAAAATGCAAAGCATCATGTTGCTACCGAGAGCGAAGTGAAAGAGAAAAATTTCAAACTATGGTTTTTGGCAGTTTGTTTTTGGATTTGTTTTGATTGTTAACATAATCCAGTAATTGAAAATTAACTAAGTCAAAGAGAAACCCTACTATCGTAAGTATAGTCGTCTTCAATGTAACATAGAACACGTCTATAAGTAAGTAATTACGATGTCATGATAGTCCAAGACTTTAATATAGAGAAAATAAAAATCTTTCTTCAATTTGTATTCTGTCAGAAAAGGCCCGAAACATAATGGTCCGCAGTGGAAGTAGGTACGAGGAAAAGGAACTTTGTAAAGATGATTTTGTTTATTTTTATATTTAATGTTAAGGCTAATATTATATAGTCAGTTTTTCTACGAAATTGGATAACGTGACACTTCCAAATAATTTAATTCTAAAGAGATAATAATTTGGGTCAGATTAATTAGCTGAGATAGTGAAAATATAAAAAAAGATATTTTAAAATAATCAAGGAGGGAATAAATAATCTTGAATGCGATAATAGAGTATTTTGATGAAGATTATTTCATTGATTTAAAATATTTTTCTATTATTAAAGTTAGAATTAGTATGTATTAATAAACTATTAATTGTTTAGTTTTATGTTTTTGATAAAGATAAACAGGTTTTACATGGATCCGAAATCAAAAGTTTTACAAAAATCGACCATTAGCCAAATAGATAGAAACCAAAAGCAAAACTAGAGAGCACCCCAAAATAGATACAAAAGCAAAAGAGACACAGACAGCAAACCAAAAGCACTCAAACAAGAGAGTGCAACAGCGCCTTGTTCTTTTATATGGTAGTCTTATTGATTTCCTCCAACTCTTCCATAATGAATCTGGAGGTGCCCTTTTTGCTACTCCTGCTTCTGGTCCTGGAACTAGGGCCTATGGTTTTGTTGGTCTTATTAATTGTTTAGATTTATGTTTTTGTCATAAAAATGATCTATATGTCTAAAGATTGAAATTTCTTTCACAAATCTAATCTTTGATTTGGAAAATGACATCTAAACTTTTGATCATATAAATCCTACTCTTGTCATTGTTTCATACCTATATTTTAAAAGTTAGAGTGATAAAAGTATCTTAGATGAGTTGATGTTATTGCTCATGGAAGACAATCTTGTTTACATGCTTGTGGCTCCTTTAGTATTGCAGATGAATATTGCCTTTCTTGAGATGTTCTTCATATCTATTATAAATGGAGACATAGTAGCAAAATTGCCTATTTTACCACAATTGAAACTTTTAAAAGGTAATATACTTTTGTATTTTCTAGATTCTTTCTTCATCTTTCTCACAAAGTGAGTTTCCTCAACATTTGATTAATTGCTTGATTTATATCCTCTATTCTTCAACTTGTTGGATTCTTTGAAGGTTGCCTCTCTCTTTAATGGATTATTATGTTTAGACCTCATTTCATATGCAATGAGAATTCCATGAGGTTTATCCATTTCAACAAATTAGATTAGTTGTTTCCAAAATGGTAGATAAACTTGTTGCACAATCATTGGTTCATCAATCATTTTTCCAAGCCCTTTGATGGACTCAATTAAATCATCTACACAAAGGAGGTAGGCTACAACATTTTCTTCATTTTTCATCTTTAGAATCTGAAATTATGTTCTATGAGTGATAATATTCATGACTTTTTAGATCACACAAGGTATTATTCATGGCTTTTGCATTATTATCGTTTTGAACCTTCTTTCTAGCTTTTTGTTTTGGAGGAACTTGATCACCAACCAAAATTGATTGTAAAATATCAAACCATAGTGCCATCAAAAAAGTCTGCATCCTCATACTCCAAAATACATAATCATCCATCAAATAATGGATCCCTATTAATCGAGAACCCTTCTTGACTAGCCATGTGTGATTATAAGATCTACATTTGAACTAATAGGTTGCACAAAATAACCAACTCCAATACCAATTGATGAACACACAATGATACTGAAAGAGGGTGAATCAACATAATGCAATATTTTCTAAGTTTAGAACTTAATCATCATGAGATCAATAATAGAAATAAGAAAAATAATAACAACAAAAATCATAAAATATTCATAATAGAGAACACTAGATTTATGTAGCAAGTCTTTTGAGAGAAAACCATAGTGAAGAATTGTTTGGATCTACGATTCAAATCTAGTCTCACAAAGTATAAAATGTTCTTACAATTATTCATAGGAACCAACCCATAAGAAACACAAATCCCCTTATACAAGGTTTTCTTGCACCAACCTATTGGGGACATGAATCCACACAGCTAAGCACCAACTTAGCAAGAAAAACCAACCTCTTCTACACTAAATATTATACTAAAAAAAAAGATGTACACCAATTAATTTTTATTTTTAGTTACTTATACTTTGTAGATATTTTGTTTTTCCTAATTTGAATCCACTTTCCTTTGTAATTAATAGCTCTATTTATCTCTACTCTATGAAAAGGATTGGAACACTTTTCTCACAACAATAATTGTTGTATTTTAATACAAATAACTATCTTACTCACAAACGTAGCCTTCATTGACACAATACATGAAATATTTATGCATTATATATTAAACCATATAAGTAAATATCACTCTATTGTCAATATAGAATATTTAAATTCATCTAAGTAACATGTGCAATGTTTTCCATTAAATATGTTCATTTAAACCCTCAAGTTGGCTTTGATTGTTTTTGCATTTTAAAATCCTATCATTCAATTATAAAAGTTAAATATTAATCATTGATCAAGGTTTTGTGGAAATCTTGATTGATAATCACGAGAATGATTGAATTTAAAAAAATTCACTTGATAGAAACTCAATGTTGAAAAGTCACTAACCAATCAGAGAAAGCTTTAGAGAAATTCAAACAAACATGTCATCAATTTGTCATAGCCTTGAGAAAACTCTATAATTTTCTTACCTGACCCCTAGCATCATTGTAATTTGTCATAGCCATGAGAGAGAGAGAGAGAGAGAGAGAGGAGGGGGGGGAGAATTCACCTAGCTAGTATATTATATGTTTCTAAACCCAAAAACCACCTTCTATCTCATGTTAGAAGTCAAAGACTAAGCTAAATTCTACATATCATCATTTCTTAGTCGTCCCTAAACATTTATATGCCTATCTACATAGGTATAATTTATTACTGAGTAGAGTGGACTTGCTATTGATAAATAATATGAAAATAGAAAGTTTGGTGTTATAGTGAAAAATAAATAAAACTATTTGCCCATAAATTTAAAAAATGAGTGATTCCATGAAACATTTGATGTTTAGATGAAATAATATCTTTTGAATGATAAATATCTTACTACCTACTAGTAATTAGAGGAGGACTAGCTAGAAAACACTTTATCTTTCCTATGAAAATGTCTCATTAATTAAATATAAGAATTAGGTCTTCATGTTCTATTGGTTAAACAAATTCTACACTATAGGTTTTACACCTTTTACCATTTAGTCATTTCTTACATATAGCATGTTGAAGCAAAGAAGTAGTTTCTTTATGAAATTAAATGCTGCATTTATTAATAGTTAGAACTTTATGATAAGCATTATCTCTTCTCATTGGATCTCATGTTGCTCTAACCACATCTAGTGCATACTTATTATCTTAATGTGCATTTTTGGATAATAAAAGGTAAACTATCAATAGCTCATTTAAACAATATCAAGAAAATTAACCTCAACTCTTATGTTGTTGGAAGCTACAATCTTGATCATATTAGCCCTATTTATTCATTTGGAATAAGATCATTTGATGAGATAAAATAATAAAAATTATAAATTTTGTAGTGGAACCTTCAACTATTGATGTTTGACTACTTGTGGTTAGAAAGGATCAAACTATAAAAAAATAGGTAAACTTGATAAAAGGGGTTAACAAGGTCATTGTCTCCATGGGAAAACATTATGTTGGAATTACTAAATTAAGTGGAATGTGAGAGGAGTATATATACACATATACATATAAATACAATAAAATAAAATAGCCTAAATTTATGTTCATTTAGTTATCTTTGAGGGCAAGTAAGTCCTTTCTTCAACTCATGTCTAGCATTCCAGTTGACCAACCAATACTAAAATTAGATCTAAAATAACTACATTAGTTTGAATACAAGTGTAGGATAGTAGTAAATATTCACTAGGCATCCAATGAGTCCTTGATCTTACCAATTTTTTTTAGGAAAGATTGGAGCTTATACACTTGACCTTTGGACATTCGTAGCTTCTTTATATTTTCCTAGTTATTAACTATAGAATAGATTCTCCATTTTAATGGGGTTTCATACTTAACTAATTTGTATATTAAATTAGCATATAACCTTTCCTAGATATTACTTCAAATCATTCTTAAATTACTTATGCTAAACTACTACATGTTACAATCTTTGGTTAGCTAAGCACCTTGCTTAGGTTTCATTTTTTATTTATCTTTTTTTTTAGAATCTTATAGTTGAAATGAAATGAAGAGAAAGGTGCTCTAGGTCATGAATGCGACACAACCTTCATGATGAGATATTGATATTTACAAGAAAGTTATGCCCTCATATTAATGCTTTTGCAAATTAATTTGAATGGAAATCCAAAATCTATATCTCCACTCATACCTTTTCCAAAGATGGGTGATTTCTTATAGAGAAAGAGAAAAATTTCACCTGACTAGTGTATTTTACCTTTCTAGACTGAAAAACCACCTTCTAGCTAATGTTAAAAGTTAAAGACTGAGTTAAAATCTACATATCATCATTGTTTTTCCACCCCAAAATATTTATATGCCTATATACACAAGTATATTTATTTATTAGGAGGATTGGATTTGATATTGTTATATAATATGTAAATAGGAAATTGGTTGTTATAGTTAATACACCAATAAAACTTTTTTCCCATCAATGTTATAGGAAATATGAGTACATGAAACATTTGAGGCTGAGGTGAGATCATAGTCAATGAATGATAAAGATCTAGCTACCTATTGTTGATTGGAGGAGGACTATCTAGCTATCACTTTATCTTGCTTGGCAAGAGATGTCATTAACTAAATAGAAGAGTTAGGTCTAAATTGTTCTACTTCTTGGAGTATACTTATTAACAAAATCTCATTATATTTTGTTGGTTAACTAAATTATGCATTATATGCTATACAACTTTTACTAATCAATCATTTTGTATGCATAGCAGGCTAAAGTAAACAAGTAGTTTCATTATAAAATTAAATGTTGCATTTATTAAGAGTAAGAACTTTATAACAAGGATTACATCTTGTTGTTGGATCTCCTATTACTTTAGCCACATCTAGTGCATACTTAGTATCTTAACGTGCACTTTTTGGACAACACAAAGTAAACTATCAATAGCTCCTTTAAACAATATAAAAAACAATTGAACTTGGTCGTTAAGTTATCCAGAACCATAATCTTAATCATAGAATCCTTTATTTATTGATTTTGAAGAAGATCATTTAAGGAGACAAAATAGTAAACAATATAATTTTTTTCATGAAACCATCAACTATGGTTGTTTGACTACTTTTAGTTAGAAAGGATTAAACCATAAAAGAATAGCTAACTTGAGAAAAAGTGTTTAATAAGGGAATGGTACTCATGGGATAACATTATGTGGTAATTAATAAGGTAAGTATGATGTGAAAGGAGTCTCTATTTGTGTGTATATACATATGAAATTAGTTAAATTAATTTTCATTCGATTGTCTCTGAGCAGAAGCAAATCCTCTCTTCAACTCATGTCTAACATTATAGTTAACTAACCAATGTAGAAATTAGACTTGGAACAACTGCAATAGTTTTAATCCAAGTGTAGGTTAGTAGAAAATAGTCACTAGGTATCCAATGAGTCCTTAAACTTAGCAACTTTTGTTAGGAAAGCTTGGACCCTAATGGCTGGAAGTTGTCATAACATATTGGGAATAAACAACTCATCAAGGAACTTTTATATTGAAACAACACCAAAAATATTAGTTGATCCATAAAAGAGGTTAGGTTAAGAAACCACCTACTTCCAAATTAGGATTCTCTTTCTAGTTATAGTGCTAATCCAAGTATAGGTGCGAGTTTTTATGACCATGGATAGATTTAGGACACTATAAGGGCATAGGTAGAGGATTATATTCCTCTAACATATAGAATAGTCCCATGTATTTGAGGTCATCAATGAAGGATAAGTCCTATCACCCGCATAAGATAATCTTATCTACTTGAGATTGAACATAGTCAAGTAGCATACTATGCCACTAGATTGTCAATCATACCCCTAGTGAGCGGATGGATACTATCAATCATACCCCTAGTTAGCAAATGGTATACTACCTAACTACTTTATTATTAGGACCTATTCAAAATTATATTTTTTATCTTGATTAGGTAATTTAAATGTTGTATCATATTAAATAGGATTAAGACACTTTTCATAATATTACTATGTACTAGTGTTTCATATTTATTTTATAATCAGATTGTTTTCATTATTTATTATAGTAGTTCCATTCTTCATGCAATGAATTAGTTAACTCAGAGAAATTAGCTAAAAATTTTAGACCCCCTCCCTTAGTGTGAACATGAGAAGAATGTACATCACATGAACTAGAAATAGAATCATATGCATAAACATACTTTTAGGTCTAAATACTACTATCTACACCTTGTTGCACATGATCATATTGAGATCACAAACCAAACAAAAAAATAACAACTAATAATTTTTGGTGGTCCTTATTTAATAGTTTTTTGGTATATGGCCTTGTTTAACATATTTTATAAATTAAAAAAAATTAGTGACTACAAATATTTCTAATGGCACAAATCAAAACACAAATATTGCCAAACTAATTACATTAAAACACAAGGCTAATTACAATTAAAAATATTGCGAGACTAGGAAGAACTTTTCTAAAAGGTCATAGAAAACTATAATGAAATTTATTTATTTAAAACTCAAATTTTGACCCAATCAAAATAACACAGTATTATGAATTGGTTTTTCACATGCAAAATAATAATATGCATCATCAAATCATATCACATTTAACTACACAAAGAAAAATAAAAGAACAATATGCAATCATGCTTCATCTTGTTTTTCATCATATTCAAACTATGCATACTAGCTTATTTTGTATACCTAACATATAGAATCAGCCAGGATGACACAAGTAATGCATTTTGATCATGTAAAAAAATACACAATAAATATAATGATTTGCATCAAAGTTCCTAACAAAAATATTGTGATATATTGGCATAGAGCAATAATTGAGATCCATGGTAACAATATAAATTGAAGAAAGAGGGAGAGAAAATATAAATAGCACCCACAAGTATTGAATCCAATATTTCAATAAGGCAGAAAGACGACAAGTTGCACACAATGTTAAGCATGAAACAAAAAACCCTTTGTTTCAAATCCACTTTAGTATGAACAAACAAACAAAGAAAACATGTTTCTTTGCAAAAAAGAATTATTATCTATGTTAGACACTCCATGTGTTTGGAGTTGCACAGGGAACAAATAAACAACAAATATACCATGTATACAATGAAATCTAGTCTTAGAAGAGAGCTTGAAACCTTGCATGTGTGTAATGTTTCCTATCCTTTACTACACTCTACACCCACGTGTTCCATAGGATACAACAACAAAAACATTTAGTTAAACCTCTTGGTTGAGCAACATTAAAATAATTTTAGATAATTGAAAATTCACAAACGCTTTAGAAAAAATTAATCATCCAATTAAATATTAAAAAAGAAGAAAGATAAATATTATAAAAACAACAACATTTGAGATCATACATACATTTTCATAAGAGACAAATGTTCCTAAATTCAAAATGGTGATCAAGGTTTAAAATAGTTCATTGCATGCCCCCAACATTTTTGTGTGAAATAAAATTAGCATATTTCTTTTCTTCTATAGATGTTTGGGAACAAAAAATTGATAACATTGTTGCCTCCCTTCTTTTAACATTTTGTAACACAAACTACATGCCTTGTGTATGAGTTTTTAATTTAAATTAATGCTCATCAGAATAGTTGCAACTATAATGTGTGGCAAAAATCAACTTTTGATTGTGTTATAATTGATGTCCATGGTCTATTGAAGTCGACTAGCTTTGACACGATATGTAATGACCCTTACAAATCAAACCTTTTTGTTTGGGTGAACTATTGATAAATGTGATGCAATTCTAAATGCACAAATCTAATATGTAAGAACAACGCATAAATTGCATTGCACAGATGGAAACAAATGAAGTATAGAAAAATAGCACTATTATAGAGAGCTTGCATAGATTTCCATTCAAAGGCCTACAAGATACTAATGTTTGAAAATATTTTACTATGTACTGCCCAAGGACAACAATATGCACTAAATGATTAACTAGCATATATGTCTTAAATTTTAATTTAATCTATATAATATATGCTGAAAGATATCCTTCTCAAGGTGCCTATTTTTAATCAATTTTATACCCTAAATTAAAATAGGTGCCTTGAAAAGGATATCTCTCGACATATTTTATACAGATTAAATTAAAATTTAAGACATATAGGCTAGTGGCAACCGCCCAATGTAACATGGAAAACATAAAATAAATGCAGTATATAATTATATAGTATCTTTTTTTTTTAATTGAATTATATTATAGTAAATTATATTATTATTATATTATTATGTGGACATATATGAAATTTAATATATCCATTTACACTATTTTTAATAAATATATATGTGTTGCAAGATTAAAGCATATACTTAAATGTAAAATATATATTAGACTTTATTTAATGATAGGGTTAGGGTTAAGGTTACTCTTATGGTCAAGGTTAAGGTTTACATCATTGTTAGGGCTATGGTTAGGGTTCACATCAATGTTAGGGTTTGGTTTAGGTTTAGAATTATGGTTAGGGTTAGGATTTAGGCTTATTGCTAGAGTTAGGGTTAAGGTTACCATTATGGTGAAGCTTAAGGTTTACATCATTGTTAGGGTTAGGGTTATGGTTTTGATTAGGGTTACATTTTAGGGTTAAGGTTATGATAATGGTTAGGGTTTATATCATGGTTACAGTTAGCATCAAGGTTAGGATTTGGTTTAGGTAGATTATGGTTAGGTTTAGGGTTAAGGATTACAATAAGGGTTAGGGTTTACTGTTAGGGTTAAGTGTAGGGTTAGGTTTAGGGTTATAATTATAAGTGGGGATAGGGTTAGGATTATGATTTGATTTATGATTATTTAATGTAGGGTTAGGGTTCTAGGGTTTAGTATTAGAGTTAAGGTTAGTATTATGGTTAGGGTTAGAGTTATGGTTATCATAATGGTTAGGTTTTTCTTTAGGTTTAAGATTAAGGTTAGGGTTATGGTTAGGGTATAGTGCTAGGGTTAATTGTATGGAACTTAGGGTTAGGGTTTATTATTAGTGTACCCATAATTATAGTTGGAGTTAGGGTTAGAATTATAATTGGGGTAGGGTTAGGATTTTGGTTAGGTTTAGGATTTATGGTTATGGTTAGGATTACGTGAAGGGTTAGGGTTTTCATCATTATTAGGGTTAGGTTAATGGTTAGGGTTTAGATTTACATCATGGCAAAGGTTAGGGTTATAGTTAGGGTTAAGGTTATGATAAGGCTTAAGATTAAGGGTTATGGTTATGGTTTGGGTTAATATTTAGTGTTAGGATTATGATTATTGTAAGGGTTTACATCGTGATGAGGGTTAGGGTTAGGGTTTGGGCTATGGTCATGTTTAGGATTAGGGATAGATTTTGGGTTATTGCTAGGGTTAGGTTTTTGGGTTATGGTTAAGGATTATTGTTGAGGTTACACTTTAGCATCATGGCTAAGTAAGGGTTAGGATTAGTGTAACTAACAATAGGATTATGATTAGGGTTAGGATTACTGTAACTAGTAATAGGATTATGATTAGGGTTAGGGTTTATGGTTATAGTTAGGATTATGGTTACGGTTATGGTTTACATCATAGTTGGGGTTAGGGTTAGGGTTAAGATTATGGTTAGGTTTAGCATCTAGGATTTTGGTGAGGATTATGTCTATGGTTAGGGTTTATATTATAGGGTTAGGATTAGTGTGACTAACAATAGGATTATGATTAGGGTTAGGATTAGTGTAACTAGCAATAGGATTATGATTAGGGTTAGGGTTTATGGTTATAGTTAGGATTATGGTTGCGGTTATGGTTTACATCATAGTTGGGGTTAGGGTTAGGGTTAGGATTATAATTAGGGTTTGCATCATGATTAGGGTTAGGTAAAATGGTTAGGGTTTGAAATAAGATCATGGTTAGGGTTAGGGTTAGGGCTTAATATTATGGTTAGTGATGCAGAGCCCTCCTTGTATCATGCCAAACACTCCAAGATGTATGACACTAACCCCTCAAAAAAACAATAGGATTCTATAAAGGCATGGCTCTACAACATTAGCTCAACATCTCACAATCTCCAAGACTCATACTTACTCAACTTGGGTAATTTCCTCCAACATACACTTTGAAACCTCCAAGGGTTACTGACCATTACCACACCTGTTTTGGGTCAAAAATGCCTCACCTAGACCAGATCAAACATTGTTTGTAAGGATTCAACCCCATTACCTATAGTACCTTCACAATTAGGCCTATTTGCTAGTAGCCCTTTGAAACGGGTAAAGGGACCTTAAGTCCAAAATTTTCTAAACACCCTAGCAAAAAAATCACACATTCAAATACCCTTTTGGACCTTACAAAATTACCCAAAAGAAAGGGTCAATTTCTGACAAACAAAGGTCTGAACCGGTAGAAGGTTAACTGTCCTAAAGGCCTAATTAGGTCTCCATTTGTGAAGCATCTATGTCCAAATGAGAAACCCATACAATCACAACCCCATGAGAACGTGGGGAACCATGAACCATCATGGATTATAGGGTTACACACCTAGAATCATTTCCATTTGCATTCAAGGGTAACTTTGTATTTTAACGACTAGGTAGCCACATAGAGATGTCTACCTAGGGTTGGTTCAAACACACACCTCCCTTTCTCCTCCTGAAAAATGATTTTATAATCTTAGAATAAATTATCTATACTTTCATTTCACCCAATCCCATGAGTCTCAGATTGATAAATTGCAAGTTATGGCCATGGAGAAGTAAAACCCTAGGCAAACCCTAGTTTTCCGGGCACCTACAACAAAATTGGAATAACAAGAGAAAAAAACATGATCTAAAAATCAAACCAAAACCAAATCAAAGGTAAATCTCTACTCTAAACAATTCACATCATTGGGAATTGATCCCAATCTGTACAATGCCATACGCTATACCAAAACTCCTAAATTGGAGGAAAAACTAAGAATTTCATTAGTTTGTAGTCATCAAATCTCTCCTGCGTACAGTCTCTCTTTGGGAATTGGATACTCAATGTTTATAAACCACTCCAAAAGTTCTCTCAACCGAAAAAAAGAGGTTAGAGCCATTGGATGATTTCAAACAAACAAAAATGCAAAAAGTGCATAAAAGTTGCTTATGACAACGTTTGACAACTTTTGCCAAAGTTTTCAAAATGTCATCTCTCACCTCGTAATGCCTTGGGTCAAGACTAACCCCTCCTAAAACACCCTAGAAGAACTAAAAATACTAGGATAAATATGTCTTCCACACACTTGATCCCCTTTTGTCCAAAAGTCCTAATTGGCTTATTGAGATGCCAAAATAAGAGTTTGGCTCACGAGATGGGGTCTTTTATTACAAACACACAATGCATGATTGAAACACATGTAAAACATCCTAAAGACATGTTTTAGGCCTTATCGTTCCTCCTTTGAGCCTAATTTATCAACTTTTTGGGGTGCTACTGCACCATACTCCTCGGAAGAAGAAATATCAAGTCCACTTGAGATGAGAGCCTGCAGGTCTGCACCATTGTCTTTGATTTGCTATTTTGTCATCCATACTACTTCAAAATCAGGTTGTCCCTTCCAAGCCACCAAATAATCCATGTAAACTTTGTTCCTTGTTTTCTTTACAACCTTGGTGTCTAAAACCTTATGCAACTTTGGTGGTTCATGTTTGGGAATGTCAGCATCTATAATAACCCAAATTGTGTGTTCTCCTGTATCAACACTACATTTATAAAGAGTTAAGCCACATATATTAAAGATAGGTGACAAACCAAGATCATGTGGGAGTTGAAGTTCATAAGCATTTTGTCCACATTTTAAATATTTGACAAGGTCCAATCTTTCTTTGCATAAGCTTTGTATATCTGCCTTTTGGAAGTCTTTCCTTCTTCAAGTGAACCCACACCAAGTCTCCCACATCAAACTGAACATCCCTCTTCTTTTTGTAAGCATGATCTTTATATCTTTTTGCAGATTGTTGAAGGTGAGTTTTAACTTGGTCATGGATCTCCTTTATGGCGGTAGTAAAAGTTTCCCCATTAGCACCAATGACTTCTCCTTGGGGTAGTTCTCTTAACTCCATCATACCCCTTGGGTGGATGCCATATACAACCTGGAAGGGTGACTTACCAGTACTCCTATTCAATATATCATTATAGGAGAATTCTTCTTGAGACAATATGCTATCCCATCTCTCTCCATGCTATCTAGTCAAACACCTTAGCAGATTTCCCAATGACCTGTTTACAACTTTAGTTTGGCAATCTGTTTGGGGATGGTATGCTGAGGAGAAGGATAAATTTATACCAAGATTCTTCCAAAGGGTCCTCCAAAAGTGTCTAATAAATTTCACATCCCTATCAGAGACTATGGTCAAAGGCAAACCATGTATCTAGACAATCTCCTTGAAGAACAAGTCTACAACATAAGAAGCATCACAAGTGGTTTTATATGGCAGGAAATGTGCCATTTTACTAAACCTATCCACCACTACAAAAATACTATCATATCCTTTCCTTGTCCTAGGCAATCATAAAACAAAATCCATTCTTATGCTTTCCCATGGTCTTGAAGGGATGAGTAAAGGCTGGTATAGGCCTGCATTTGTGGACTTTCCCTTTTCCTTTTGGCATATCACACATGTCTCCACAAATCTCCTGACATCTGTCTGTAGTTTGGGCCAAAAGTAGTGCCTCTTCACCAAATCTAGTGTCTTGTCAAGGCCAAAGTCGCCTGCCATTGCTCCACAATGTTTCTCCTTAATTATATTTGGTCTCATAGAGAATTTGGGTATGGATAGTTTTGCACCCTTAAACAACAATCCATTTTGAATCAAAAAGTCAAAGAAATCAACATGAAACCGCTCATCAAATGAAGCACATACCTTATAGATCTCTCCAAAGTCTTCATCATCCTCATACATGGCTTTCAAGGAGTCAATTGCAACTCTCTCCAACTGGATCTGATTTGTAGTTAGGACTCTTTTGCTCAAAGCATCTACCACCTTATTCTTGACCCCTTTCTTGTGCTTAAGAATGAAAGTGAATGCTTGTGGGGTCTCTACCCACTTCATATGCCTGTGATTCAAATTTTCTTGACTATTTATAAAGCTAAGGGCTTGATTGTCTATGAAGACTATGAATTCTTTTGGTAGCAAGTAGTGTCTCCACTTCTTCAAGGATTGTACTAGAGCATACATCTCTAGGTCATAGGATGAATACCTTCTCTTTGCCTCATTTAACTTCTCACTTAAGAAGGCAATAGGCCTTCCCTCTTGACTAAGCACTGCCCCAATAGCCATGTGACTGGCATCACACTCCACTTGGAAAATCTTGTTGAAATCAAGTAGGGCAAGGACCGGCTTCTCTGCAACTTTTCTCTTCAATGTTTTCAAAGGAGTTATCTACCTCTTTTGTTCAATTGAGCCTGCACTTTTTTCCTCCCTTTATGGTATCAAGCATAAGAGCACAAATATGGCTAAACGCTCTTATAAAATTCCTATAGAATGTGGCTAAGCCATGAAAGCTTCTAACATCATTCATTGTTCTAGGCGTAGGCCAAGACAATATGGCACTCACCTTTTCTTGATCCATTTTCAACTCACCATATGAGATTACAAATCCCAAGCAAATGATCTCTTCCTGCATAAAGAAACACTTTTCCAGATTGATCATTAATTTCTCTTCATACAATCTTATTAGGATCAGGTCTACATGTTTTAGGTGTTCTTCTTTGGTTTGATTGAAAACTAGAATGTCATCTAGGTAGACTATGACAAATTTTCCTATGAAATACCTCAAGACTTCATTCATTAACCTCATAAAGGTACTAGGTGCATTGGATAAGCCAAAGGGCATGACCTTCCACTCATACAACCCCTCATTTGTTTTAAATGCAGTCTTCCACTCATCTCTCAGCCTAATCCTAATCCGATGATAGCCACTCTTCAAGTCAACTTTTGTAAAATATCTAGCACCCCCCAAACAATCTAATAAATCTTAAATCCTAGGCATTGGAAATCTATACCTGATATTAATATTGTTGATAGCCCTTGATTCAGTGCAAAGCCACTAAGTGCCTTCCTTTTTCGGTGTCAAGACTACAGGGACTGCACATGGGCTCAAACTTTTGCCAATCAGTCCAGACTCCAACAACTCTTCAACCTGTTTTAC